>NC_092100.1:46440536-46775536 GCF_045679555.1 Salvelinus alpinus
GCTAGTAATTACTATCTTGTCTCATCGCTACAACTCCCGTACGGGCTCGGGAGAGACGAAGGTCGAAAGCCATGCGTCCTCCGAAGCACAACCCAACCAAGCCGCACTGTTAACTCTTAACTCTTAACTTAACTTAACACTCTTAACACAGCGCGCCTCCAACCCGGAAGCCAGCCGCACCAATGTGTCGGAGGAAACACCGTGTACCTGGCCCCCTTGGCTAGCGCGCACTGCACCCGGCCCGCCACAGGAGTCGCTGGAAGGCGATGAGACAAGGATATCCCTACCGGCCAAACCCGGACGACACTATGCCAATTGTGCGTCGCCCCACGGACCTCTCGGTCGCGGCCGGCTGCGACAGAGCCTGGGCGCGAACCCAGAGACTCTGGTGGCGCAGCTAGCACGGCGATGCAGTGCCCTAGACCACTGCGCCACCCGGGAGGCCGATATTAACATTTTATATTCATCTAATGTGGGGCGGCAGGTAGCCTAGTGGTTAGAGCGCTGGACTTGTAACTGCAAGGTTGCAAGATCCAATCCCCGAGCCGACATGGTAAAAATCTGTCGTTCTGCCCCTGAACAAGGCAGTCATTGAAAATTAGAATTTGTTCTTAACTGACTTGCCTAGTTAAATAAATAACATCTTCCTTGTTTTCTGATGACTTGATGATGTCATTGCGGCTTGCGCTGCTGCTCCCTGTGCAAGTACACACGGGATGTTGGTCTGTATATACCAGATGCAACCTAGATATAGACGGTCCATGAATTGGCTTATGCAAACATGAGTAGTTTACCTTGAAAACAACAGTCAGCCATCTTAGACGCAGTCTCCAGTGAGTGAGAGGGCGTGGTGTTGAGTATGAAGAGATAGGCAATTAGCTAGCGGGCTGAGTAAGGCCACTTGCAGCTTTGTTTGTCAGAGTAGGATGGAAAAACCAATGAAACACTTCTCTTAGGGTATCATAAACCCTGCTTTATGGCCGGTTTGTGTAGCCTTGGAGATTAAGTTAAAAGAAAGACGACTCTTCTCTTTCTCGCCACGCATCTTAAATCCTGTTTCTATTCAGTTTCCTCTGTAGATAAATTCTCAGGATGGCTGTGAAATATCCCTGGAGTCAGCAGCTATGGAACAGCTACGGGGTCGGCCTGAAGATACATTACCACAGGGCTAATCTCGTCCACCAGCCAGCTCTCTCTCTGTCCTACCATCTGGTTTCACAGCACCTCAGAAAGAGACTATGGCAGTATTTTGGGGATTTTAATCACCATCTAGCGCAATCCTTAAAACCTCCCGCCTACATTTTGGATTTCAAGGCGTGAGCAGCGCAAGTGATTTAAACAAGAACATTGGAAAGAATGTATCTTAGAAATACCCGAACTCAGAATCAATTGGGCTTCCCAAAAATAATATGGTCAATGTGATTGGAACATTTATTTTGATTAGCGATTAGCGTCCCATCTAATACATCAGTCTTTCGCCCTCCTCGGTTTTAAGCCACGGCCCTTTCAAGTCCCACTTTGTTGCACAGTGTTACCAGGCTCTATATGCGGTAGCAAATGAACCTGGGGACGAGGTTACCACAAGACCTCTCGTTTTGGCATTTATAGCGACTGAGGCAGCTAAGAAGAGGGAAATCTGCCATGTGTGCACTTGAAATGGTAGGAAATCACAAGCCAATCAATAGTACGAGCTACAATGATTATTGAGTTTCAAGAGTGTACGAGTACAGTGAAATGTCTTTCTTAAAAACCCTTTCTCAACAGTAATCAATATCCTTAGTACTATAAATTACTGTAAAGTAAAGTAGAACAAAAACACACGAGAAATAGAAATAAGAAGAACACGAGAAAGTAAGTAAGCTGTATACAGGGTCAGTGCCAATACCATATTTACAATGTGCAGGGATACTGGAGGGGTAGGGGTAGATACTGTACTGTATGTATAGGGGTAAGGTGACTAGGCATCAGGATATATGATAAACGGCATAGCAGCAGCATATATGATGATTGTATGTGTTTGAGTGTGCATGTGTGTAGAGTCAGGATGAATGTATGTGCGTGTTATGTGTGAGTCAATAAAGTGTGTGTGTGTGTGTGTGTGTGTGTGTGTGTGTGTGTGTGTGTGTGTGTGTGTGTGTGTGTGTGTGTGTGTGTGTGTGTGTGTGTGTGTGTGTGTGTGTGTGTGTGTGTGTGTGTGTGATTGTGTGATTGTGTGATTGTGTGTAGAGTCTTGTGAGTGTCCATAGTCAGTGCAAAAATATTAATACAATAGAAGAATCAATGCAGATAGTCCGTGTAGCCATTTTCTTAGCTCTTTAGCAGTCTTATGGCTTGGGGATGGAAAATGTTTAGGAGTCTGTTGGTATCAGACTTGTTGCTCCAGTACCACTTGCCGTGCGGAAGCAGAGGGAACAATCTATGGCTTTTGTGGCTGTAACAGTTTTCCGGTCCTTCTTTTCACACCGCCTGATACAGAGGTCCTGAATGGCAGGGAGCTCAGCCCCAGTGATGTACCGGGTTATCCGTACCACCCTCTGTAGCGCCATGCGATCGAGGGCGGTGCTGTTGCCACACCAAGCAGTGATGCAGCCAATCAAGATGCTCTCAATGATGCAGCTGTATACATTTTTGAGGATGAGGTCCCATGCCAAATATTTACAGCTCTGTTACGCCTTCTTCATGACTGTGTGCATGTGTGGACCATTTTAAGTTCTTAGTGATTTGGACCGACCTTCTCCACTACAGCCCCGTTGATGTGGATGGGGGCGTGCTTGCCCCTCGTTTCCTGTAGTCCACAATCAGCTCCTTGGTCTTACTGACGTTGACGTTCCTTCAGAAACTACTCGCAGAATTAATCTCAAGGAGTAGAGAAGAGGAGAGTGTCTCTCCAGTGAAATAAATGGGCTGGTGTCTGAAGATGGCACATTCCCTCTCACTGTTTTGGGCACTTAGGCCAATTACTAATGGGATGACTGGCAGGACCCACAGCTGTCTTCTCTCCTGTTTGTGAGATGCAGCCTGCCATAGAGAGGCTGTTAGTTAAACTAATTGGATCATAGGCTGTATTGTTCTCAACATTTTAGCATTGCACATCAATTCTGTACACTTGGATTCTCTCGGATTCAATACTGTTGATTGTTTCTTTTCCCACATCAGCAATGATTAGATTCAGGTTTGTTTTGAAGACAATCCATGACTGATAGGAGCGGAAATAAAGTGATAGATGTTGGATTAGCACCAGGCTCTGATACAAATTATTCTACCACAATGTCCTTGTCTGTAGTTTTAATTTTTATATATATATATATATACTACCGTTCCAAAAGTTTGGGGTCACTTAGAAATATCCTTGTTTTTGAAAGAAAAGCACATTTTTTGTCCATTAAAATAACATCAAATTGATCAGAAATAAAGTGCAGACATAGTTAATGTTGTAAATGAATATTGCAGCTGGAAGCGGCTGATTTTTAATGGAATATCTATATAGGTGTACAGAGGCCCATTATCAGCAACCATCACTCCTGTGTTCCAATGGCACGTTGTGTTAGCTAATCCAAATGTATCATTTTAAAAGGCTAATTGATCATTAGAAAACCCTTTTGCAATTATGTTAGCATAGCTGAAAACTGTTGTTCTGATTAAAAAAGCAATAAAACTGGCCATCTTTAGACTAGTTGAGTATCTGGAGTATCAGCATTTGTGGGTTTGATTACAAGCTCAAAATGGGCAGTTATTTGTTTGGAGTGGTGGTTGTTGATAATGGGCCTCTGTACGCTTATTCAAATATTCCATAACAAATCTGCCGTTTCCAGCTACAATAGTCATTTACAACATTAACAATGTCTACATTGTATTTCTGATCAATTTGATGTTATTTTAATGGACAAAAATGTTACTTTTCTTTCAAAAACAAGGACATTTCTAAGTGACCCCAAACTTTTGAACGGTAGTGTGTATATATATATATTATTTTACATTTTTTATTGAAAGACTATTGTTTGACTGACTTCAGCCCAATCAGCCTAACTTGATCAAATAAACACAAGTTGTTTATGTTAAATCAATTTATTTAGAAAATATTAAATCTATAAACAGCACGTTATGATTTTGGACAAAACTGATTTAACGTTTACAAATTTAAGACAAAGCACTGATACCTTTTCTTTAAATAACTTATTTCAACACTTATAGTATATACACTACAATAGTATATATCAACCACAACGGCCTCTGTCTGAAGTGTTCTAACTCACATTTGAAATGAGGTTGCAATACAAAGTAGGCTAGAGGCTCTGATCTTCATGGTGTGGTCACCTGTGACATTTTAAAGTAACTGTCCAGTGTTTCCAGATTTCTATGAAATATGACCTATAATTAATTACAATATGGGTGAAATGGTTTTCCTTCGATTTTTTAAATGATGTATGTTAAAAAGCAGCTTTTCTGTTTTGGAATGGTGTGGGTGTACCCAGCAACAGAATGGTGTGGGCATATGTGACTTGTTTCAGGAAACTAAGCGTATGTCGCAGGTCACTACTTCTCAGGAGCAGCATTTGAAAGTAAAAATCTATTTTTTTAATCAAAATGCAGAAATGCCTTCTGGAACATGTGAACTTTCATGTGCCTTATTGACAAACTTGTATTCCACCCATAAATATAATAAAAATGTTAAATTACGAGCCTAGTTGATTTAGCCATGGAAAAAGTCAGGAACCTTCCCGCTAGCCATGATTGGCTGTGATAATGTATAGGCTGGACATTCCAGTAGATGAGTGTGGATTGGTCTGCAATGTAGCACGCTTCTGTCTATTAGGTGAGCTGTTCAGTATGTGTTGACAGTCCTTTCTACCTCGCCATTTTTGAAAGATATAACGTTAGCCATCGAGAACTACAAAAGTTTTGGTACTTTTCTCATTAACATTGATGCCCTGAATTTAACAGGCGATATTGACAGATCAGTTGGAAAAAGTGATGGGCTACTTTCTGCACACGCCATGGTCAGTGTGAACCGGAGTGACTTGACACAAAGCTGGCCAAACGGAGTTAATGGTTCCAGTCCTCCGTGAAGCGTTCAACTATGTATACGGGTAAGAGTCTAGCTACATTTTCCAGATATATGTTTCTAATTTTGTCAGAAAGTTATTTTTAGCTAAAGCATACTGTTAGTTAGCTAGCAAACATTAGCTTGCTGCCTCGGTAGCTGACGTCATGTGTATGATCTGTGTAATAATATTATTTGAATCAGAAACAAATTTGCATTGCTAGTTATGTTAGCTAGTTAACATTGAACCTAGTTTGTTAGCTTTAGCTATCTGCAGATTCATACTACAGCTATGACAATGCTTGTATTGGTAGTAGTATGAGTTGGGGCTGGTTCATTGTTTAGCTAGCTAGCTACATGTCTAAACAAAAGTCTCCACTTCGGGCTGATTATTACATGACCCATCAAATTAGCAGGTGTGTCTGGGGGTGATTACGGCCATCAATTGTATTTCATGAACATGAACATTTCTAGACAATAGTGACCCATCCACTTAGCCTGGTGTGGGTGAGGGGTGATTATACTGTAGCATTATCTTCACATGACCCATCAACTTAGACAAGTGTGTCGGGTAAGCATCATCTAATAACGATAAAAGACTTATAAAAGATTTGTATCTGGACACATTCTGTTTTTGATATTGCTACTGTCCAAGTATGCAAGTACTATCACTGTACCTTTTACACCTTCTGTATCCTGTGCATGTGACAAATAAACTTAGATTTTATTCGATATAGCGTGTGTTTACCACATCACCTCACATGTGAATCCTTAAAGAGATGGGTGGAGCTAAGGCTTAAGAGGGTGTGAACGATGCTGAATGGGTATAGACAAAGAAAAGCTCTCCAGTAGGTGTCCCAAACATTCAAGGGCCATTTTTTCAAAAGTGGGGTTACAAGTCCTCAACTGCAGTTGTACCATTTTCTAGCTCTGAGTCTCTACTTTTATCCAATGTAAAAAACATAATATCAAATTTTGCTACATAAAACCGAATCAAGGCGTTCGGTCACATTCTGTATACCAGTCATTAAAAATGTTAATGCAAGTAGATCGCTGATTGGCCAGCTCATCCTCCTCAGGATGACATCATCCTCTATGATGATTTTAAACAATCTGTTTGAGATACTTTATTTAACTGGGCAAGTCAGTTAAGAACAAATTCTTATTTACAATGATGGCCTGCACCAGCCAAACCCAGACGGCACTGGGCCAATTGTGCGCCACCCTATGGGACTCCCAATCACAGCCGGTTGTGATACACCCTAGATTTGAACCAGGGTGTCTGTAGTGATGTCTCTAACACTGAGATGCAGTGCCTTAGACATCTGTGCCACATGGGGTTTTTGAAGTGTTTTTTTCTCCAATGTATGCTTTGGCCACAAATACGAGTATATCTTGGTATGAGTTAACAGAATATGCATTTTTAAAAGGTTGATTTTCACTGGACAATTACTTTAAGCAGTTTCCAAGCAGCATTCAGAGCATTTCCAAAGAGGCTTCATCAGGCAAGCACTATAATTTTAAATTCACAAATAATCCCCTCCATCCCTTTAGGTGAGCGTAAATGGATGACCTGCATCTAGGCAACAGCACCATTCTCAGAAAACGTAACACCATTAGTCTGACTTGAGGCTAGATTTACTAAGCGCTGGCACCAGGGCAACATCAGCAGTTCTTTTCTAGGAAATAAAACATGGTTACAAAATGTTGGGCATAGACGCATTGAATTTCCAGGAAAAATAACATAAAAACAATATTTACATGAATAAAAACATAACATTCCAAGGTGAAGTATAACTCTGTCCTTGAGTATGCATACTGAACAACAATATAAACAAAAAATGTAAAGTGTTTCATGAGCTGAAATAAAATATCCTAGAAATGTTCCATACGCACAAAAATATTCTCTCAAATTTTGTGCACAAATTTGTTTACATCACTGTTATTGAGCATTTCTCCTTTGCCAAGATAATTCATCCACCTAACAGGTGTGGCATATCAAGAAGCTGACTAAACAGCATGATCATTACACAGGTGCAAATTGTGCTGGGTACAATAAAAGGCCCTTCTAAAATGTTCAGTTTGGTCACACAACACAATGCCACAGATGTCTCAAGTTTTCAGGGAACGTGCAATTGGCATGCTGACTGCAGGAATGTCCACCTGAGCTGTTGCCCGAGAATTTAATTTAATTTCCCTACCATAAGCCACTTCCAACATAATTTTAGAGAATTTAACAGGACTTCCAACCAGCCTCGCAACCGCAGACCACGTGTAACCACGCCAGCCCAGGACCTCCACATCCGGCTTCTTCACCTGCTGGATCGTCTGAGACCAGCCACCCGGACAGCTAATGAAACAGAGGAGTATTTATTTCTGTAATTAAGCCCTTTTGTGGGGGAAAACTCATTCTGATTGGCTGGGACTGGCTCCCCAACAGGTTGGCCTATGCCATCCCAGGCCCACTCATGGCTGCACCCCTGCCCAGTCATGTGAAATCCATAGATTAAGGCCTAATGAATTTAAATTGACTGATTTCCTCATATGAACTGTAACTCAATAAAGTCAATTAAATTGCTGCATGTTTATATTTTTGTTCAGTATATGTAGCTTCCCCAGGTCATTGCTGTAAAAGACAATATGTTCACAGTCAACTTACCTGATACAATAAGGGTAAATAAATAAGAGCAGAGCCAGGATCTTTGAATGAAGCAGCGCTTAAACATACTGTATATTAAGCAGCTTTATCTAAGACCACTCAAAAAACTGAGTTTCTCTTCTGTACTGCCATGTAACATACTGGCCTAGTAGTTGACTTCTGTCAGTTTTTGGAGTGCAATTTTCAAACCACATGCAAACTGTAAAGGAAATACATTTCAATTCCACTGAAACATTTTCTGAAATATCTTAAACAACTGGGCATAAACAAAACATGCTTGGAGATATTAAATGCGATGAAGTCAACGAGGCTGCGTTTACACAGGCAAAGATGATCTATTATATTTACAAGATAGTCAAGTGACCGCTCTAACAATGGAAATACATGTCCTCAAAAATGGAAGGCAGGCGAGAGGAGGCGAGATCAGCAAGTGGGACCGTTCTAGCCAATGAGAGGGCAGTGTTGAATTTGGTCAACAAAAACTGCTGATTTGCTTCATGAGGCTTATTTGATCTAATAAAAGCTTTGTAATGGTTAGGTTGTTACAAATGCACTGGTATAAGTGGACGCACGTGCCATTTGAAAAAACAAACAACTTTGTATTGGAGTTGTGTATGTTGTTAGCACGCGTATCTGGACTCTCATTGGCTAGAATGGTTCTACCTGATCTCGTCTCCTCCCGCCTGCCTTCCATCTTTGAGAACATGTATTTCCATTGTTAGAGGGGTCACTCGACTGTCTTGTCAATATAATAGATCATCTTTGGTGATGTACAACTTTGTGTCATTGGCTAGGTCTACACAGACAGTCCAATTCTGATCTTTTACCCAATTATAGACAAAATAGTTGATCTGATTGGTCAAATATATTTTTTTTTTTAACCCTTATTTTACCAGGTAAGTTGAATGAGAACACATTCTCATTTACAGCAACGACCTGGGGAATAGTTACAGGGGAGAGGATTTGTAAAGACCAATTAGTGGAAAAAGATCCAAATTGGACTGCCTGTGTGAAAACAGTTACGTTATGAAGCTCGTGTAGCATTACATCCAACCACCTGCATGGTCACAGTTATAGGAGAGTCTGAAATGTTCTGGGCTCCACCAAACTATTCGACATGTTTCTGAGATCAGCCACAGAGTGGACCGCCCTGTAACCTAGAAGAGAGAGTGTATCATTGCAGAGAGTCTGCAAAGTCCTCACTATATCAAACCCTAGTCTTAGCCTCCAGCTCTCCACTGTGGCTTTGGAGTCTCTGGTGGTGGAGTACTTATAGTTCCACTCGGATGTAGAAGGCACGCTGTTGTTGGTGTTCTGTGCGATCCACGAGCGCACGTTCTCGTCCATCTCCAGTCCCACAAACTTGTATAGCTCCCGGGCCTTCTCCGCTGGGTTGAGGGCCAGATCCTCGTAGCGGACCAGGAGGTAGCGTCCACGCAGCCACGCCGGCCTCTGCAGCCCCGTCTCTGCCGACTCCGCCATGTCCCTACAGGTGCTGGTAATCTGCGATAGGTCCACGTAGCGTGGCTTCCTGCCTGTAGCGTTCCAGATCTTCCAGGCGCGGAACTGCTCAGAGAAGGCCACCATCCGTGAGGCCAGGATGGCTCTGGGGTCGCGCACCAAGTGGACGATCCTCAGGTCCAGCCGTGGGTCCTCGGTCAGGGTACGCAGGTCCCCCACCTCCGGAACACGAACTGTCTTGATGGCCACGTGACCCCGCGACAGACATGCCATGGAGGCCAGGGTGAGGTTCAGCGCACCGCACTTCTTGGGGCACCAGGTCTCATCAGGCTGACCCCCAGAGGCCCCCTCCCCACCCTCGGGGCACACAGGGGGGGAGCAGAGTGCTCGGCTGGAGCTACGGCGAAAGAAGGACCCAGTGATGTGTTCCTGGGGCTCGGGGCGGATGTAGTTCTCCAGGAAGCGCAGGTCGCAGGTGTAGAGGTTGAGGAGGAGGTCCCGGTAGGCCCCCAGCAGGGCCCGGCGGTCCAGGGCCCGACGCAGCCTGCTGCTGGAGTTGGTGAAGGCCTGTTGGACGTGGTAAAGGGGCTCGAACACATAGAAGATTCCAGGGTGCTGGTTGAAGAGCTGGCCAGTGAAGGAGGAGCCACTGCGCGTGGTGGTGAACAGGAGGATGTGGCGCCGGGAGGCCGCGGCCGACATCTCCATGGGCAACATGCTGTCATCACACAGAGCTCTCCACCTGGAGTCTAGATGTACAAAGGGACAAGGAGAGGATCTGTACCCCATGTAATACACATAGAATTCTATTGTACTGTGAAGAATTTCATAAACTACATAAACTGCTTCTAGAAAACGATACAGTTGATTAAGTATTAAAGTATTAATAGTAGAATAAAAAATGATAGTCAACCAAGACCCATAATATTGTACAGTGCATTCGGAACGTATTCAGACCCTTTCACTTTTTCCACATTTTGTTACGTTACAGCCTTATTCTAAAATGTTTTACATTTTTCTCATCAATCTACACACAATGCCCCATAATGACAAAGCAAAAGCAGGTTTTTAATTGTTTCTGCAAAATGTATTAGAAAAACTACTGAAATATCACATTTACATAACTACTCAGACTCTAAACTCAGTAATTTGTTGAAACACCTATGGCAGCGATTACAGCCTTGAGTCTTTTGGGGTATGACGCTACAAGCTTGGCACACCTGTATTTGGGAGTTTCTCCCATTCTTCTCTGCAGATCCTCTCAAGCTCTGTCAGGTTGGATGGGGCGTGTCGCTGCACAGCTATTTTCAGGTCTCTCCAGAGATCTTCGATCGGGTTCAAATCCTGGCTCTGGCTGGGCCACTCAAGGACATTAAGAGACTTGTCCCGACTGTGTGCTTAGGGTCGTTGTCCTGTTGGAAGGTGAACCTTCACCCCAGTTTGAGGTCCTGAGCATTCTAGAGCAGGTTTTCATCAAGGATCTCTCTGTACTTCTCTCCATTCATCTTTCCCTCGATCCTGACTAGTCTCCCAGTCCCTGCTACTGAAAAAAATCTCCCACAGCATGTTGCTACCACCACCATGCTTCACCGTAGGGATGGTGCCTTGTTTCCTCCAGACGAGAAGCTTGCATTCAGGCCAAAGAGTTCAATCTTGGTTGAATCAGAACAGAGAATCTTGTTTGTCATGGCCTGAGAGTCCTTTAAGTGCCTTTTGGCAAACTCCAAGCGAGCTGTCATGTGCCTTTTACTGAGGAGTGGCTTCCGTCTGGCTACTATACTATAAAAGCCTGATTGGTGGAGCGCTGCAGAGATGGTTGTCTATCTGGAATGTTCCCCCATTTCCACAGAGGAACTCTGGAACTCTGTCAGAGTGACCATCAGGTTCTTGGTCACCTCCCTGACCAAGGCCCTTCTCCCCCAATTGCTCAGTTTGGCCGGACGGCCAGCTCGAGGAAGAGTCTTGGTGGTTCCAAACTTCTTCCATTTAAGAATGATGGAGGCCACTGTGTTCTTTGGGACCTTCAATGCTGCAGACATTTTTTGGTACCCTTCCCCAGATCTGTGCCTCGACACAATTCTGTCTCTGAGCTCTACGGACAATTCCTTCGACTTGTCCTGGTTTTTGGCTTTTGCTCTGACATGCACTGTCAACTGTGGGACTTTATATAGACATGTGTGTGCCTTTCCAAATCATGTCCAATCAATTGAATTTACCACAGGTGGCCTTCAATCAAGTTGTACAAACATCTCAAGGATGATCATTGGAAACAGGATGGTTTTGTTTTTTTATTTGTAATACATTTGCAAACATTTCTAAAAACCTGCTTCGTCATGATGGGGTATTGTGTGTAGATTAATGAGGATAAAAAACATTTAATACATTTTAGGCTGTAACGTAACAAAATGTGGACATAGTCAAGGGGTCTGAATACTTTTCCCGAATGCACTGTACAATATTAATGGTCTTGGTTGACTATTATTCTTTAGTCCACTACTTTATGAATACAACTTTGAATATTAATTTGTTGACTGATCCACTCCAAAACTATATTTTGTTATTTTTGTGTAACTTGCCACATCATATTTGCTTCTCGAAAATCCTAAATCTTGAAAACTTGACTTCTGACATGCAAAACATTGTGGGACTGTATCAAGAGTGGATTAATAAAAAAAATACCAAAAGATAGTTTTGGTATTTTTCCTTTAAGGAGATTATTTGTTCAATTATTCCTTTAAGGAGAACACCTTCAGACAAAGATGTTCTGCAATCAACCCTAAGTTCTTAACACATAGACACATGGAAAGAAAGAAGCTTGTAAAATAAAATAGAATCCGGTTTCATCATCATAACAGAGGACTGAGAAAAACCAAGTGAAGATTCTATCAAGCCAATTTCCTTAATAATTCAGAAGGTAAACATGCATGAGTAAGATGCTTGTCTGCCGATGTTTACCCAGGGACTAGTGAAATGGTTCCTCTAAATATAGAGCAGATTGCTACCATGTGTAATTACTGCTGATGAGGAGTTGATTGCAAATGGGACGTTACTTTTATGCGGAGACGAGCTTGACGAAAGGTGCATACAGCCACCGCACGAAAGCTGATTAATTAAGATAAATTGGAAGATAATTGTCAAATCAAAATGAATCACAGATATTACATCTCTCTCATCCTCTCCTCCATGAAAAAGGGGAATTCCCTTGGTGAAGGATTAGCCCACCATTTTCTCTCTCGAGTGTCACTGACTAATGCCCCCACACAAACAAACTAAGGCTTTTATGTGGGAAAAACATTGACAAAATCAAACTTGTGAACCTTAAATGTACAGTACCAGTCAAAAGTTTGGGGTTTTTCTTTATTTTTACTATTTTCTACATTGTAGAATAATAGTGAAGACATTAAAACTATGAAATAACACATATGGAATCATGTAGTAACCAAAAAAGTGTTAAACAAATCAAAATAGATTCTTCAAAGTAGCCACCCATTGTCTTGATGACAGCCTTGCACACTCTTGGGATTCTCTCAACCAGCTTAACCTGGAATGCTTTTCCAACAGTCTTGAAGGAGTTCCCACATATGCTGAGCACTTGTTGGCTGCTTTTCCTTCACTCTGCAGTCCAACTCATCCCAAACCATCTCAATTGGGTTGCGGTCATGTGATTGTGGAGGCCAGGTCATCTGATGCAGCACTCCATCATTCTCCTTCTTGATCAAATAGCCCTTACACAGCCTGGAGGTGTGTTGGGTCATTGTCCTATTAAAAAAACAAATGATAGTCCCACTAAGCGCAAACCAGATCTGGTGGCATATCGCTGCAGAATGCTTTGAATTCTAAATAAATCACTGACATTGTCACCAGCAAAGCACCCCCACACCATCACACTTCCTCCTCCATGCTTCACAGTGGGAATCACATATGCAGAGATCATCCGTTCACCTATTCTGCATCTCACAAAGACACGGCGGTTGGAACCAAAAATCTCAAATTTGGACTCATCAGACCAAAGGACAGATTTCCACAAGTCTAATGTCCATTGATCGTGTTTCTTGGCCCAAGCAAATCTCTTCTTCTTATTGATGTCCTTTAGTAGTGTTTTTTGCAGCAATTCAACCATGAAGGCCTGAATCTCCTCTGAACAGTTGATGTTGAGATGTGTCTGTTACTTGAACTCTGTGAAGCATTTATTTGGGCTGCAATTTCTGAGGCTGGTAACTCTAATGAACTTATCCTCTGCAGCAGAGGTAATTCTGAGTCTTCCTTTCCTGGGGCGGTCCTCATGAGAGCCAGTTTCATAATTGTGCTGAATGGTTTTTGTGACTGCACTTGAAGAAACGTTGAAAATTCTTGACATTTTCCGGATTGACTGATCTTCATGTCGTTTCTCTTTGCTTATTTGAGCTGTTCTTGCAATAATATGGACTTGGTCTTTTACCAAATAGGGCTATCTTCTGTATACCACCCCTACCTTGTCACAACACAACTGATTGGCTGAAACTCATTAAGAAGGAAAGAAATTCCACAAATTAACTTTTAAGAAGGCACACCTGTTACTTGAAATGTATTCCCGGTGACTACCTCATGAAGCTGGTTGAGAGAATGGTTACTGGTTACTACATGATTCCATATGTATTATTTCATAGTTTTGATGTCTTCACTATTATTCTACAATGTAGAACATAGTCAAAACAAAGAAAAACCTTTGAATGAGTAGGTGTGTCCAAACTTTTAACTGGTACTGTATATACTCAATAATGAGTTATATTAAATATATTATCAATCAATTATAAAATATAAACATCTATGTATGCCCTCTACTGGTAACATTTAGAGTGACTGCTGGCCATCAGTTGAAATTGTCACGTAAAGAAGAACACCAGTTAGAATGTCTAGCTACATAATAGTAATTTTCAAGGAATATTCTACTTTAACTGGAGAACAAAATATATACAGTAGAACAGATAGCTACTTCTGTACAGTAGAACAGATATCTACTTCTGTACAGTAGAACAGCTAGATACTTCTGTACAGTAGAAAAGCTAGATACTTCTGTACAGTGGCACATATAGCTACTTCTGTACAGTAGAACAGATAGCAAGTTATGTACAGTAGGACATATAGCTTATTCTATACAGTAGAACAGATATCTACTTCTGTACAGTAGAATAGATAGCTACTTATGTACAGTAGAATAGATAGCTACTTATGTACAGTAGAATAGATAGCTACTTATGTACAGTAGAATAGACAGCTACTTCTGTACAATACAACAGATATCTACTTATGTACAGTAGAATAGATAGCTACTTCTGTACAGTAGAACAGGTAGCTACTTCTGTACAGTAGAACAGATAGCTACAGTACTTCTGTACAGTAGAACAGATAGCTACAGTACTTCTGTACAGTAGAACATATAGCTACTTCTGTACAGTAGAACAGATAGCTACTTCTGTACAGTAGAACAGATAGCTACTTCTGTACAGTAGAACATATAGCTACAGTACTTCTGTACAGTAGAACAGGTAGCTACTTCTGTACAGTAGAACAGATAGCTACAGTACTTCTGTACAGTAGAACAGATAGCTACAGTACTTCTGTACAGTAGAACATATAGCTACTTCTGTACAGTAGAACAGATAGCTACTTCTGTACAGTAGAACATATAGCTACAGTACTTATGTACAGTAGAACAGATAGCTACTTCTGTACAGTAGAACAGATAGTTACTTCTGTACAGTAGAACATATAGCTACAGTACTTATGTACAGTAGAACAGATAGCTACTTCTGTACAGTAGAACATATAGCTACTGTACTTATGTACAGTAGAACAGATAGCTACTTCTGTACAGTAGAACAGATAGTTACTTCTGTACAGTAGAACATATAGCTACAGTACTTATGTACAGTAGAACAGATAGCTACTTCTGTACAGTAGAACATACAGCTACAGTACTTATGTACAGTAGAACAGATAGCTACTTCTGTACAGTAGAACATATAGCTACAGTACTTCTGTACAGTAGAACAGATAGATACTTCTGTACAGTAGAACAGTCAGCAAGTTATGTACAGTAGGACATATAGCTTCTTCTATACAGTAGAACATATAGCTTCTTCTGTACAGTAGAACAGATAGCTACTTATGTACAGTAGAATAGATAGCTACTTCTGTACAGTAGAATAGATAGCTACTTCTGTACAGTAGAACAGATAGCTACAGTACTTCTGTACAGTAGAACATATAGCTACAGTACTTCTGTACAGTAGAACAGATAGTTACTTCTGTACAGTAGAACAGATAGCTACAGTACTTCTGTACAGTAGAACAGATAGCTACTTCTGTACAGTAGAACAGATAGCTACTTCTGTACAGTAGAACAGATAGTTACTTCTGTACAGTAGAACAGATAGCTACAGTACTTCTGTACAGTAGAACAGATAGCTACTTCTGTACAGTAGAACAGATAGCTACTTCTGTACAGTAGAACAGATAGTTACTTCTGTACAGTAGAACAGATAGTTACAGTACTTCTGTACAGTAGAACAGATAGCTACTTCTGTACAGTAGAACAGATAGTTACTTCTGTACAGTAGAACAGATAGCTACAGTACTTCTGTACAGTAGAACAGATAACTACTGTACTTCTGTACAGTAGAACAGATAGTTACTTCTGTACAGTAGAACAGATAGCTACAGTACTTCTGTACAGTAGAACAGATAGCTACTGTACTTCTGTACAGTAGAACAGATAGTTACTTCTGTACAGTAGAACAGATAGCTACAGTACTTCTGTACAGTAGAACAGATAACTACTGTACTTCTGTACAGTAGAACAGATAGTTACTTCTGTACAGTAGAACAGATAGCTACAGTACTTCTGTACAGTAGAACAGATACCTACTGTACTTCTGTACAGTAGAACAGATAGTTACTTCTGTACAGTAGAACATATAGCTACAGCACTTCTGTACAGTAGAACAGATAGCTACAGTACTTCTGTACAGTCGTGGCCAAAGGGTTTTGAGAATGACACAAATATAAATTTTCACAAAGTCTGCTGCCTCAGTTTGTATGATGGCAATTTGCACATACTCCAGAATGTTATGAAGAGTGATCAGATGAATTGCAATTAATTGCAAAGTCCCTCTTTGCCACGCAAATGAACTGAATCTCCAAAAAACATTTCTACTGCATTTCAGCCCTGCCACAAAAGAACCAGCTGACATCATGTCAGTGATTCTCTCGTTAACACAGGTGTGAGTGTTGACGAGGAGAAGGCTGGAGATCACTCTGTCATGCTGATTGAGTTCGAATAACAGACTGGAAGCTTCAAAAGGAGGGTGGTGCTTGGAATCATTGTTCTTCCTCTGTCAACCATGGTTACCTGCAAGGAAACACGTGCCGTCATCATTGCTTTTCACAAAAAGGGCTTCACAGGCATGGATATTGCTGTCAGTAAGGCTGCCTCTAAATCAACCATTTATTGGATCATCAAGAACTTCAAGGAGAGCGGTTCAATTGTTGTGAAGAAGGCTTCAGGGCGCCCAAGAAAGTCCAGCAAGAGCCAGGACCGTCTCCTAAAGTTGATTCAGCTGCGGAATCGGGGCACCACCAGTACAGAGCTTGCTCAGGAATGGCAGCAGGCGGGTGTGAGTGCATCTGCACGCACAGTGATGCAAAGACTTTTGGAGGATGGCCTGGTGTCAAGAAGGGCAGCAAAGAAGCCACTTCTCTCCAGGAAATACATCAGGGACAGACTGATATTCTGCAAAAGGTACAGGGATTGGACTGCTGAGGACTGGGGTAAAGTCATTTTCTCTGATGAATCCCCTTTCCGACTGTTTGGAGCATCTGGAAAAAAGCTTGTCTGGAGAAGACAAGGTGAGCGCTACCATCAGTCCTGTGTCATGCCAACAGTAAAGCATCCTGAGACCATTCATGTGTGGGGTTGCTTCTCAGCCAAGGGAGTGGGCTCACTCACAATTTTGCCTATGAACACAGCCATGAATAAAAAATGGTACCAACACATCGTCCGAGAGCAACTTCTCCCAACCATCCAGGAACAGTTTGGTGACGAAAAATGCCTTTTCCAGCATGAAGGAGCACCTTGGCATAAGGCAAAAGTGATAACTAAGTGGCTCGGGGAACAAAACATCGATATTTTGGGTCCATGGACAGGAAACTCCCCAGACCTTGATCCCATTGAGAACTTGTGGTCAATCCTCAAGAGGCGGGTGGACAAACAAAAACCCACAAATTCTGACAAACTCCAAGCATTGATTATGCAAGAATGGGCTGCCATCAGTCAGGATGTGGCCCAGAAGTTAATTGACAGCATGCCAGGGCAGATTGCAGAGGTCTTGAAAAAAAAGAAGGGTCAACACTGCAAATACTCTTTGCATCAACTTCATGTAATTGTCAATAAAAGCCTTTGACACTTATGAAACGCTTGTAATTATACTTCAGTATTCCATAGTAACATCTGACAAAAAATATCTAAAGACACTGAAGCAGCAAACTTTGTGGAAATTAATATTTGTGAACATATAGCTACAGTACTTCTGTACAGTAGAACAGATAGATACTTCTGTACAGTAGAACATATAGCTAAAGTTCTTCTGTACAGTAGAACAGATAGCTTCAGTTCTTCTGTACAGTAGAACAGATAGCTTCAGTTCTTCTGTACAGTAGAACAGATAGCTACAGTTCTTCTGTACATATAGACACTTCTGTTTGTCACGATCGTGTGGAGGAGAGACGGACCAAGGCGCAGCGCGTGAAAAGAACATCTTCTTTTATTAGAAGAGGAAAAACACGAAAACGAACACTACACAAAACAAAACAACAAACGACCGTGAAGCTATAAACGTTAGTGCACACAAAACGCAACAAACATTCAACATAGACAATTCCCCACAAACAGCTAAAGCCTATGGTTGCCTTAAATATGGCTCCCAATCAGAGACAACAATAACCAGCTGTCTCTAATTGAGACCCAATTCAGGCAACCATAGACTTTCCTAGATACCTACACTCAACCATAGACACAGCTAGACTACTATACTAAACATAAACCCAACTACTCTAATAAACCCCCTAAACCTTACAACCACCCTAGACACTACAAAAAACACATACATTCCCCATGTCACACCCTGACCTAACTAAAATAATTAAGAAAACAAAGAATACTAAGGCCAGGGCGTGACACTGTTTGTTGTTCTGTGTTGTTATGTGTTTGTTATGTTTTGTTATGTGCTATATATACGGTTCAGCCACTTTGTTCTGTATTAGTGGTTACATGCTTGGCAGAGTCATGCCTATACCTTTGGACAGCAGGCTCCGGCTGTGGTAGACACTCACAAAGTAGGCTACAACATACAGTAGAACATGTGCTTCCTAAGCCATATAAAGCACAGCCACTTTGTGCTTGTTTTTCTGCGTGTGTGCTTGGCATAGTTTTGACACTACCTTTGGGCTGTGGGCTCTGGAAATAGTGGACTCCTTAGTAGACACACAAAGTAGAAACAGTGGAATGTGTGCTCCCTAAGCCATGTAGAGTACAGCCACTTGTGCTTTTTGTTGTGCATTAGTGGCTACATGCTGGAGTTTTGTCCTACCTTTAGGCTGTCGGCTCTGGCAGTGGTAGATGCCACCGTGGCAGGGCCCAGACAGGGAGTCCCTCAGGGTGCGGATGGCTGTGTACTGGACCCCCAGAGAGGCACACACCAGCAACAGCACTGTCTTCCAGGAGCACTCCATCCTGCCTCCTCCTCCGCCCCTACATCCTACATGCTGCAGCCACCGGGGGAAACACAGAGAGGTCACACTCTCCTCAGGTAAACAAGAGTGGTGCAGAAGAGTAGGCCTTTTTGATTTGACATTTTGACTTTCATCTTTCTGCAGACATTCTGACCAGAGCAGATTTGTACCATAGCTTATTATCAGTACATACAAGGGAGCTACAATAACATATGACCATTTAAACACATATTACCAGAATAACTCAACAGTACAGTATATATATTTTTTAAATATTATATATATATATATATTTTTTTTATATATATTTTTTTTCAACAGTACAGTATATAGCATATGTACACTGATAACTGATGGCTGTCTTCATCTAAACCCGAAGTCTCTGCAGTGAAATCATAGTTTGTTTACCATTGGGAAAGAGAGACCTGGGTTAAAATACCGAAGCTATAAAAGGCATTAGAGCAAAAAGCCTCTATTTTCCCACCTTCAGGTTAATGGTAGGTAATAGCACCTGCCGATCCAGATTATTAAAACCCCTTCCAGCTATGCTTCCACAAACACTCCAAATTGCTCTCTTAGCACTTAGTGAAATAGATCCAAATAGCTCCACACATGAGCCAATATCATCAAAGCCATACCTAGATAGTACTAAATGTATAAATAGAAGGAGAAATTGGAAATGCCTCCTCTTTCTCTCTCTCTCTCTCTCTCTCGCCTCCCTCTCTCTCTCCATCCCTCCACCATCCCTTCTCCCTTTTAATTCCTCATGTTCATTGATGATGTTTATGTTTTTGTGGCAGGTTAATGTCCCCAGGAACATATCTTACAGCCCAGAGATAAGCTTTTGACGTTCCATTCATCACAAACAGGCAGCATCCCTCCCTGCCATAGATATTCACTGTAAACAATGGGATCAAAAATTGACCACATCATAGTAGACATAATCTAGCACAAGAGCAATAAACTAGCACAATAAAATATTATTTATTTGATTATTTTAACTCTAGCAAAATAAAAGGTAGTGATTTGTAAGACTGATCTGTCTGTCTGAAATGTCTATGATTTTCATGAAAAATTCTAATCTGAGCATGAATGATTGAATGAGATCAAATAATGAGTAACTTTGACCGGGCTACTTAATACCATTGATTCTCAGGGAAAGAAAAGAAAAGGCAATCAGCCGTAATGACAGTACATGTACAGCCCGTACAGCCTGTCTGCCTATTGGAGATCATGTGAATCCTCAGTGACTAGTTTGGTTTTCATTGCCATTCATAATCAGAGCTCACAGACCCTCCGCTCCTTGTCCTCCCGAGACAACAGAAGCAGATGCCAAGTTTACGGATTAAAGCAATTTTATTTGTAAGGGACTTGTCTTCCCTCTCAAGATCTGGCATTTTGCCGCTATGGGATTCCTCACAAATATTCCATCAACAGCTAGAAAACGGACTTTGTGTTTTGAATTGTCTGTTGACCTCATCTATTTTTCATAGCATAACAGCATTACAGAGGATAAATGCCTCGGGGGATGATAGGTTTTAGAATACACAGTGTATCTCATGCTGGGTGTTGTTTTTGAAGAATTACAGAGGGACCTGAGCAGGTGTTTTTCTCATCTAAATAAAAGGGACAACAGGAGATAATGGCTTTTGTGCTTTAAAGTCCAGAGATGGGGAGGTGGTCATTGAAGTGAGGGATAGGGGGAAAGAGAGGCTTTTGGGAAGCAGGTGAAAGCGGTGACAATGGACAATGCTGATAACTAAAAGTCTGAATTAATTGAATTATTGGTTAGTAGACAGTTTAGCAGATGTCATAGTGGGTGCCGAAAAATGCTTATGTTACTAGCTCCTAACAGTGTAGTAAAATGTCAAACAAGTACACAAATAATAATAAATTAAAACTAGAAACAAGAAATGAAGAATGAAGAATGTCAGAACGAATCTAATAAACAACCAAACTAACACTGTATCAGTAATTCAAATGCAATATATGCATATATACACCAAAATATTGTCAGTATATCTGTACAGTATGATATGTACAGCAGTAGATATATTACAGTGAGCTATGTTGAGAATCCAGTGTAGTGCTGTCGGAGCGTGGAGGAGCGGCTCTCCCTCACTTCTTTCAATTTGAGAATACATGGAGCTGGTGAAACTATTTCTGGAAAATTAATTCTGAGAAATTCTAAATAAATTATATTTAATTACCACAAAAATTCCATGAAAAACGATAGCATGAGAAACCAAATAAATGTGTATATGTAGCAGCCTAGAGGTATGTAAATAGTGTTTTCTTCCTTGTCTTCTCTCTACTTCCAGAGAGGGTCAGGCTCCTTGGGCTTTGCGGTGGCCACTCTGGCTTGGGTGTCGCCATAACCAAGTGGTCACATATCATTCTGGGTTCCACTTCGCAAGAGTGGTCCGTGGAGTTTTATGAACATCAAGGCAGACACACAGTGAATTTAGATTTCTTTTCAACATTCTGATTGGCCAATGTGTTCAAGCCTCCGACGGGCCTCCGCAGTGCAAACAAAGTTGCTGTAGCCCTGCTTGGGATATTTAGCCTACACTGGCTATTGGTTGAGACGCAGGGCCCGTTCTAGCTTGGTATGTCAGGGTGGGCAATTGGAAATGTGAACTGGGCCAAGTTGGCGGTAATAATGCATTTACTGTAGGTTACAGTTTATTGAGATGAATGAATACACCACAACAAAGGCTTGATTTTTATGGCTGTTTTAAAAAACTATTTCCTGCAATTGTACATAGTAATGATTTATGTTCACTACTTGTATCAAGGCACAAGGCAAGACCCAGATGCAGACACAGGAGGCAGATGGTTGGAGTCTTACAATGTTTATTAATCCAAAGGGGTAGGCAAGAGAATGGTCGTGGACAGGCAAAAAGGTCAAAACCAGATCAGAGTCCAGGAGGTACAGAGTGGCAGACAGACTCGTGGTCAAGGCAGGCAGAATGGTCAGGCAGGCAGGTACAAAGTCCAGAAACAGGCAAGGGTCAAAACCGGGATGACTAGAAAAAGGAGAATGCAAAAAGCAGGAGAACGGGAAAACCGCTGGTTGACTTGGAAACATACAAGACGAACTGGCCCAGAGAGACAGGAAACACAGAGATAAATACATTGGGGGAAATCAGCAACACCTGGAGGGGGTGGAGACAATCACAAGGACAGGTGACACAGATCAGTGCGTGACAACTTTGTCAAATGATTTGATAACATGTACAATCTATGCAAATAAATTATATGAATTGATAGTTCTGCAATAGGGTATATTGTAACTACGTGTTCAATCAAAGTTTATTTATGAAACAGCGTGTAAACTATGCAATACAATAAAATGCCTACTCTCAAATAAAGCTCTTCTCGCAAACAGTGCAATGATGTTAAGCTATATATATATTTGTATTTACATTAGGCTATAGCCTGCAAATAGCTATAACATGTAGTAGGCCTACTGCAAATTATTGTTGTTTGTTTCTGAACTGGCCGAATGGCATCTCCGTCTTTATTATTCTTTATTGAGGGAAAACCCATTGAGACCATGGTCTCATTCCCAAGGGGGCCCTAATCACAACAACCAATACAATGTAAAACAAAACAGCAATCAATACAAAACACAACATTTATGAAACAGTTACAGTCCTCAGTTACTAGGTCCTCAATTAACACCCTCAACTGCCCGAGCAGCACCAGAACATGTAATTATAACGAGCTGCAAATTGTTCCAGCAGTGAGGCGCATTAAAACTGAAAGCGGATTTACCTAATTTGGTGGAGACCCGAGGAACCTTAAGAGTTAACCAACCCTGTGAACGGGTTTGATAACTCATGTTTTTAGACTTCAACTACAAAGTTAGGTAAGTCGGAGTAGAGCTTTGTAAACAAAAAAGTTAAGTGATCTACGGGACATTAATGAGGAGCAGCCAACCTTTTAATACAGGATGTAGTAATGAGTATTAAAAATGTCACAGTCAGGTGCAGAGAAGAGACAAGACGAGGAATCAGTGGTTAAGGATAAACATAATACTTTACTGAGAAACGGTAGCCTCAGGATAACAGTACACTTAGAAAAACACCAAACACTAAGTCTCGAAAAGTCACTCAGGAAATGACCGCACACGGTAAACAATTCAAGCTTCTGCAAAGGACAATACAAAACACACCTGTTTTAACAGGGAAATCAAAATGAATAAATTGGACACACCTGAATCTTCACACAATACCCCATGATGACAAAGCAAAAACAGGTTTTTAGAAAATGTGCAAATGTATTAAAATTAAAAAATTTAATATTACATTTACATAAGTATTCAGACCCTTTACTCAGTACTTTGTTGAAGCACCTTTGGCAGCAATTACAGCTCTGAGTCTTCTTGGGTATGACAAGCTTGTCACGCCGGCTCTGTCAGGTTGGATGGGGAGCGTTGCTGCACAGATATTTTCAGGTCTGATGCAATAAGCTTGGCACACCTGTATTTGGGGAGTTTCTCCCATTCTTCTCTGCAGATCCTCTCAAGCTCTGTCAGGTTGGATGGGGAGCATCGCTGCACAGCTATTTTCAGGTCTCTCCAGAGATGATCGATCGGGTTGAAGTCCGGGCTCTGGCTGGGCCACTTAAGGACATTCAGAGACTTGTCCCGAAGCCACTCCTGCGTTGCCGTGGCTGTGTGCTTAGGGTCATTTTCCTGTTGGAAGGTGAACCTTCACCCTAGTCTGAGGTCCTGAGCACTCTGGAACACGTTTTCATCAAAGATCTCTCTGTACTTTCCCTCGATCCTGTCTAGTCTCCCAGTCCCTGCAGCTGAAAAACATCCCCACAGTATGATGCTGCCACCACCATGCATCACCGTCGAGATGGTGCCAGGTTTCCTCCAGACGTGACGCTTGGTATTCAGGCCAAAGAGTTCAAACTTGGTTTAATCAGATCATAGAATCTTGTTTCTCAAGGTCTGAGAGTCTTTAGGTGCCTTTTGGCAAACTCCAACGGGCTGTCATGTGCCTTTTACTGAGGAGTGGCTTCCATTTGGCCACTCTACCATAAAGGCCTGATTGGTGGAGTGCTGCAGAGATGGTTGTTCTTCTGGAAGGTTCTCCCATCTCCACGAGGAACTCTGAAGCTCTGTCAGAGTGACCCTCAGGTTCTTGGTCACCTCCCTGACCAAGGCCCTTCTCCCCCGATTGCTCAGTTGGGCCGGACGGCCAGCTCTAGGAAGAGTCTTGGTGGTTCCAAACTTCTTTCATTTAAGAACGATGGAGGCCACTGTGTTCTTGGGGACCTTCAATGCTACATACATGTTTTGGTATCCTTCCCCAGATCTGTGCCTCGACACAATCCTGTCTCGGAGCTCTACAGACAATTCCTTCGACCTCATGGCTTGGTTTTTGCTATGACATGCACTGTCAACTGTGGGACTTTATATAGAGAGGAATTTACCACAGGTGGACTCCAATCAAGTTGTGGAAACATCTCAAGGATGATCAATGGAAACAGGATGCACCTGAGCTCAATTTCAAGTCTCATAGCAAAGGGTTTGAATATGTATGTAAATAAGGTATTTATGTTTTTTATTTTTTATATATTTGCAAAAATGTCTAAAAACCTGCTTTCGTTTTGTCATTATGGGGTATTGTATGTAGATTGATGAGGGGATTTTTTTTTTTGATCCATTTTAGAATAAGGCTGTAACGTAGCTAAATGTGGAAAAAGTCAAGGGGTATGAATACTTTCTGAATGCACTGTATATATAGTCTTGCCCACATTAAGTACAAGTTCAAAACCAACCAGAGCATTTTGTAAAGCAACAAAGTCAGTTTGCCGCTCTAACAACACCTGGTCTACAGTTGGAACAATGGTATACATAACAGTATCGTCTGCATAAAGATGAATATTACGAGTTTTAACAGATAGACCAATCTTATTTATATAAATAGTAAAGAGAACAGGTCCCAATACCGACCCCTGTGGTACATCTTTGGTAATATCCCGGAACATAGACTTAACACCATCAGAAATCACACATTGTGTCCTATCTGATACATAATTCTCAAACCACTTGCAAGAAGTCTGATCCAGGCCCATTCCAGTCAACATTTGAATGAGAGTGTGATGGTCAACAGTGTCAAAGGCCTTGGAAAGGTCTATCAATAAGGCAGCACAATCATTTTTATAATCTAAGCAATTTAACACATCATGTAAAACAAGCGTAGCAGCTGAAACGGTGTTATGTCCAGGTCTAAAAGCGGATTTGGTGCTATCCTTCAGCACCACAAGTTGGTTCAACTTCTTTAACATCATTGTGTGATCCTGGCGCTGTCCTTTCGGCACCACAAAGGGAGCTTCAATCGCTCAAAACGACATTTCATCTAGATCAGTTGCCTACGCCCTATAGTCCTACTCATCACGTATTATTATTATTATTACAAATAGAAGATGATCACAACTCACAATGGTGCTCGTTTTGTAAAGTTAGAACAAAGCTGAATCAATGTCTCACAAGATCACATAATGATTCATTTGCCTTTTAAATAACAGAACCGAATATAATACCATAGCATAGTAGACCTATAACGTTACTGCTATATTAAAAACACCTCCTCATTTCTAATGAGATTTTAGGATGGTTAGTCCAAAAAATATATATCATGCGCCATAACTCAACAGAGCGTGCCACTAGGCACTAGGCATGTTATACGCTTTGATTAAAAACAAAATACAGGAAGTCTAATAGTTTGTTAACACCATCTGCTCTAATTCACTCACCAAACAGTTATTCGAGAAGATCTAAATGCATCTAAATGCATTTTCCCATGAAACTGATTGAGATCAATCCACAAAGTGCAGTCGCAAAAACCATCAAGCGCTATGATGAAACTGGCTCTCAATAGGATCGCCACAAGAAAGGAAGACCCAGAGTTACCTCTGCTGCAGAGGATAAGTTCATTAGAGTTACCAGCCTCAGAAATCGCAGCCCAAATAAATGCTTCACAGAGTTCAAGTAACAGACACATCTCAACATCAACTTTTCAGAGGAGACTGCGTGAATCAGGCCTTCATGGTCGAATTGCTGCAAAGAAACAACTAATAAAGGACACCAATAAGAAGAAGAGACTTGCTTGGGCCAAGAAACACGAGCAATGGACATTAGACCGTTGGAAATCTGTCCTTTGGTTTGCGCTTAGTGGGAGTATCATTTGTTTTTCAAAAAGACAATGACCCAACACACCTCCAGGCTGTGTAAGGGCTATTTGACCAAGAAGGAGAGTGATGGAGTGCCTCCACAATCACCCAACCTCAACCAAATTGAGATGGTTTTGGATGAGTTGGACCGCAGAGTGAAGGAAAAGCAGCCAACAAGTGCTTAGCATATGTGGGAACTGTTGGAAAAGCATGCCATGTGAAGCTGGTTGTGAGAATTTCAAAAGTGTGCAAAACTGTCATCAAGGCAAAGGGTGGCTACTTTGAAGAATATAAAATATATTTTGATTTGTTTAACACGTTTTTGGTTACTACATGATTCCATATGCGTTATTTCATAGTTTTGATGTCTTCACTATTATTCTACAATGTACAAAATAGTAAAAATAAAGAAAAACCCTTGAATGAGTAGGTGTGTCCAAACTTCTGACTGATGCTGTAAATGTGAGTACAGGAGTCCGCTAGTGTATGAGGTGTGTGTGTGTGACCTGGTGTGTGTGTGTTTTGTGTGAGTGAGTCTATATTTGCCTCCTACTACAGGGGGTGGTGGGCTCGATGGCTGTTCAACAGTCTGGAGATAGAAGCTGTTTTTCAGTCTTAAGGTCCTGGCTTTGATGCACCTGTACTGTCTCTGTCTGCTAGATGGTAGCAGAGTGAACCGACTGTTACTCGGGTGGCTTAGGTCCTTATGATCTTCTTGGCCTTCCTTTGACACAGAGTGCTGTAAATGTCCTAGAGGGCAGGCAGCATACATGCAACACACCAAGGTTTGGACAACACATTCAACATCATACAAATATTTCACAACACATTCTCACACATATTCTTGTCCAGTCACACTTGAAACAGCCTCTCTCTCTCTCCCTAACACAGGGAGCATGCCATGTACCATCTGGAACAGCGTAAACTTGCACAGCACGGCACAGCACGGCACAGCACAGCACGGCACAGCACGGCACAGCACAGCCACAGCACGGCACAGCACAGCCACAGGCAAAGCAGCTAAGAGAGAAGAGAGCACTCTCAGAGAGCTCCACTAACCAGAGGCTACAGATGAACCCCCGCAATATGAGAGAAGATGAATCTAGTCCTACATGCCTCCTCGAGCTCAAAGGAAAAAGAAGTGCACACTGGCACTTTTAGATGTGGAGAGGTCAATTGTGGATCTTCTCTTGTGTGTGCTGACTTACAGCCCCTGTATTTACAATGACTGCATAGGCATGATTATGATTCAATAGGATATGAATGGATCATGCAACATGCAAAAAGAGGCAGGTGTGTGCATGAACACATACACACATTCACATTCACATACATTCACCCCAGTGCACAATCAATTTGTACGACAATAGATAGGCTACAAAGTAAAAAAACTAAAAAAACATGACATTATAAAAGGTACAATATAAAAAAAAAAGCGATGTCTAAATGCAGTGTTATTCAAATAAAAACGTTATATCTGTCTTCCCTATCAGAGCAACAGGGTGGAAAGCGTTGTGCACCTGCGTTCCAAGGAAAGTGCACTTTAAATAAATATACAATGTTATGACATGTTGTCTATATAGGCCTACTACTTCTTCAAGATATAAGAAATCACATAATTATGTAAACTATCAGTGGCGTGGACTCGGAGCCAACATCCTCCAACATAACCGTAGGGAGTCTACGGTGCACGGTTCGGTACCTGTGTAGTGCAGGTAAGAATAAGTTCAAGCAAAGTCCGTCGATATTTATCACCGGTCCGGCAGATAGGCTACGATCGATATCTGACAGTATAGATAATACCAGCTCACACTTCAAAGTCACACAAATACTGCCGTATGAAACAAGACGAATAGCGAGCAAAATACAAAACAACAATAAAATAAACTCTGCTTCATCTTACCATATAAACTCTCTGCCAAATCAGCTCGGTAACGTCAAATGCATTGGTGGCACCCTTGTTACAGAAGCTCCGTCAGCATCTTCTTGTACTCGACTGTGTGTCCAGCAGCGGAGTGTGGGATGAGCAGAATGGGAACTGAGTGTCAGAGCAGGCAGCGAGCGGCTTGTGGAAAGGCGCGAAGGGATGGAGCAGCAAGAGAGAGCGTGAGTAGGAAAAGCAGTAGGCAAGCCACCCCAGTGTCATTTTGTGCCCAAGGCTGACTCCAAAGTGAATTTCTTTCGATGTATTTATATAATAGGATTTGAATCACCACACATTTTATAATAACTGTAAATCTATACTAGATTTGTGGAAACAGGTGCATATGGTAAGCAAAACAACCTGATGGGCTATTGATAACTATTGGAACTATTCTGTATTTAGTGCCTGTGTCCATTTTGTTTAGCGTTATGTGGATGTATACAGTATATTGTAATTCTGCAGTGTGCAGAATATCTCCAACATCTATTTTCATCAATGCAGCCAGGAGGGATGCCTCCGCACATCCAGATCATCAGAGGCAGTTTACAATACATCACTGCCATGCTCTCCACAGGGATTTACCATGGACCCACTAGCCTACTTACCCCTCAAATGGAGTGGCAATGGCAGGCATTTCTGTTCATGTCAGCACACACACAGCCTCCCCACGATATTACAGTGACACTATGACCCCTATTTTTCTTCATTTTCTGTGGATGATGCATGCTATCATAACCTATGTTGCCCTGATAGCAGTCTAGCAGGCTTGCTCAGTTTACTCTGTGCCTGTGGGGGAAAGGGTCCTCTAGCTCCTCTTGCCCCGAGGGGTTATTTTGGGGTTCGAGCTCACCTTTGGCAGCTCAATTACTCCCAGGTGGTCGATTTTGTTAACCGTGGTTATTTCTTATTTATATTGCCGTACAGGATTCGTTTTTGGAGCTGCCCTTTCATCTTAGAAATGTTTGTCCCTCTGACAGTGCTCTTTATGACCACCAGAGTTTGTGTGCCCTTTTCTGACCTTTGTTTTAACCTTTAAACGTCTCCAGAAAACAGAGCAAAACAAAGCAAAACAAAAGTGATCCCAGAGCAGGGCTTTGGGGCCCTGCTACAACACCACAAACACAAAGATAGGCCAAGGCAGATTCTCAGCCAAAGCTATATTGTACAGTACAAGGCAAGCAAGCATACAGAAAAGAGTTTTAGCTGCCAAGAACACTGAGAGGGAGCCTTGCACTCAACTGTATCTCTCTGGTCCTCCATTCCTGCATACCTGCTATCGTACCATCCATCCTCCACTCTAAACAGCATAACGCCCACACCTCTTAGACGACTAATCTTTCATTATAGTGGGGGTTCAGACCATCAATAAGAGAAGAGGGATTTTTTTTCTGTGTGTGATGTAAGACTCCCCTGGGTCACCCTGTTGCCTCATGCCCACTCTCGAGCTTGCACCCCCACAATGCTTGTGCCAGCTCACTACACACATGCACAAACACAAACATGCACACACACATAACTATCAAGATCTTTCAAATTTCCCCACCAATCACCAATTGATTGCTCTCAGGTCTGGATAACCTTTCTCATGAGATCTGGGCTCAGTAACTATCTGCAATGTTTTTTGTCAATCAGATAAGCTGTCAGTCAGAATGTGACAGGGGAAAGTACAGCTCTCCGACATTTTCTGAGGATGGATTTGATCTGTGAAGGAAAGTTAACTTCCCTGAGTTCCCTCTATGCTTTGTCTGAGTTGAGTGAGTAAAAAGCACCCCTCGGAGCAGGCTCTGCTGCCACATAATAAGCAGGTGAAAGGAAATCTAATTTCAACCTACCAGTATGCCAACAGAGGAAGCAAAATTTGATTGAGCAAACAACCACAAGGGCACACAGGCAGACTTTTCCTCTAATGTAATGTGCTCCTAAACTGTTCTAGGAACGTATTAGAAAACCTGAGCAATGTTATTGGTGCTTGGTTTCCAGCATTATACAGTACTATTGTTGTAATATAGAAACAAATATAGTTTATAGCCTACAAATATATTTAATAGTTTGAAATATATATTGCTTATTAATATAGTTAAACTTTATATAATGTGACATTCATTTAATTGTCCAGTCTCTTAGTCTCAGCTTATTATCTAAGTTCTGAGTGTCTTCAAAGTTTGTGTAGAGATTGTGTACTGTTTGTTACAGTATGTCAAATTTCAGGTCACAGATTCTATGGAATAATGCTTACCTCAATCAGAATCCTAATCACAGCATGTTTCATATCTGGCCCTGTGCTGTCCTCTGGTGTCCGCAGAGCCCCTGACCCCACCCATCTCATTGTCTCCCTCCTGGCCTCTCCACTGTCAACTGAGGGAGGATCTGCATTCCAAATGACACCATATTCCCTTTATAGAGCGCTACTTTTGACCAGGGCCTATAGGGCATTATGTAGGGAATACAGTTCCATTTGGGACGCACCCATAAACATATCTGACACCTAGGCTGATCCATTCACTGGCTTCCATCTTTGAAAATTCCAAATAATAAGTGACGACTGCATTAGCCAATCATCTGACTGATACACAGTGGCATGCATTTGCTCCAAGCTTTCTGCAATTTTTGGACGTCTTATCTATTCATTTGAGCTTGGCTGGGCTGGGTGCAATTTAGGTGATGATGATGGTGTGTGTGCATACGTGCATTCATGTGTCTGTGTGCATTAAATGTCTCTCTTCTGGCATGTGCTTATTTATGTGTGATGCATTTAAACATGACTAAAATAGTTTTTTGAATAGGAGCTCACTTGAATATAGATGATCCAATTTTGACTCTCTTTGTGTTCAGGAACATTAGCTACTCCTCAGCCGGATAAAACGTAAGGCATAGATTGACCATAATGGAATGTGGGTTGTTTGCATGATACTTCATATCTTTGAATGATTTTATCTTTCAAGTCTACATTTGAATACTGTTGAGTACCAAACTCAGACCTTTTCTTTAGAAATGCAAGCCTGCAGCTTGAGAGTAAAGAATAGCAATTACAGTGAATCCACTGTATGTGGGTAACTTTATGTCAATGCGTGGGATCAGAAATGTTCTAGCAGTGAAATTTCCTCTTGGCACCCATCGTGACAGTTAAAGAAGATGCTAGTACTTCTGACATGTCAAAATAGACAATTACCTGACTAAGACGTTCCCTGTCTAACCGGTCCCTGCGTCTCTAGTCGCTCGGCTGGGGATTCTCGTGCGAGTGTTTCATAATGACACATCAAATCAAACAAAAAAAGTTTCTGGCACAGAGGCAGCAACATTTCTGGTACAGAGGCAGCCTGAGCCATACCCCATGAACATCAAGACAATGATAACAATCAGGCCGGGGGTTAGAAACCAAATTATTACTTGCGACTTGCTTTTCCTTTTCTAATAGTTGTGTCGACTGAGGTACGGTTTATTTCTGATGTCTGATGATGAGAATGAAAATAAGCCTTTCTAACATTTCCCCATCTCTAGTTGATATACTGTATACTAAAAAACAAAACTATAGTGAAGCCAATTTAAAGTGATTGTGAGTATACTGTATTTAGAGGCTCTGGGGTAGGCTTGTTCTCATTGAAAAACAAACATAAATCTCTGTCTCCCCGGGACAAACTAGACACCTGACGGGAGAGACCAGAACAGTAATAGAAATGGTTAGCGTGTGTGTGTGTTCAGATCCCAGCCTGGCTCATATTGTTTGGGCAATTTCCTCCCATCGGTCCCTCACCCCCCTCTCTCTCTCTCTCTCTGTCCCCATGGACCCATCAGCGCTGGCTTCTGGTGCATAATTGGGGCCATTAACACAGCACATCACTCTCCAGACACCAACAGCCCAGCCAAACTATTCTCCTCTCTCTCACCAACTATTTCACACTCACAGGGCTCGCAGCCATTACATTCACAGGCAGGAGTAATGGACCTGGCAAATTACAACTGAGCGCTGCTAGCAGCACCACAGGCTCAGCCAGCAAGTCAGCCGCCAGGGACTCACCAGGGACACCAAGCAGCACGGACACCTTTATCTGTTGATTGTGATGGCGAGAGATGTAGAGGAGAAAATCATTGTATTAAGTTTCTCAAATGTTTTCTGGAGAGGAAGTACAGGCCCAAGTAAAACAAAAGAAGGGTTTGGGTTAACAGTTGGGCTAGCTTAATGTCTCTGCATCATTTCATTGACGAGTTTGTGGAGTATTTAGTTATGTACAGTTGATGTTTACATACACCTTAGCCAAATACATTTCAACTCAGTTTTTCACAATTCCTGACATTTAATCCTAGTAAAAATTCTCTGTCTTAGGTCAGTTAGGATCCCCACTTTATTTTATTTTAAGAATGTCAGAATAATAGTAGAGAGAATGCTTTTATTTCTTTCATCACATTCCCAGTGGGTCAGAAGTTTGCATACACTCAATTAGTATTTGGTAGCATTGCCTTTGAATTGTTTAACTTGGGTCAAACGTTTCGGGTAGCCTTCCACAAGCTTCCCACAATAAGTTGGGTGAATTTTGGCCCATTCCTCCTGACAGAGCTGGTGTAACTGAGTCAGGTTTGTAGGCCTCCTTGCTTGCACACGCTTTTTCAGTTCTGCCCACAAATTTTCTATAGGATTGAGGTCAGGGCTTTGTGATGGCCACTCCAATACCTTGACTTTGTTGTCCTTAAGCCATTTTGCCACAACTTTGGAAGTATGCTTGGGGTCATTGTCCATTTGGAAGACCCATTTGCGACCAAGCTATAACTTCCTGACTGATGTCTTGAGATGTTGCTTCAATATATCCACATCATTTTCCATCCTCATGATGCCATCTATTTTGTGAAGTGCACCAGTCCCTCTGCAGCAAAGCACCCCCACAACATGATGCTGCCACCCTGTGCTTCACTGTTGGGATGGTGTTCTTTGGCTTGCAAGCCTCCCCCTTTTTCCTCCAAACATAACGATGGTCATTATGGTCAAACAGTTCTATTTTTGTTTCATCAGACCAGAGGACATTTCTCCAAAAAGTACAATCTTTGTCCCCATGTGCAGTTTCAAACTGTAGTCTGGCTTTTTGATGGTGGTTTTGGAGCAGTGGCTTCTTCTTTGCTGAGCAGCCTTTCAGGTTATGTTGATATAGGACTAATTTTACTGTGGATATAGTTACTTTTGTACCTGTTTCCTCCAGCATCTTCACAAGGTCCTTTGCTGTTGTTCTGGGATTGTTTTGCACTTTTCGCACCAAAGTACGTTCATCTCTAAGAGACAGTACACGTCTCCTTCCTGAGCGGTATGACGGCTGCGTGGTCCCATGGTGTTTATACTTGCGTACTGTTGTTTGTACAGATGAACGTGGTACCTTCAGGCGTTTGGAAAATGCTCCCCTGGATGAACCAGACTTGTGGAGGTCGACAATTTAGTTTTCTGAGGTCTTGGCTGATTTCTTTTGATTTTCACATGATGTCAAGCAAAGAGGCACTGCATTTGAAGGTAGGCCTTGAAATACATCCACAGGTACACCTCCAATTGACTCAAAGTATGTCAATTAGCCTATCAGAAGCTTCTAAAGCCATGACATCCTTTTCTGTAATTTTCCAAGCTGTTTAAAGGCACAGTCAACTTAGTGTATGTAAACTTCTGACCCACTGGAATTGTGATACAGTGAATTATAAGTGAAATAATCTGTCTGTAAATAATTGTTGGAAAGATTACTTGTGTCATGCATGAGGTAGATGTCCTAACCGACTTGCCAAAACTATAGTTTGTTAACAATAAATTTGTAGAGTGGTTGAAAAATTTGTTTCAATGACTCCAACCTAAGTGTATGTAAACTTCCGACTTCCAACTGTAAAGTATTGCTCTTTTTAATCATTCTCTTACTCTGTTCCATGTGTTGTTTTAATATCGCCCTCTGTTAAGATCCCCATTGTTGCATACTGTATACACACATGCGCACAGACACACACACAGACAGACAGAGAGATGCACGCACGCACACAACCAAACACACATACAATCACACATTGCAATGGCAACACATCAGAGGGCACATAAAGCGTTTCTTTCCCGTTATACACCCAAATCGTCACTGGGAGGCCTGCATAGAACGTGGATCGATAACTGCAGAGATATTAGAGACCAGCAGCTTCTTCTGGTTCTCATGCTTAATTAATCATGGACTCACTCATACACACATATCGGCCCCTGAGAGACCAACACACAACAGTGATGGAAGACCAACAGATAAAACTGGTAAATGGATCTGCCTGACTGTGTTAAAAACTCAATTACACATTTGTTCTTCTGTATTTAGTGTTTTCTCTCCAACCACATATTAATTTTATGCACTAGGGAAATGGGAATACCTAGTCAGTTGTACATCTGAATGCATTCAAACAAAATGTGTCTTCCACATTTAACCCCTCTGAATCAGAGAGGTGCGGAGAACTGCCTTAATCAACATCCACATCATCGGTGCCCAGGGAACAGTGGGTTAACTTCCTTGCTCAGGGGCAGAACAACAGATTTTTACCTTGTCAGCTCAGGGATTCGATCCTGCAGCCTTTTGGTTGCTGGCTCAATGCTCCTACCCGCCAGGCTACTTGCCACCCTACAGTGATATAGAATCTTTCTCTCTTTCTCTATCTCTCTATCTCTCTATCTCTCTATCTCTCTATCTCTCCCTCCCTCCCTCCCTCCCTCCCTCCCTCCCTCCCTCCCTCCCTCCCTCCCTCCCTCCCTCCCTCCCTCCCTCCCTCCCTCCCTCCCTCTCTCCCTCCCTCTCTCTCTCTCTCTCTCTCCCTCTCTCTCTCTCTCTCTCTCTCCCTCTCTCTCTCTCTCTCTCTCTCTCTCTCTCTCTCTCTCTCGCTCTCTCTCTCTCTCTCTCTCTCTCTCTTGCACACTTGAACAATTTGGCTGAAAAATAAGAATTCCCCTTGCGTACCCTCAAAACCATTATCAACATAATTCTGAAACCTTGTAACTCATACAGTGTGAATGTCCTAACGTCATAGTCCAACCAGTGTATCTAGCAGTGAATTATACTCCTGATTATGCACTGCGACTGCCCTTTGTTCTAGTGAAGGTGAGTTGTACAGCTTGTCCCCTGAGTATTTATGATTGGTAGTTTTTTAATGTCATAATGTAATGTATTATTGTATCCTTTATGAAACCTGAGGGTCACCTTGCAAAAAAATAGGACTAAATATATATCCTGATAAAAACGATACACGTATCACTTCAGCAGAAATCTTTTAGAATGAGCTGTACTTTTTTCAGTTGATGACGTTCTTTTTCATTCCAGATATGTGGCAAAACTGTAAAGTTGTTTAAGTCAGTAATGCTATGCATATTTGTATGAATGGTCTTGTAGACATAACGAACAGAAAATATAGAATTTTGATAATGAGTGTATCAATATCAACCCACTGTAAAATCAAATACTCATATCAGATACAAGACTAAAACCTAACCCCACCCGTAATACATAGAGAAACAACAAAGACTTCTAAATAAATGTAGTAAAATAAAATATATCCCTTATCAACCACAATGGTGTTCATGCATACCACTATCTTAACACTTAATGGCAAATTGAACCTAAAGGACTGTATAGTAGGTAAGAAAAATACCTCTCAACCACCATGGAAAGTTTCTCAGGCCTGTTTATTTTTCGCATACCGATGCCATTATGCACATACTGTACTTGACAAGAGAGCAACCCGACTGGTTTAGTCATCACATCCTGTCATAAATGGCCCAAAGCGTTTTCATATTACAGTCATGCCCCATTTCAGTTATGTATCTGTGCCAAAGATATTTTTTCCTGGCTGTAAAAAGAAAATATGTTCAAATTCTTTAGATTAGATTTGAACATAGCGTTGTTATTGCTTATCTGTTTTTAATATTTACAGTTATTGCCACGTTGTCTCTCATTAAAATACAGATATTTTGTATGGAGTGTGTGTAACTCTCCTACTGTAAATCACTTGTTACAGTAAAACACTGCATTCCATAAAAACACATTTGTGATTTGGAAATAAGCAGCAAGACAGCGAGTTACAGACTAGCAGGAAACAGTGTCCGTTTGAACCCACCTACTTTCAGGTCATATGTTCCTGACAAAACCCTTTTGGTTAGTAAGTGAAGCTTTTCAATGAAAACAGAATCATAACACAGGATCAACCATTGATCCACCTGTCAGTCAAATCAGTAAATAATCTTTTGAACTAAGCATTAAGGCACTGCTTTATGCAATTGATCCCCAGGAAAAAGCTTGAGTACATGAGGCACTCTCCACTGGTTCAGAATAGAGGAATGATGAGACGGACTGTTATGGACCTTGTCCATCTGGGTCCAGTTTCTCTTCTTCACTCAGCCCAGTGCCCATCGTTTTCAGTCCAGACCCCATGGCTGCACCTCTCTCTGTATTGGTGGCTCTTCTCCGACGTACAACCACCACAGCTGCTATCACTGCCACGATTAGAAGCCCAGCCAGCGCTCCACACACAGCAATAACAATGGTGTTGTCTGCCTCTTGTTCCACAGGTGTGTCAGTGTCTGGGTCCCTTTTCTTTGGTGGGGTAAAGTCAGTGTTTATGCCTCTGTCTTTATCCTCTGGTTTCTCTTTTGGAGTCAGAGACGTCACCTGTTTAGAAATGCATGTTTCCATGTAGTCCTTGAAGTCTTGCCAGATGCTGTCCTTGTTGCCATCGTCATCATTGCCATCAGGGTATTCATCATCAATATCATCATCATCATCATCATCATCATCATCACTGTCTATGTAGTTGTCATCGTCAATATAGTCTGGGCTCCCCAGAACCACGCACCAGTACTCCCCCCTGTCCCCCTCAATAAGGTCAGACAGTTGGAGAGAGGAATCCTGCTCAGAGAAAACCACCCGGCCCCTCAGGTCCGCAGGAATGACGATAGTTTTATTCTTTGAGTCCAGAATCAGGTGTTCTTCTTCCAGAGGTTTTCTGCGATACCACTCCACCATTGCACCCCTGTGAGACTCCTCTCTGCCTTGGGCACATTCTAGAACAACATCCTCTCCATCCGAAAACTGTCTCTCAGTGGGCTCTCCACTGGGGCAAAGAACCAAGGCGTACTCAGCAACAAGTAGTGAGGCAGAGAAACATTTGTATTCACCAGAGTAGTTAGCAGAAAGTACATGAACGATCAATGAGAAGTTCTTCTCATCATCATCATTATCATCACTGACCAAGATGGCCGACTTTACTGACTTTGAGTTAACATTGCCCATTGGTGCCTCCCATCTCTGATCATGGTTCTTCTCCTCCGAAGGACAGGTGAGAACCACTTTCTCTCCCACAGACGTGAAGACAGTCTTGGGGTCGATCTCATCATTGTTGGGGTTGTAGATTTTCTGGAAGCTGAGGCATCTCTGTCCATCCATGACCAGGCAGTAGAAGTGATGGCTGTCCTTCAGCACGCTACCAGAGACATTGAGTGAGATGCCTCCTTTCTTCACTGCAATGACCTCCCGTAGCTCCTCCTGTAGGGGTACCGAAGACACACTGGTGTCCAGGAAGCAGGTAGCCTTATAGTTGGGGAACACCTCATGGTACCATCGAATGGTCTTCCCCTCCAGGCTTGTGGCAGGGATGTTACACTTCAGTTCAGCCCCTCCGTCGGGCCGCACAGAGATATCCACAGAGCTGATTTCCTCATCGCACACAGACAGCTTGTGTTCATGTTTGTTGGCCAGTGCCTTGTCCTTCCAGCATTCCCTCCTGTACACGCCCGAGTCAGACTGTCTCAGCTGACTGATCTGGAGGCCCAGGAGCTGGAGCTGGTTGGTGAGTCTGACGCGGCCCTCGAAGTCTGCAGGAGGCGAAGGGGATGCCACTTCGTCTGAGGAATTACCAATCAGCTGTTCTCCCTCTGGAGCTGATCTTAAAACAGTGATATAGTCGACTCCAAAGCAGTAGCCCATTTCTATTTCACCTCCCTCTAGTCTGAAGATGGACTCTGGTACCTCTGGCGCCTCAGAGTAGGCTGTGCCAACTAGAACGAACAGCAGAAATCCTATTTCCCTCAAATTTTTCATTCTATGCCGTATTGTACTCCTTGTCCATGTGTTTGTCACACACTGGGGATGTGCTTTTCAACTTTGCCAGCTCAGAGTAACCTGTTCTGGGTTGTCACTGAGATCCTCCCCATTAGCTCATATCTCAGCTGCCCCCCCTCCCCCCACACATACACACACACATGCACGTGTGCGCACACACACACAAGCAACACACACAAACACCCACGCATGCACACACAAACACACACATACACACACACACACACACACACACACACACACACACAAACACACACACACACACACACACACACACACACACACACACACACACACACACACACACACACACACACACACACACACACACACACACACACACACACACACACACACACACACACACACTTTATCTTTCATTATCTTGCTAGGGTGGACCTGAGCATGGGAAAAGTGTCAGGTGTAGGTGGAAAGCCATCAAAAGTGTGAGTGAGAAGGGCATTAAGAAGACAAAACAATAAGTGTGAGGAAATAAAAGATGTTCCCTGCTGTCACTGCTGTCACTGATGGTTGGACTGGTTTGACTCAGTCATTGGGAGCAGTTTATCACCATGCCAAGGGCCTCTGAGTAAGAGAGAGATGTGTATGTGTGTGTGTGCGTGCGTGAGTGTTTGTTTGTCTTCTTGCATGAGTGCATGTATGCAAGTGCATACATGCATGGTTATGTTCCTCCCATTGTTCAAAGTGTTGGAGGTTATAACTTGCTCTGTATCTAGTTCGAGCTGATCACTTTTGTTGTTTTATGGTAGTCATTTAGTGTGCATGGTTTAATGGAACCAAAGGCAAATCCAAAAGCCAAAGTACTTGGGGAGGCCAACTGTATATCCTAGGGCAAGGTTATGGTTGGGCAGAAAGGCATGTAGGTACGTCATTCTGCCGCACAACATGCTGTTGATTTTAGGTTGATTTCATTACATACTGGGCGCATTGTGCACCTCGCTATTTTTACACAAGGCATTTTCTCATATCTCATTTTTGTCATTTCTTCAGTTGTGACACTGAAGCATGTGATTGTCTCTAGCAATTTAGAAGCATTCAAATTTAGGCTGATCCTAATGGTATTGATTAATGCTTTTGTTCTTAATACAAGCAAGGACATTTTATAGACTGATAACATTGAGTTCAAGCATCAATCTGTAATACAATAGAAAAGAAAGTTGTGCGATCAAAGAGCTAATTGAAGTGATTTTTACAATGATGTCAATGGGCGCCGGTCCCCAAAAATGGTCCAGCCACCATCTTCATCCCTGACCTCACTACAAAAACCATGATTACATGAGCTAAATACAATATACAATAGGTACTGCTGATTTGATAGATCTAATTTATATTCTATAGTACCTGCCTGGCTGCCTGTATATAAGCCATTATCCTCAGGTGCCTTTTATGTTGATGCAGACTTACAATAATGAGTCTCAATTTCCTCTCAGTCATTAGATTGGAAATCTGCAGACATTTCCTGAGCTGGGCTAGAACAGCTTGTGGAGCTGGTGATCAAGCGGTGTGATTAAGCCCCAACTGTGAGAAACTCTGCCTCTCTCGGTTCACTCCAATTCAGCTCTGTGCTGATTACAGTGATCAGTGTCTGTTCTGTTTTCTGCTGCTTCTGAGATGCATCGACTGCTATTTGATTTGAAATGTACATTCGCCAAAACACCCTAATTACTGGAAGTGTATGGTGCAAGACTGAAGCTCTGAGGGAGAAAATTATATTTTCCTTCTTTATTATTTTAGTATGCATTTTCAGCTTGAATAATTTTAGTCTGCCTTTTAGTTTGAGTCCCTTAAGAGATGAGTTTAGATGTTTGCAGTATCTCTCTTCAACTGTGCATTACCGTTCATGTACACTTGGTTGCGCTGTGGTGCAGTTGCAGATAGTACCATACAGCCAGTCCACCAAAGAAGCAAAGTTCAGTTTCATAACAAAACGTCACATCCACTGGCTAAGATATTTATAATTATAAGCAGGGTGGTTCGTACCCTGAATGCTGATTGGCCAACAGCCATGGTATATCAGACCGTATATAGCAATGGTATGACAAAAAAATTACTCTTTACTGGTCTAATTCCGTTGGTAACCAGTTTATAATCGCAATAAGGCACCTCTGGAGTTTGTGGTATATGGCCATAGCTAAGGGCTGTATCCAGGCACTCCGCATTGTGTTGTACATAAGAATAGCCTTAGCCGTGGTATATTGGCCATATACCACACCTCCTCAGGCCTTATTGCTTAAATAACCCTCAGGTACTACTGTTGGCTAACTAGCTTATATACCGTTATGTACTTATTTGTTGTTTCTATTTGGAAAGTACAAGGGATGTGAAAGAACTTGCATGTGAATTTAAAGAACAGTTTTGTCCTCCAAACATCGTCAAAGTATCATCACAATTCATCCTGCTTTAGCAGCCTATCATAGCTGTCAAGGCAGCTAGCTAGCTAGCTGGTCAACTGCTATCACACACTGACAAACCAATGTTGTTATGACTGATGTGATATTTGTACAATTCTTCATTATTACTAAGTTATTTAGTGCTGAGTTTATGTTCGCTTTGTGTTGATTCACAACAAATCGTTTTAGTGTATTTTTTATGGTCACGGATCTGTAGCTAACTAGCTAGCTAGCTATCTTGAAAATGTCTGTTACAGTATATCATGCCTAGGTCAGACCTGCATTGATCTGTGACTGTGCACCCATGTCGTGATTAGTTGCAACGTACCTATGAGTTCACTGACAGCGGGTTCAACATCTTCCCCCTCTCAGGCCCTTATCAACCCCGGGGGGGGGGGGGGGGGGGGGACAGCAGAGAACCATGTGACTGTGGAAGCCATCTATGACCTCTCAGTGGACATCCAGAAGAGGCACCAGGGTTGGGCCCTGCACCCGAGCCCTGCCTACATGAGTGAGATGGCCAGCCTGCTGCGAGACATTGGGGCAGAGGGCCTCGTGATCGCCTGGGTCCTTGAGCTCTACCCCGAGGCGGTCCTCTGCAGCCCGGAACAGCAGCAGGCCTAGAGAGAGCTGTGGAGATCCATCTGACTGGCATCATCGAGAAGTTCCTTGCCTCCTTCTTCACCTGCTCCAGCCATCACGCCAACCAGAGGGCCAACATTGACTACTTCCAGTTTGCACCTGAACAAGCGCATCGTCACAAAGCTGATGGCCAGCACCCCCATAGTTTCAGCTGCCCTGCGGGGCAGAACGAGGAAATTATCCACTTGGAGCTGAGGGTCGATGCGACCAACATGAAGATCTGGCTGCAGAAGCTGCTCAGTCAGAACCACTTCGTGCTCCTCAAGCCCTCAGAGGTCCTGAGCGACAACCTGCTGTTCCTCGAGACAGGGGGCTTCACCACTGCTGAATTGCTCCACCTCCTCTCCAAGCTCAGGGGCTTTGTCACCAAGCTCAACCGGGACAGCATGCGTCTCAACTTGGCCTACTCGAAGGAGACTCTGGGCTGCTCAGATGCCAAGATCGGGACACGGTGCTCAACTGCCCAGCCTTGCTCTACTACCCTGAGGCCATCCTGGCTGAACTCTTTGAAGGCCTCCTCAGAGCTGGCTCAGATTATAGAGACTCCAACCGTTCTGGAGCTGACCATACAAATATAGTTATTGTATGCAAAGTTCTCATATTTGGGAACCCTATTAGATTGTTTTTATTCAATTATTGCTGGTATGAGAACGGGAGCCCCTATCAGCAAAGTAGTGTGTTTGCGGAAAGCTGAGTATTTTGGCTATTGATCGGTGTCTTCAAATCTTTGGTATGACTTACTACCATATATGGGCATGTACACATTATAAGGCTAGGCCGAGCCGATGACCTCATTTCAAGATGGCTGCTACCTACATTCCGGTTAGCGTTGTGAAGTATAAACAACATAAACACGCAATATGTTGATACACACCGAAAGCCGGGACTCCACAGATCATGAGGATATCTTATTTCTCTGCCTGTGACCTACCATTATTGACCACCAGGCCCGAGAGTCAAAATGTTTATTTTACACGTTTTCACCAAACAGCAAACATCTTACAAGGTAAGCTTCGATTTGGTCTGTGTTTGAACTATAGCTACATGGGGATATCAATAGAATCCTTAGGTTGGTAGAAACAAATCGTGCCTATTGCCAATGTTATCTGATGATGTATGACTTAATGGCAACATCGAATGTCCCCCGAGTGACTATATGTTGCCTGCTTAGGCATCCATATCCCCTGTATGTCCCCTGACACCACCACAATGTTTGAGAGAGGTTGGTGTTGTAGAAATGTAGTTTTTATAGTGAACAATAACTTTTAAGCACATCCAGTGTGCAAAAACTGTGCAATTACCACATTCAGACATTTTAGATAGGTTGAAAGGACACATGAAAGGACACTGAATAAATACCCCATAACACCACTACAATGTTAGTGTGAGGTTGATATGGTAGAAATTGTGTTTTATACTGAACAAATAACATTTAGGGATTGCAAATATGTAATAGCACTATAATTATATAATTTACAGACATATGCCACTTTGGAGAGGTTTAGGTGTCACACCATACCTGACATCACTTACAAAAACATCTGCCCATTTCTAGTTGTTAGGTCTATCAATCCCATTTTTTAAAAATATTGTTCACATGTTGTGGAAGCCATCTGATGTGTTTCCAGCTCTTGGCATTAATAATTCACTTATAGCTTGTCAATGAAAGAAAAAGAAAAATAATATAAAAAATAATTTAAAAAAACGGTTATTTTGTGTGTGCTTGATCTTGTGTATTCTGAACTATGTAACTCCTATCTATCTTCTGATCATTTCCTCATATTCGCCCAGATGTCTTCTTTCCAAATATACCACGTTTTTGCATGTCAGAATCATGTAATTACACATGAATAGCAGTTACTTTTGGGTATGTCTTTTTAGGCGGAAATCTACATTTTGCCATTACATTTAAGAGGTTATGATGTACGGACAGGCACTAAGAAGGACTTTGAGATTAGTTCAGGTAAACTGCAGTTGTGGAGGAGGAGAGACCACTATTCAGCCCTGTTGCCCTGTTAAATGGGGGTTGATTGACCTTGATTTCATGGTCTAAAACGCAGATCCATGTGATGATGTCATGGTTAACATTCTCATATCACAAGAGGAAGGAGACTTGAATCAGAGTTTGGCTTTATGCTGAATGGTATTATTAAGGTCAGGAGAAAAGCTTGCCTTGAAAGTAGTCTCATGCAGCAGACATCTCCTCCCTAAGTGCATTTAGCCTGGGGATGAGGTTACCTTGAAAGAGGCAACACTTGAGCTTATCCCTGTATTTAAATAATGTTTTGATAATAATTATATTTTTATATTTTATGATGCAACGTTGAATAAAATGCAATGTCAATTGAATGTGTGTGAGGAATTGCCTATGTATTAAAACCAGCCAGTATCACTGTGGATAACATGATCTATGATAGTCCGGGTAGTTATTGGTTAACTATTTAACTATCTGCATTGACCCTTTTTGCATAAACTCTTTTGACTAATCACACACTCCTGTTGCTTAGTCACTTTATCCCTACCTACAGTGCATTCGGAAACTATTCAGACCCCTTGACATTTTCCACATTTTGTTACGTTACAGCCTTATTCTAAAATTGATTTTTTTTAAATCCTCATCAATCTACATACAATACCCCATAATGACAAAGCAAACACAGGTTTTTAGAAATGTTTGCAAATGTATTAACAATAAAAAACAGAAATAACTTATTTACATAAGTATTCAGACCCTTTGCTATGAGACTCGAAATTGAGCTCAGGTGCATCCTGTTTCCAATGATCATCCTTGAGATGTTTCTACAACTTGATTGGAGTCCATATGTGGTAAATTCAATTGATTGGACAAGATTTGGAAAGGCACACACCTGTCTATATAAGGTCCCAAAGCTGACAGTGCATGTCAGAGCAAAAACCAAGCCATGAGGTCAAAGGAATTGTTTGTAGACCTCTGAGGCAGGATTGTGTCGAGGCACACATCTTGGGAAGGGTACCAAAACCTTTCTGCAGCATTGAAGGTCACCAAGAACACAGTGGCCTCCATCATTCTTAAATGAAAGAAGTTTGGAACCACCAAGACTCTTCCTAGAGCTGGCCGCCGGGCCAAACTGAGCAATCGAGGGAGGAGGGCCTTGAACGGGGAGGTGACGAAGAACCCGATGGTCACTCTGACAGAGCTTCAGAGTTCCTCTGTGGAGATGGGAGAACCTTCCAGAAGGACAACCATCTCTGCAGCACTCCACCAATCAGGCCTATGGTAGAGTGACCAGACGGAAGTCACTCCTCAGTAAAAGGCACATGACAGCTCGCTTGGAGTTTGCTAAAAGGCACCTAAAGACTCACCCCACAGCATGAGAAACAAGATTCTCTGGTCTGATGAAACCACAATTTAACTTTTTGGCCTGAATGCCAAGCATCACGTCTGGAGGAAACCTGGCACCATCCCTACAGTGACGCATGGTGGTGGCAGCATCATGCTGTGGGGTTGTTTTTCAACAGCATACACTGGGATCAAGGGAAAGATAAACTGAGCAAAGTACAGCGAGATCCCTTGATGAAAATCTGCTCCAGAACGCTCAGGACCACAGACTGAGGCGAAGGTTCACCTTCCAACAGGACAAAGACCCTAAGTGCACAGCCAAGACAACGCAGGAGTGGCTTTGGGACAAGTCAATTTGAGTAGCCCAGCCAGAGCCCGGACTTGAACCCGATCTAACATCTCTGGAGAGACCTGAAAATAGCTGTGCAGCGACGCTCCCCATCCAACCTGACAGAGCTTGAGAGGATCTACAGAGAAGAATGGGAGAAACTACCCAAATACAGGTGTACCAAGCTTTTAGCGTCATACCCAAGAAGAGTAAGGGGTCTGAGTACGTATGTAAGTGTGATATTTATTTTAATACATTTGCAAACAATTCTAAAAACATGTTTTTGCATTGTCATTATGGGGTTTTGTGTGTAGATTGATGAGGATAATTTTTTTAATTCCATTTTAGAACAATGCTGTTACGTAACAAAATGTGGAAAAAGTCAAGGGGTCTGAATTCTTTCCTGAATGCACTATATATGTCACAGGAGGCTGCGGAGGGGAGAACGGCTCATAATAATGGCCGGAACGGCGCAAATGGAATGGCATCAAACACCTGGAAATCATGTATTTGATGTATTTGATACATATCACTGATTCCACTCCAGTCATTACCCACGAGCCCGTTCTCCCCAATTAAGGTGCTGCCAACCTCCTGTGCTGTGTACATATCTACCTCAATTACCTCATACCGCTGCACATCGACTCAGTACTGGTACCCTGTGTATATAGCCAAGTTATCATTACTCATTGTGTATTTATTCCTTGTGTTATTATTTTTCTATTATTTCTATATCTTTCTCTCTGCATTGTTGGGAAGGGCCCTTAAGTAAGATTCTCACTGTTAGTCTACACCTGTTGTTTATGAAGCATGTGACAAACACAATATGATTTGATCTCAGTGTCTCAATGTCTCAGTATTGCTTTCGTCCCTTTAGGAGGCATGTGTTTTGTACAGAGTTTTTGTTTCTTTGCAGATAGGATTACCAGTATTTGAAGTGCTAAAATCAAGTATCAGTTCATTGGGAATGCATGTATTACCTGTGTGTATAGGTCTATCACACTGTCATCTTCAGTGTAATAGCCAAACACTGCAACTGCAACACCTTATGGAAGAGTTGATCTACAATGATAAAACATGTTTTTTAACTGCAATCTTCTCTTATATTGAAATGAGTGGAAATGCATTTATTATATACAGAATCAAATTTGGTCTGCTTTTCGCATGCCATACAATAGATATGAGTGGTTTTATATTAGTGTGCACATGTTAATTTCAAGGCAAAAATCTATATGCAGCCTTGCTAAGCATGTACCCCAAGCCTTAGCAACACATACTGTACTGTAAGCTTCTTTTAAAGGCCTTTCGTAATGTGCTAAAGCCTGCCGGAGCCCTTGAAACATGCTCAGAGTGCATTTTAATGGGGAGTGAGCAGCACAGCTAATGAAGTCATGACTTTATGCCTCAAGGTCCCCAGCTCAGATGAAATGTAGATGATGGGGTCACTGCCAAACCAACAGACTGGGTTAAGCCTGTGTTTGAAATGGCACCCTATTCCCTATAGAGTGCACTACTTTTGACCAGAGCACTATGGTACCCCAGGTAATCTTAGGTTTCATTACATACAGTCGGGAGGAACTACTGAATATACGATTAACGTCAACTCATCATCGTTCCTACCAGGAATATGACTTTCCCGAAACGGATCCAGTGTTTTGCCTTCCACCCAATACAATGGATCTGATCCCAGCCGGCGACCCTGTGCGACGCCGAAAAAGGGGAAAACGAGGCGGTCTCGTGGTCAGGCTTCGGAGACGGGCACATCGCGCTCCACTCCCTAGCATACTACTCGCCAATGTCCAGTCTCTTGACAATAAGGTTGATGAAATCCGAGCACGGGTAGCATTCCAGAGAGACATCAGGGATTGCAACGTGCTCTGCTTCACGGAAACATGGCTAACTCAAGGGACGCTAACGGAGTCGGTGCAGCCAGCTGGTTTCTTCATGCATCGCGCCGACAGAAACAAACATCTTTCCGGTAAGAAGAGGGGCGGGGGGGTATGCCTTATGATTAACGAGAAGTGGTGTGATCATCATAACAACACACAGGAACTCAAGTCATTCTGTTCACCTGATCTAGAACTCCTCACAATCAAATGTCGACCGCATTATCTACCAAGGGAATTCTCTTCAATCATAATCACAGCCGTATATATTCCCCCCCAAGCAGACACATCGATGGCCCTGAACGAACTTTATCTGACTCTTTGTAAACTGGAAACCACACACCCTGAGGCTGCATTCATCATAGCTGGGGATTTTAACAAGGCTAATCTAAAAACAAAACTCCCTAAATTCTATCAGCATATCGATTGTGCTACCAGGGCTGGAAAAACACTAGACCATTGTTATACGAATTTCCGCGACGCTTATAAGGCCCTCCCCCGCCCCCCTTTCGGAAAAGCTGACCACGACTCCATTTTGTTGATTCCAGCCTACAAACAGAAACTCAAACAACAAGCTCCCGCGCTCAGGTCTGTTCAACGCTGGTCCGACCAATCTGAATCCACGCTTCAAGACTGCTTCGATCACGCGGATTGGAATATGTTCCGCATCGCGTCCAACAACAATATTGACGAATATGCTGATTCGGTGAGCGAGTTCATTAGGAAGTGCATTGACGATGTCGTACCCACAGCAACGATAAAAACATTCCCAAACCAGAAACCGTGGATTGACGGCAGCATTCGCGTGAAACTGAAAGCGCGAACCACTGCTTTTAACCAGGGCAAGGTGACCGGAAGCATGACCGAATACAAACAGTGTAGCTATTCTCTCCGCAAGGCAATCAAACAGGCTAAGTCTCAGTACAGAGACAAAATCGAGTCGCAATTCAACAGCTCAGACACAAGAGGTATGTGGCAGGGTCTACAGTCAATCACGGATTACAAAAAGAAAACCAGCCCCGTCGCGGACCAGGATGTCTTGCTCCCAGACAGGCTAAACAACTTTTTTGCCCGCTTTGAGGACAATACAGTGCCACTGACACGGCCCCCTACCAAAACCTGCGGGCTCTCCTTCACTGCAGCCGAGGTGAGTAAAACATTTAAACGTGTTAACCCTCGCAAGGCTGCAGGCCCAGACGGCATTCCCAGCCGCGTCCTCAGAGCATGCGCAGACCAGCTGGCTGGTGTGTTTACGGACATATTCAATCAATCCTTATCCCAGTCTGCTGTTCCCACATGCTTCAAGAGGGCCACCATTGTTCCTGTTCCCAAGAAAGCTAAGGTAACTGAGCTAAACGACTACCGCCCCGTAGCACTCACTTCCGTCATCATGAAGTGCTTTGAGAGACTAGTCAAGGACCATATCACCTCCACCCTACCGGACACCCTAGACCCACTCCAATTTGCTTACCGACCCAATAGGTCCACAGACGACGCAATCGCAACCACACTGCACACTGCCCTAACCCATCTGGACAAGAGGAATACCCATGTGAGAATGCTGTTCATCGATTACAGCTCAGCATTTAACACCATAGTACCCTCCAAACTCGTCATCAAGCTCGAGACCCTGGGTCTCGACCCCGCCCTGTGCAACTGGGTCCTGGACTTCCTGACGGGCCGCCCCCAGGTGGTGAGGGTAGGTAACAACATCTCCACCCCGCTGATCCTCAACACTGGGGCCCCACAAGGGTGCGTTCTGAGCCCTCTCCTGTACTCCCTGTTCACCCACGACTGCGTGGCCATGCACGCCTCCAACTCAATCATCAAGTTTGCGGATGACACTACAGTGGTAGGCTTGATTACCAACAACGACGAGACGGCCTACAGGGAGGAGGTGAGGGCCCTCGGAGTGTGGTGTCAGGAAAATAACCTCACACTCAACGTCAACAAAACAAAGGAGATGATTGTGGACTTCAGGAAACAGCAGAGGGAGCACCCCCCTATCCACATCGACGGGTCAGTAGTGGAGAAGGTGGAAAGTTTTAAGTTCCTCGGTGTACACATCACGGACAAACTGAATTGGTCCACCCACACAGACAGCGTTGTGAAGAAGGCGCAGCAGCGCCTCTTCAACCTCAGGAGGCTGAAGAAATTCGGCTTGTCACCAAAAGCACTCACAAACTTCTACAGATGCACAATCGAGAGCATCCTGTCGGGCTGTATCACCGCCTGGTACGGCAACTGCTCCGCCCACAACCGTAAGGCTCTCCAGAGGGTAGTGAGGTCTGCAGAACGCATCACCAGGGGCAAACTACCTGCCCTCCAGGACACCTACACCACCCGATGTCACAGGAAGGCCATAAAGATCATCAAGGACAACAACCACCCAAGCCACTGCCTGTTCACCCCGCTATCATCCAGAAGGCGAGGTCAGTACAGGTGCATCAAAGCAGGGACCGAGAGACTGAAAAACAGCTTCTATCTCAAGGCCATCAGACTGTTAAACAGCCACCACTAACATTTAGCGGCCGCTGCCAACATACTGACTCAACTCCAGCCACTTTAAAAATGGGAATTGATGGAAATTATGTAAAAATGTACCACTAGCCACTTTAAACAATGCCACTTAATACAATGTTTACATACCCTACATTACCCATCTCATATGTATATACTGTACTCTATATCATCTACTGCATCTTGCCATCTTTATGTAATACATGTACCACTAGCCACTTTAAACTATGCCACTTTATGTTTACATACCCTACAGTACTCATCTCATATGTATATACCGCACTCTATACCATCTACTGCATCTGCCATGCCGTTCTGTACCACCACTCATTCATATATCTTTATGTACATATTCTTTATCCCTTTACACTTGTGTGTGTGTGTAAGGTAGTAGTTGTGGAATTGTTAGGTTAGATTACTGTTGGTTATTACTGCATTGTCGGAACTAGAAGCACAAGCATTTCGCTACACTCGCATTAACATCTGCTAACCATGTGTATGTGACTAATAAAATTTGATTTGATTTGATTTGATATGGGCCTTGTTTAAAAGTAGTGCACTATAAAGTGAATAGGGTGCCATTTCAGATGCTGCCATAGTCTGACCATAGGGGGGAGAGATACAGTTTACTGTTTTTTTTAAATCACTTTGGTACTATTTTCACACGTACAAACTCCAAACTGGTAACACTTGTAACCCAGCCAGTCTAACATTCAAAACATTTCATTGTGCATTCATTTTGTTTGTAGACATTTTTCACCACACAACCATTGATCCAAATATAAGTTTACTTTGAAATATAGTGAGTGCATTGGTTTAATCACCAAAACACAACAAAATGATATTTTCTCACTGTATTTATTTTAACAACAGTTAATCCAACAGCATAACATATAAGACACATGTTTCAAAATTGCCCGTTGAATGTAGTATGCTAGTTTTCACATTCGGCTATAATGTACACTCAATTTTGACTTTAGGTCAAATATCCATAATCTCTAGGTGTGATCATTCTAGGTGTGATCATTGAAGACATCTTTCACAATGTAATCAAATAAAAAAAATTAAAGAAATTTAATGTTTAGCAGGCACTAGTTTGAATCAAGCCGGTCTTGAGCATTTGGCTATAGGTTCTCATGGAAATCGCAGTAAATATCCTCATTGTTCATGCACCTGAGGAAACCCTTTTGGCATGGCGAATCCAAGCCTGGCATTGGTTTGGATTGAAATCATTGCATGCCTCATCCACGGCCTGAAGGAGAGTGGTACGCTCATGGGGATGGCAGTCATACATCTTCCACCTGTATTGTAATTGTGTATTGTATTATATTGTATGTTTGCATTGTAGTCATCATGTATGTGGCTCAGTTCATAAGAGCATGGCACTAGCAACACCAGAGTTGTGGGTTTGATTCCCACTGGGGTCACATACCAAAATGTGTAGACTGTTGTCACTTTGGATAAAAGTGTCTGCTATGTAAATGGCATATATTACTGTATAGGCCAATGCAATTTTAGGTAAGCAGTGTTACATAGCACATATCTGATCTTGTCAATATCAGATTTAAAATTTAAAAAACTTACTGTGAAGTAAAAGCATAATAGTCATCATCTTAGTAGTACATTTGAGTATATACCATACTTTTTATGTTTCTACTTTACAAACATACATTTTCATGATGTAGTTCTCATAATCTGCAGCAGACAAACCAGTTTACATGTATAGGTTTACCGAACGGTTAAGTGATCATCAATTGAGAGCATTCGGATTAAGTAATAGCACAATGTCTTATAAAAATAATCATATCAAAAGGAGTGTGAGCTTTGCATTGCAAAAGGCAATTACTTTATGTGAGCATGTATTGCAATTGTGAAACATTTGCATTTCTCTATGAAACACTGATTAAGTTTGGTGAAAAAGTGACTGTATGATTTTGTGTGTTGTACTTAGTCAATTGAAAATGCACATAGAGTTTTCGTAACAACTGACGTTTTGATTATGTTTTGAGTTTTGTACTGAGAGTTGTGAAAATGTACCACATACTTGTGAAAATTGCACCAAAGCGAGAAAAAAACCCTGTAACAAGACCGCTTCATCATTCCCCCATATCCTGTATCATTAACAACATGGGCCTGTAGTCATGGCAATAGCCAAATGATAAGTACATGTTAATGAATTTGGGTTTTCCAAAGGATATTTTAATTGAATGGATATTAGATGTCTACTTCTGAGTCATGTACAATTTCAAAACAAGACAGCTATAAGGGTATGTTCGGAGACATTGGAGTCCCAAAGGTTCACTTCATCTTCTACAGTCGGTTTCAATGTCAGTGACTTCTCCCTCATAAATTGTCACACCAAGATGCATCTCAGTAATCTCCAAATTGCTGCAATCTTTAAAAACAGAGTACCATCTACTGACCTCTATTGGTACTACCTGAACTTTTCATGAAAAAAAAGTAACAGATTGGGGAATGAGGGATTGAATGGTTGAAAGAATTATAAATGTTTATTTAGAAGTGTGGCAGCTTTGTTTATGCATTTGTACAGATTTTTGTAAAAATATTTGCTTTGAATGTTTCATTTATTTTCAAACGTTAAGTATATTTTTGACATTCTTAGTTTTTTATACAGATGTGCCTTGTTGCAACTCAAAATAAATTAGCTTAGTTCCTACTTTACATTTCCTCTCGTGCTTTTTGAATTTAATGCATGGAAAATATAATGTGTAACAACGTTCAAGTACCCTTAGCGAAAGTAGCTAATTATCAAGGTCAATGTTTTTATTTTAAAAGTAACTAAATTGCTTTTACGCTGAGTACTTTTTAAATTAGCTACATTATTAAACTTTTACTTTAGTATTTTTTTTCGCCAGTCATGTTAATTCTACTTGAGTAAAATGTCATTAAAGTAACAGTACTTCTACTGGAGAAGGATATTTCAGTAGTCTTTCCACCCCTGACAGTATGTTCTCTGTTAAAAGATTTGCTTCCATTTGAGTGTAATGAACTAGACCCTGCTAGGTGTATAAATGCAAATGATGTCTTCACCTCTCGCTCCCTCTCTCCCTCTCTCTCTGTCCTTGTTCCCTCTCAATGATGATCCCTGTGTGCTGCTCTACGGTGACTATGTCAGTCTGAATTATATCCCAAAGCAGGAGAGGTTAATAAGAGGGAGTATAAATTGTTATTTTCCATTTCAAACGTGACACCAGTTATTATTAGCCTGGGTTACACATTGCTTTTATGGGGCATAACTCTGGGAAAATATGAAAATAGATGACACCTGCAATTAAAATGTATGATTACCAGCTGCGGCGACAGCATGGCAGAGTATTAAGGTGGTAAATATTCCATGTCTGGGGTCAGTAGGGCTTGGAGAATTAATGTGTGCTGTGACCACCGCTAAGAATCTTCCTCCTCAGCTGTTATAATACCAGGATCTCCCAGGCATAATTGGCTTCCCAAATGGTACCCTATTCCCTATGTAGTGCTCCACGAAAGTAGTGCACTACATAAGCTAGAGAATAGGGTGTCATTTGGGACGCACCCATAGTTTCCCTCAGTAAAGGTTACCCTGTTTCTTATGGGAAGAAGATTTATACTGTACTCTGACAAGACCTGTAGCTTTCAATCAAATGGCACGGACTAAACACTCTTGGGTCTCATATCTTGAGCAATTTCCCCATAGTCACTTTCTTTGTGTTATAAAAAGGTTGTCTGATTGGATGTTCTTAAGTACTTTGATACACAATTATATAGAGGACATCAGGTCATAATCTGTTTTACAGTAATCTGTCTTTCTGTCTGACAGTAATCGGTCTTACTGTTTTTGCAAAGTCAAGTTCTAAGAAACTGGTTCACACATCACATTCACCCACATCCATGACATTCGATCATGTTTTTATTGTTGTAGAAAGGGAAATAAATTGGTTTCAGGGGGCACTTTGTTCTCTATGTCTTGTCTTATGTCTCCATCTAGTGGATCATTTACTCCAACATTGTATACTGAAAGATGGAGTTGAATGAATATTTACTGATTGACAAGTGTTTCAATTAGCCATGATGACAAATACAATATCATGCCAAGTTGAAGAATTTACAATAGAAGATACATACAGTTCCTTTGGGGAAAACATGCAAGTATCATTACAACGTACATCACTACATTACAGAGATTCCTCAATTGTAAACATTTGCAATAAATGTAATAACAGCTCTCCTACACCTTTCAAGAAACATAATTCAGAATAAGCAAGACATTTTTTGTTTATCTGGAATAAAATATTTATTTCCTGGCTCATACTAAGCACTCTTATACTCTTTTGATTGCATCATAATTATAAATGTAAAAACCATTCCAGGCTGATTTCCAGCCTTTGGGTGGCGACTTCATGCCGTAAATCGCAATATGTTATGAAATCTTCAGACATAAATATCGCCCTCTGTTACGTAGGCACTATCAGGAACAACCCCCCATCCTTAGTGCCCATGTTGTTATGAGTCACCCCAGACCACTCGTCTGACATGATCTCTGACTCAGACAGAACCATATTGGTTTGGTCCTAGCAGAATATTACAGATGAGGGGAGAGGATAGCAAGGATGATACATCAGACAAGGAAGGATATTATATGGGACAGCAGTGGATCGATCATTTGTGCCAAATATGAAAACCCTTCTGTATCTGACAACACATGACCTACAGTAAGACAAATCTGAATGGGATGGACACATTGACTTATCTGATTCATTAGTGTTATGGAACTGTGCAGATTGAGTCACTGGTAGATGAGATGAAGCAGAGTGAGTGGGACATGTGTAATGTACAACTGGATAATGATTACTATTAGAATTGCACTGGAGAACTGAATAGTTCAAAAAGGCACCCAACGTCTGACAAAGAATAGTCAGTGTTTGCATTCATGCAGTAAGTTAGTTTTAAATCACCTCAGCGCTACAGATCTCCCTCTTGAAAACTTCAAACTTAAATGTAACCCCATTCTCCTCTTGAATCTCATTTGGTACTCCAGGAAACCTAGTTTGAAGTTAAGGGAAACAAAGGGACAACTTAGACAGATTGACAAAGACACAAAAAGCTTTCAAACACTTGGCCTGACTTGTGGACCTGGTCAATCAGAACAGAGTATAGATCCACTTATCAAAACAGTCCAAAGATGAAGCAAACAGTGCTGCAGCCTAGGGCCAGGAGAGCAGAGAATAAAATATGCTTCCTTACCTCTGTTGTTTTTTAAAAATGCTTCTGTCAAACTGCGGGAAGAAGACGTCACAGTCGAAGTCAGCCATGATGTCAGTGAGGAAGACGAGTTCACACCAGGGATGCATCAGAGCCTCCTGATGACAAGGGAAAGGTACTGTAATGAGCTACAGTATAGACAAATATAGTGGATGGATTGTCCTATAATAATAAATGTTTATCCACTTATTTATTCCTAACCCATATATTGGATTTAAAGTCCTGGGCCAATTTTAATAAAGCATCTCAGAGTAATGCTGATCTAGTATCAGGTCCCCCTTTCCATGTAATCTCATTCATTATGATCTAAAAGTCAAAACGGATCCTAGATCAGGACTCCTACTCTGAGACGTGTTATAAATACGGGCCCAGGTAAAACTGCACCACAAACTTCCCACCACCCACAGAGACACAACAGTCACCTGATAGACCTGTGGACCACCCACAACCCAGATGGTCTCCACCAGGTCACATAGGGGTTGCAGCAAGGCTAAGCCGATCATGCTGTCGAAATCTTGACACAGGAAGTGGGCATGCTCCGGGAGAGTGCTGTGAGGAGTGAGTGACTCCCAAAATAAGTAATCATTTCTAAAACGCAACTTTTCTATATGCACAAGTACAGTTCAAAAGTTTGGGGTCACTTAGAAATGTCCTTGTTTTTGAAAGAAAAGCAATTTTTTTGTCCATTAAAATAACATCAAAATGATCAGAAATACAGTGTAGATATTGTTAATGTTGTAAATGAATATTGTAATTGGAAACTGCTGATTTTTTTATTGAATATCTACATAGGGGTACAGAGGCCCATTATCAGCAACCATCACTCCTGTGTTCCAATGACATGTTGTGTTAGCTAATCCAAGTTTATCATTTTAAAAGGCTAATTGATCATTAGAAAACCTGTTTGCAATTATGTTAAAACAGCTGAAAACTGTTGTTCTGATTAAAGAAGCAATACAACTGGCCTTTAGACTAGTTGAGTATCTGGAGCATCAGCATTTGTGGGTTTGATTACACGCTTAAAATGGACAGAAACAAAGAACTTTCTTCTGAAACTCGTCAGTCTATTCTTGTTCTGAGAAGTGAAATCTATTCCATGTGAAAAAATGCCAAGAAACTGAAGATCTCATACAACGCTGTGTACTACTCCCTTCACAGAACAGCGCAAACTGGCTCTAACCAGAATAGAAAGAGGAGTGGGAGGCCCCGGTGCACAACTGGCCATAATGACCATCGTTATGTTTGGAGGAAAAAGGGGGAGGCTTGCAAGCCGAAGAACACCATCCCAACAGTGAAGCACTGGGGTGGCAGCATCATGTTGTGGGGGTGCTTTGCTGCAGGAGGGACTGGTGCACTTCACAAAATGGTTGGCATCAAGAGGAAGAAAAATGATGTGGATATATTGAAGCAACATCTCAAGACATCAGTCAGGAAGTTAAAGCTTGATCGCAAATGGGTCTTCCAAGTGGACAATGACCCCAAGCATACTTCCAAAGTTGTGGCAAAATGGCTTAAGGACAACAAAGTCAAGATATTGGAGTGGCAATCACAAAGCCCTGACCTCAATTCTATAGAAAATGTGTGGGCAGAACTGAAAAAGCATGTGCAAGCAAGGAGGCCTACAAACCTGACTCAGTTACACCAGCTCTGTCAGGAGGAATGGGCCAAAATTCACCCAACTTATTGTGGGAAGCTTGTGGAAGGCTACCCGAAACGTTTGACCCAAGTTAAACAATTTAAAGGCAATGCTACCATATACTAATTGAGTGTATGTAAACTTCTGACCCACTGGGAATGTGATGAAAGAAATAAAAGCTGAAATAAATAATTCTCTATTATTCTGACATTTGACATTCTTAAAATAAAGTGGTGATCCTAACTGACCTAAGACAGGGAATATTTACTAGGATTAAATGTCAGGAATTGTGAAAAACTGACTGACTTAAATGTATTTGGCTAAGGTGTATGTAAACTTCCGACTTCAACTGTATATGAAACATGTTTTTAGGTTGTGGACTGTGTGTGTGATTGGTAGTAGTGTGACTTTTGGCTTACCTCAGGGTGGTACTCAGGACTACATGGAGGACATTGGGCAGCATAGAGAACAGACTGTCTGGGTTGGAGAACCAGCAGCCCCTGCCCCACACCATCATGTTAAATTTTCCTGTGAAAGGGATTATTGAGTTCACCTTACAATGTAAAGACCATTTGGAAGAAGTAACTATTTCATTACTTATAGTGAATATTGCTGTCAAACTATCAGTAGCTGAATAACTCCGGTTGTAGTATCTATTATACCTTTTAGAGAAAAAGTGCAAGGTTCTATTGCATTTCAACAACAGCTTCTTTGTCTGCATTTCTCTGTGCTCTATACTTTCCCATCATTGAGTTGGAGCACTGTTAAAAGCCTTTAAGTCAGAAAGGAAATCAATCAAAATTACCTGGTAGGGAGACATTTGTTGTAGTGTCCAAAAAGAATTTGAATTCTGTCCTGTGAACGCAATATTTTTATACATTGATTACAATTGGACCAATACTATCAACTCTTGCCAAATATTCCTATGTATGGACCTAAGCCAGTTCAAAAACCAGAAACTTGAAGAAAAAAATTCATATTGAAATACATGTAGACAAGTGTTACCCCTGTTATTAAATGTTATCAAGTAACTGTGTCCATCCCAAAAAGCATAATGGGATCCGACTTCACATGCCACCTGTTGACAACTGGTCAAAATGTAATTAGGGTACTAGGGGGTAACTAGCCCCCTGGGGAAACTGCCCCCCCCCTTGTAATTCACATTAAGTCCACAAGATATCACCAAATTATTTTATCAACACTTCCCTGGCTGCCACTTTTCTTGCTCATCCAAAAATGTCCTCTCTGTCATCACAACAAAACAATTGTGGTAAGTTAATTTTTTTTTATTATTATGAAAAAGTTGTAGCTATAGTCCAATGAAGTTAGATGTATAGTTTAAACATTTTTTTTATATACAAGTAGGAAAGCCTTAAATAATCCACTTGTTTAGAGAGAAAAATAGTAATATATTGGATGAGTGTCTTGGGGGCAACTCGGCACCCCCATCTAGGGGGTAACTGGCCCCTGGGGGCTAGTTACCCCTTTATGTTATTAATGTGTTTCTGTCATTTAGACGGTTAGTTTATGCTAACCTGCTAGTTAGCAACCTCCACTAGCAGTAAATGCTAGTTATTATAAACTGCTAGCAGTGCTAGCTAGCAACCTTACAAGATCGTCGGAGGTAAAATACATGACTTAATTGCAGTTGTAAATGTTTGCACTAGTGGATGATAGATTTACAGTTAGTTACTTTATAGACTTTTAGCTATTTTACACAGCATTATATGTCATATAGCTAGATATCTAGCTATGTTTTTAAGAGGGAGCTTTTAAATTGGCACCTCTCCCCCTGCAGGTTAAAACTAATACTTTGAGTCAGGCGGTTTGAAAGAAACTGTCTTGTCTTAAGGTACAGAGTCCTGTGTGGTTAGGGAGGGTTTGGGGCCATCTGTTAGATTAGGGGTCAGTTCCTTATATAATTTAATGTTTCTATTTTCAGATGAGAACATACAAGAATAAAACAGACCATGGAAGCTATGACTGAGGTAATATAGCATGCCCTGAACGTAATAGAAATGTAATGAATAATCAGGGAGAAAAAGGTGTAGATTCACGTGCAGAGCGCAGCAGGTGTTCATTTTGCCTTCGCAGAAGGCAGGAATCGTGGTCGCAGGCAAAGGTTATACACAGGTAGGCAAACAGGCAGGTGAATCAAAACTAGGACTGAAGGCTCCAACTGGTTCTCACAAAGGAGCTAGGAAAAGGCTCAGTAGAGTCAAAACGAACAATACCTCACAAAGGCACAAACAGAATGAACTGAACTAAATAAGGAGCTGATGAGACCAGGTGAGTAACTAACACAGGTGAAAACAATGAACAAAAATGAAAGACAGGGCTACGTTCAAGACCACAAATAAACAGGGCTATGTTCAAGAACACAACGAAACAGAACACAAGGTTGACTAAGAAAATAAATACAGAACCTTACAAGAAAATGGCCAGACCTTAAAGGGGGCTGCCAGGGTGTTCAACATTTCACCAAGAACCCTACGGCACCACAGAGGAAAGGAGGTGAAAAACCCAGGCTTCAGGGGGCGCCAGTCTTCTCTTCCACGTATTAAAGTGACCTTGTCAACCACTTCCACAACTGGAAAGAGCCCTATTTGGCCTAACATCATGGGATGTGAGAAGACTTGCCTTCGATCTGGCAGAGAGGATGGGAATCAAACACAGTTTCAACAAAGGAAAGGGGTATGCCGGGGTGGATAGGTTCAGTGGCTTAAAATAACGGATAAAATAAAAAAATAAAAAATAATGAAGCACAACCATCAACTGTCAGTTCGAATATCTCAAGCAACCAGTCTTGCGAGGGCTGTGGGCTTTAATACGCTTAAGGTTGACCAGTTTTTTTACGGCCTACGAGGACATTTTAAACAGTGTCAGGGACGTCGGGCCAACAAAGATTTGGAACATGGATGAGACGGGAATACAAAACGTCCAGAAACTGTTGCCTGTGGTGGCCACCAAGGGAGCAAAAAAGGTTGCACGGATGACCAGCGCAGAGAGGGGCTTCAGTCACAGTAATTTGTGCTATCAGTGCAGCGAGGCAGTATGTGCCGCCACTCTTCATCTTCCCCCGGAAGAGGATGAACAAACAGCTGCTGGTTGGAGCACCTCCAGGGTCCGTTGGAAGGGTGAGGGACTCAGGCTGGGTCGACAGTACCATCTTTGTCGACTGGCTCCACTACTTCGCCCACAGTGTTGTTTGCACCCCTGAGGAACCCCACATCTTCATCCTCGATGGCCAGCACTCCCATAAGAGCCTGGAGGCTGTTCTGACAGCAAGAGGCCAGGGAGTGATTCTCATCACTCTGCCACCCCACGTACCGTCTTCAAGGGTCTGAAGACCTTTTACAACAGGGCAGCAGATCAGTGGATGACGACGCATCCTATGAAAAGGGTAAGTATATACCAAATGGCTGGCCTCTTCACAAAGGACTATAACAAGGTGGCCAGTGTGGAGAGAGGAGTGAAGGGCTTCCGGGCCAGTGGGCTGTGGCCTTTGGAGAAGGACATCTTCACAGAGGCGGACGTCGTGGCCGCTGAGGTTATAAAGGAGCCTGAGCCCATTGGCGGTAAGAAAAAGTCATCTAAATGAAGGAAATGTAGCAGAAGCAGCATGTACGTGGTAGAACGTGTTTATTGTACTAACACCGATGTATTGTTTTTGTCATTTATTTTCAATGCAAAGAATCCATTCAACCACAGTACTCTACCGCCACCACCGCCACCTCTACCGATACGGCTACCAGCTCTACCGCCACAATCACTAGCTCTACCTCCACCACCACCAGCTCTAATGCCAAAACCTCTACCTCCACCACATCTACCTCCGCCACAACCTCCACCCTGCAGCCTACCCTTGTTCCAAATGTCAGCACTCATTTTAGGGAATATATATTTGCATATAGTGATTAGAAGTGTTTATTGTACCAAAACTCGTGTGTTCTTGTTGTTTGTTTGTTTTTGCTTAAACCAACAACCAACAGCTGCAGCAGTTCTATTGGAGTTGTCCCTAAGGCCAAGGCTCCAGGAGGTGAGGAAGAGGAAGGCAGAGTCTACGGCTGTACTGACAGCCTAACCTTACAAAAGGCTGCTGGAAGATAATGCTCGACAGAAACATCAACAAGAAGAAAAGAGAGAGTAAGAAAACGAATCAGGTTCTTAAAAAAAAGGTCTCAAAGAAGGTTGTTGCAACACAACATGCTACATCAGCCACCAACGAGGGGATGCGGGGTGTCTTTTCTGTGAGGAGCTGTTTCCAGTCACAAGTAGGGACTGGATTAGGTGTGAGCAGCACAGGAGGTGGGTTTATGAGTTGTGCTCCAATTTTACTGGGGATAGCTTCATTTGTGATCTATGTACAAATTAGAATTGTGCAATAGCAGAGCATAAGAGATGCAACATCAACGTTACACTGAATTAATTCAGCTATAATTTATTGTTATTAAATGTTATATTCCAATGAATCAATTTTTTTAATGAATGAAAAACAACTATTGAAAACATTTTGCTCCTGAATGTCATTTTAAAGACTGCAGGGATTTAAAATCTTGCATTATTCCAATAATATTTAGTGCAATTGTACATAATGGATTGTAAGGAAAATGAACAATGAAATGACAAAGAAAATGTGCAGGTGAGTTGTAAAGAGGAACTTTACATCAAATAGCCATTTATTTCCTTTCATAGTTTATTCGCCTAAGCATTACCTTCATCCGCATACCATTTTTTTTCAAAACATTACTTTTTTGTGTCAGCGATTGTAACGCTCGTCTTCCTCCTCGTCTGAGGAGGAGCAAGGATCAGACCAATATGCAGCGGGTTTGAATACATACTTATTATGTAAACGAAGACGGAAAAACACTTAAACAAACTACAAAACAATAAACGACGTGAACAGACCTGAACTTCAGAACATATAAAAATGAATGCACGAACAGGAAGGAAGGAAGGAAGCGAAACGAGTGGCGAACAAACACAGACACAGCAACAATCACCCACAAACAAACAGTGAGAACAGCCTACCTTAATATGGTTCTCAATCAGAGGAAACGTAAAACACCTGCCCCTGATTGAGAACCATATCAGGCTAGTTGACAATGAACCCAACATAGAAACACATAACATAGAATGCCCACCCAGCTCACGTCCTGACCATACTAAATAAATACAAAACAAGGGAAAATAAGGTCAGGAACGTGACAGCGATAAGACATTGTTCTAGTTACCCTTAGTACCCCACGCATTTAGGACACAATTAAATGTAGTATACGCATCAATTAATGGTCCACGTATAGATGTTTAGAAATATCTAGTAGCCTAAATCTATGAAAACGAAAAAAGGAATTGTTATCATTGAATATACTACAATCACACAAGCATGTAACGTGTAATGCTGGCTTTTAAATAGCCCAAACTTGAAACCGTAAGGCATACATCAAATCAAAATCCAAAAGGGATAAATAAATCTCTTACGGTAAATCCCATGGCAAGTGTCCATCTTTTCCTATTCCCATGTTGTTGCATGCAGCGGCGATGAGCCGCAACGGTTTCTTCTGTACTTTGTCCGCGCACATCGTCGATACATTAGTAGAAGGTACAACATGAACTGTCTGGTTTAACATCGAGTTTACAAGTGTTTATATAACTCGCTCAGATACGCAAGCAGGCTTAATAACGCATTGGATGAGGATAATTTCGATGCATAACCACTGAATTGTTCTACCGAGTATGACCAAAGCCAAAGGCAACTGTAGACAGGAGGGCGAGGATAAGTATTTTGCTTGTTGAATCCAACGTTTTTGTGTGTGGAGAGAATGAGTTTCTGGAATTTGCAACCACATCTGGAACCGCTCTCTCCGGTTGCTACGTGACTGTCCATGTTTACCACTGATTATGAAACAATCGGAGGCACTGGAGGTCGCACCCCCTCCCTCCCTCCCCAGATACACTAGATGACCAAAAGTATGTGAACACCTGCTTGTCGAACATCATTCCAAAATCATGGCCATGAATATGGAGTTGGTTCCCCTTTGCTGTTATAACAGCCTCCACTATTCTGGGAAGGCTTTCCACTAGATGTTGAAACATTGCTGCGGGGATTTCCATTCAGTCACAAGCGCATTAGTGAGGTCGAGCACTGATGTTGGGCGATTAGGCCTGGCTCGTACTCGGCGTTCCAATTCATCCCAAAGGTGTTCGATGGTCTTGTTCTGTGAGCTTGTGTGGCCTACCACTTCGCGGCTGAGCGGTTGTTGCTTCTAGATGTTTCCACTTCACAATAACAGCATTTACAGTTGTCTGGGGCAACGTGGCATCCTATGACAGTGCCACATTGAAAGTCACTGACCTCGTCAGCAAGGCCATTCTACTGTCAATGTTTGACTATGGAGATTGCATGGCTGTGTGTTCGATTTTATACACCTGTCAGCAACAGGTATATACTTTTGTATATAAACTCAGCAAAAAAAGAAACATCCTCTCACTGTCAACTGGGTTTATTTTCAAACTTAACATGTGCAAATATTTGTATGAACATAACAAGATTCAACAACTGAGACATAAACTGAACAAGTTCCACAGACATGTGACTAACAGAAATGGAATAATGTGTCCCTGAATCAAGGGGGGGTCAAAATCAAAAGTAACAGTCAGTATCTGGTGTGGCCACCAGCTGCATTAAGTACTGCAATGCATCTCCTCCTCATGGACTGCACCAGATTTGCCAGTTCTTGTTGTGAGATGTTACCCCACTATTCCACCAAGGCACCTGCAAGTTCCCGGACATTTCTGGGGGGAATGGCCCTAGCCCTCACCCTCCGATCCAACAGTTCCCAGACGTGCTCAATGGGATTGAGATCTGGGCTCTTCGCTGGCCGTGGCAGAACACTGACATTCCTGTCTTGCAGGAAATCACGCACAGAACGAGCAGTATGGCTGGTGGCATTGTCATGCTGGAAGGTCATGTCAGGATGAGCCTGCAGGAAGGGTACCACATGAGGGAGGAGGATGTCTTCCCTGTAACGCACAGCGTTGAGAATGCCTGCAATGACAACAAGCTCAGTCCGATGATGCTGTGACACACCGCCCCAGACCGTGACGGACCCTCCATCTGCAAATCGATCCCGCTCCGGAGTACAGGCCTCGGTGTAACACTCATTCCTTCGACGATAAACACGAATCCGACCATCACCCCTGGTGAGACAAAACCGCGACTCGTCAGTGAAGAGCACTTTTTGCCAGTCCTGTCTGGTCCAGCGACGGTGTGCCCATAGGTGACGTTGTTGCCGGTGACGTCTGGTGAGGACCTGCCTTACAACAGGCCTACAAGCCCTCAGTCCAGCTTCTCTCAGCCTATTGCAGACAATCTGAGCACAGATGTGCGTTCACAGATTGTGCGTTCCTGGTGTAACTCGGGCAGTTGTAGTTGCCACCCTGTACCTGTCCCGCAGGTGTGATGTTCGGATGTACCGATCCTGTGCAGGTGTTACACGTGGTCTGCCACTGCGAGGACGATCAGCTGTCCATCCTATCTCCCTGTAGCTCTGTGTTCGGCGTCTCACAGTACGGACATTGCAATTTATTGACCTGGCCACATCTGCAGTACTCATGCCTCCTTGCAGCATGCCTAAGGCACGTTCACGCAGATGAGCAGTGACCCTGGGCACAGTAGAAAGGCCAGAGTCAGTAGAAAGGCCTCTTTAGTGTCCTAAGTTTTCATAACTGTGACCTTAATTGCCTACCGTCTGTAAGCTGTTAGTGTCTTAATGACCGTTCCACAGGTGCATGTTCATTTTTTTATGGTTCATTGAACAAGCATGGGAAACAGTGTTTAAACCCTTTACAATGAAGATCTGTGAAGTTATTTGGATTTTTACAAATTATCTTTGAAAGACAGGGTCCTGAAAAAGGGACGTTTCTTTTTTTTGCTGAGTTTATATTGTAGCATATGAATAGGTCACAAAACATGGCAAAAATGTTTAATTACAGGAAATTAGCTGTAAAACTTCCCGGAATTTTGCAAACCTATCCTCTCAGCCTCATTGCAAAATAGCATGAAATTAGCTTTGAAACAGCAACATTTTCTCTCTGCCCTATGGAAATATGTGTAAAATAGAATGATTAGATAACATTTTCTTTAGCCTGTGGTAAAATGTATATCATTATAAGAAGTCACCCCCCAAAAAATCCCTTGCTCAAACCTTGCAGGGGCCCAGCAAAACTGTGGTACACCACTATTACTTTAGATTCATTGCATTTACTTTGTACTATTTTTATTATTGAACTTAAGTTGTAAAGTAAGTAGCCTTGTGCGAGCTGGAGCCGGGCTCCTATTTCTGTAGTGTGAGGCAGCATGATGTACATGTACAGGACGCTAGTCTATTGCAGGGCCTTACCCCTAATTTATCTCAATGCTGAGTGCCAAGCAGTCACATTTTTGGTATGACCTTGGCCATGTATCGAACTCACAACCTTCCAATGTCTGGGTTGACACTAACGACACAGCCACTGAGTTGGTCATTGAACTTAAGACAACCAATATTTGCATGTGCATGCCATAAGCAAACCATTACACTAAAATAAATATTACTTTGAGCCAGTGTTCATTTTTTTTTACCTTTTACTACAGATACATAAAGAACAGTCAATTTGTCGGTCTTCACACACAAATAACAATTGGGTTACAAGAAAACAAAAACATGCTATATCAAATTATTACTGTACAAACTGAGTTGAATCATTCACACACACACTTATATACAGAAAGGGTTATATAATTCCCTTAAAACATTTACAAAAGGGTAATAAAGAAATTAGTTTACAAAATGTATTATGCACTTCTGCTGCCTTTAAATGCTCCTCAGAACCTTTGATTTCTGAATATCCGACAGCACTTGAAGGCGGCATTATACCCCATAGAATAACTAGGGTCATTTGACCTGACAATTCCAGGTTGGGTAATCGTGTTATCAGCTTGAGGCTGATGCCATTCCCAATGGCTAAGACTGTATATTATACTGCACATAGCATGACCTCAGGCTCAAACACAGCCACCACCCAGTGTTCTTTCAGCAAATATAACTTGTGCATCCATGTTCTTTGTATTAATTATAGTGATGCCAACACTTCTTATCAAGACAGTTTGGTGGTGTGCATGTTAAAGAGAGTCATCTTGTGAGACACCATTACCTCCCTCTAGTAACACTGGGGACAGTGTCACTGTGGACTTGTGATTTGAGCTGTGGGTTTGAGATTCTCCACAGAGACAGAAGGTCACAAACCATTAGTTCTCTGGGCATCATGTGGTCGGATGTTCCATTTAGCCGGCTGACTTCACAGAAAGCTGGCAAAGTTTGTGGAATGCTTACAGCCTTCTCTCCTCCTCCATTCCTGCTGCTGCTCACATAACTGAGGTAGATGTGCTTCTGTAGAGTTGACGACTCAGAGAAGGAGAACGCAACGTTGAGGCGCTGGTCAATTCTGCTGGAGAGCAGAGTGGCTGGAATCCCCTCTTTCTTCTCCTCTTCAGGCACTAGTTGCTGGTCTGCCTCCGGGCCTTGTTGCTACAGCCCGGTGTGAGGTCCTCATTGCGACGCTTCACAACGACCTGTCCTCTGCCTGAATCAAAATCAATGATAATAGAAATGTTATATCATATACAGTTGAAGTCAGAAGTTTACATACACTTAGGTTGGAGTCATTAAAACTCATTTTTCAACCACTCCACAAATTTCTTGTTAAACTATAGTTTGGCAAGTCGGTTAGGACATCTACTTTGTGCATGACAAGTAATTTTTCCAACAATTGTTTACAGACAGATTATTTCACTGTATCACAATTCTAGTGGGTCAGAAGTTTACATACACTAAGTTCACTGTGCCTTTAAACAGCTTGGAAAATTCCAGGAAATGTCATGTCTTTAGAAGTTTCTGATAGGCTAATTGACATAATTTGAGTCAATTGGAGGTGTACCTGTGGATGTATTTCAAGGCCTACCTTCAAACTCAGTGCCTCTTTGCTTGACATCATGGGAAAATCAAAAGAAATCATCCAAGACCTCAGAAAACTAAATTGTAGACCTCCACAAGTCTGGTTCATCCTTGGGAGCAATTTCCAAACGCCTGAAGGTACCACGTTCATCTGTACAAACAATAGTACGCAAGTATTAACACCATGGGACCACGCAGCTGTCATACTGCTCAGGAAGGAGATGCGTTCTGTCTCCTAGAGATGAACGTACTTTGGTGCGAAAAGTGCAAATCAATCCCAGAACAACAGCAAAGGACCTTGTGAAGATGCTGGAGGAAACAGGTACAAAAGTATCTATATCCACAAAAAGGATGTGACGAGTAAAACGAGTCCTATATTGACATAACCTGAAAGGCAGCTCAGCAAGGAAGAAGCCACTGCTCCAAAACCGCCATAAAAAAGCCAGAGTACGGTTTGCAACTGCACATGGGGACAAAGATCGTACTTTTTGGAGAAATGTCCTCTGGTCTGATGAAACAAAAATAGAACTGTTTGGCCATAATGACCATCGTTATGTTTGGAGGAAAAAGGGGGAGGCTTGCAAGCTGAAGAACACCATCCCAACCATGAAGCACAGGGGTGGCAGCATCATGTTGTGGGGGTGCTTTGCTGCAGGAGGGACTGGTGCGCTTCACAAAATAGATGGCATCATGAAAAAGGAAAATTATGTGGATATATTGAAGCAACATCTCAAGACATCAGTCAGGAAGTTAAAGCTTGGTCGCAAATGGGTCTTCCAAATGGACAATGACCCCAAGCATACTTCCAAAGTTGTGGCAAAATGGCTGAAGGACAACAAAGTCAAGGTATTGGAGTGGCCATCACAAAGCCCTGACCTCAATCCCATAGAAAATGTGTGGGCAGAACTGAAAAAGCATGTGCAAGCAAGGAGGCCTACAAACCTGACTCAGTTACACCAGCTTTGTCAGAAGGAATGTGCCAAAGTTCACCCAACTTATTGTGGGAAGCTTGTGGACGGCTACCCGAAACATTTGATCCAAGTTAAACAATTTAAAGGCAATGCTACCAAATACTAATTGAGGTTGTAAACTTCTGACCCACTGGGAATGTGATGAGGAAATAAAAGCTGAAATAAATCACTACTATTATTCTGACATTTCATTCTTAAAATAAAGTGGTGATCCTAACTGACCTAAAACAGACACTTTTTACTATGATTTAATGTCAGGAATTGTGAAAAACTGAGTTTAAATGTATTTGGCTAAGGTGTATGTAAACTTCTGACTTCAACTGTAATCTGATTATTTCCCTATGAAATTGGTTATGGAAAAATGCAAACATTTCTGGTACGCATCTGCTTTGACTAATCCTTTCAATTTCTGATCGGTATTACTATTCTGATCTACCCTTTGTTTCATCAGGGAGGTCAATTAAAAGCCTATTCCAATCTGCAACCTTTTATTATCATCCTTAGTAACATCATGCCTGACAAGTACTATCACATGACACACCTTTCCCACCCATGCCACAGCCCATATCAGAGATTGATGAAGTCGCAGTCAATCTCAGTGTAGATAAGGTTAACACTGATCTTTGGAAAAATCCCAGTTTCTCTGTGGCAGTCAAGGAAGGAACTAAGGAGGATTGTTACCTGCTTGAGCGGCTCCCTCATTCTGGATTTCTTCAGTGGAGGGCCCTGGCATTGGACCCGTCATGACCCCTGCACCGTGTCCACTGTTATTAGGATTGGCAGGCACTGTCGCGAGCAGCCCTGTGAGATGGAGACAGAGTTGGACAGTCAGTCTCCCACACCTCAGCCCCATAAATAATCATTGATAATGGTAACATAACAATATAAAAGAAAACAAAGTCACTGTATTCACAATCAATTTCAAAGTAGGAGTGCTGATCCCCCCCACTTTTATTCATTATATTTAAAAAGGCAAAACTTCTACTCTGACACTTTGTGAATAGCTTATCATGGAAATTGTTAGTGTCTGAAAATAGCTGATTTGAAGCGGGCTTCAAAGCGATTAGCTGTACATTCAGCAGGTCATGCGCTCTGTGCTCACCCAGGCCGCGGTAGCAGGAGAGCTGTTGGTAGATCTGCTTCATCCTCTCCACGTTGAGGCGGCTGGCCTCAGCGTGGTGCACCATGGGTTTGGGGTAGTGCACACCGATCACACACTTGGCCGCCTTCTGCACGCTCTCGGGTGCGTTCCAGGGGTCGTAGATGTACTTGGCCGGGAAGCCCTTCAGTATGGGAAGATAGCGCCTGGAAAAAACAAATGGAGAAAAGACCGTTTAAAAAAGGACCATGGTGACTTCTGAAATGAACAATAATAAAACACATTTCCCATGACATTTCTAGTTGCTACAGCATGGAAATCTCATTAAAACCCTATGGAGTGTATAATGAGACATTGTGGTCCAGCAGGTCGTATACAGAATTGTTTGTCATGGTTTTCTGCATGTTCTACATGCCTTGTCACAGGCATGGTGAAATAAAACACTAAGGTCTATTACAGTGTACCACACTGGTTAAAATTAGCAGTGGACAACTAGGTGCAGGGAAGATCTTCTCACCGTATGTAGTCTCCGTTGGGGTCTGTCCTCCTGCCAAAGCCCACGGGGCAGTAACAGTGGAAGAACTGCTGGAAGAAGGAGCTGCAGGAGAGCCACATCCAGCTGCCTGCATTCACACTCCAGTCTGCATCCAGCAGCAGCTCCTCAAATACCTGACAGGTACATAAACACACACATGCTGAGATACAAACAGAACGATAAACAGTCATACATACATACATCAGATTTCCTCTCTCCCCATGCCCCAGTATCTACCTTCATGCCCTCCTCCCAGCTGATCCACAGGTCTCCCCGGGTCAGGAAGCAGGCCACAGCGTGTCTGGCCAGGTGGTGGATCCAGCCCTCCTGCCTCAACTGGGTCATGATGGCGTCGATCCAGGGGAACCCTGTCCTCCCCTCGGCCCACTTGGCCAGCGCCTCTGGGTTGCGGTCCCAGGGAATCTGCACGCACACAGGGTTGCCCTCCATCTTGTCGAAGCAGGGATTGTTGGTGGCCGTAGTGTAGAAGAACTCACGCCACAACAGCTGGCCATAAAGTGAGAGGGGCGGAGAGCTGTTTTTCTTAACCTTCCTATAGAGGTCAGTGAGTTTGAAGTAGAAGAGACGACAGGAGAGGCAGCCGAAGCGGAGGTAGGGGCTGAGGCCCGTGGGGCTGGCCAGCAGGGAGTTGGCGTTCATCCGGGGACGCTCAAAGTTGGCCACCCACGCCTGGAACATAGAGGGTTAGGGTTTGAGTCAGGACCCCAGTGAAACCCGTCTATCTCGCAGGCACATGACACACTAAGTTCAGGAAATAAAGGAATTTTTCTATAACAAAGTCACATTTTCAGGAAGAAAATTGACTCCAATACGGGTACTGTATGTGTCCACCACACTGGTTCAGTAGTGGTGGGATATAAAGAAGGGACTCCTTCCCACCTTTCTCTCCAAGTGCCTCTCCAGGCGAGTGAGGGCCTCCGTCTCTCCCCCTGGCCATACTGCTGTAGCCAGGCCTTCTGTCTCAAAGCCAAGCTCCTCCAGGGAGGGCACGCCAAACTTGTCGTCGTGGTCATCACTGATGGGCGTGGCACACTTCCGCATGACCTCAGCGGTGATGGTCTCGGCGGGCATCTCCACGGCATCCATGTGACTTATGAGCACCTGGAAACGCTTGTAGGTGAGAGGGGACTGGCCTCCGTTCAGCTCGATGATCCTACAGAGACACGGACAGAGAGAGGAATTTAGTGCATCACATAAATTAAACTATAATGTTAGTGTTATGAATATGTTGCTAATACATCATGTTTGCATATTTGCACATCTTGATGACTTAATAACAACAAGGTAATAACATTCTCATTGCTTTGACATGGGTTGTGTTCTCACAAGATCTAATATATGTCAGCCAGGAACTACAGTAGCTAGATCTCCTTGACTCTGTGTGTGTGTGTGTGTGTGTGTGTGTGTGTGTGTGTGTGTGTGTGTGTGTGTGTGTGTGTGTGTGTGTGTGTGTGTGTGTGTGTGTGTGTGTGTGTGTGTGTGTGTGTGTGTGTGTGTGTACGTGTATCTGTACGAGTCACTCACTTGTCCAGGTCGTAGAGCGTGTGGGAGACTTTGACCGTGACTTCCACCCCGGCCTCGCTGGCCAGCTTCTGGATGGCGGCATCACGCTCCTTGCCGAAGGGCTCAGAGTCGTACTCGTAAGACAGCCGGCTAATCTGCCATTCCTGGGAAGTCAAGAGAAAGACAAGGTCAGTCGTGCCACAGTCAGACGCCATGGTAAATAGGGAACCTTTACTTTGGTAAAGATAAAGAACACATAGGAAGTTCATAGAAAATACCATGGAATTCAAATAATGCTAATGTTCATATACAGATCAAGTGAAGACTGAATACAGTGGAAGCCACTCCTCAGTAAAAGGCACATGACAGCTCGCTTGGAGTTTGCCAAAAGGCACCTCAAGGACTCTCAGACCATGAGAAACAAGATTATCTCGTCTGATAAAACCAAGATTGAACTCTTTGGCCTGAATGCCAAGCGTCACATCTGGAGGAAACCAGGCACCGCTCATCACCTGGCCAATACCATCCCTACGGTGAAGCATGGTGGTCGCAGCATCATGCTGTGTGGATGTTTTTCAGTGGCAGGGACTGGGAGACTAGTCAGGATCGAGGGAAGATCAACAGAGCAAAGTACAGAGAGATCCTTAATGAAAACCTGCTCCAGAGCGCTCAGGACCTCAGACTGGGGTGGAGGTTCAACTTCCAACAGGACAACGACCGTAAGCACACAGCCAAGATAACGCGGGACTGGCTTCGGGACAAGTCTCGGAATGTCCTTGAGTGGTCCAGCCAGAGCCCAGACTTGAACACGATTGAACATCTCTGGAGAGACCTGAAAATAGCTGTGCAGCGATGCTCCCCATCCAACCTGCAGAACTTGAGAGGATCTGCAGAGAAGAATGGGAAAAACTCCCCGAATACAGGTGTGCCAAGCTTATAGCATCATACCAAAGACTTGAGGCTGTACTCGCTGCCAAAGGTGCTTCAACAAAATACTGAGTAAAGGGTCTGAATACTTATGTAAATTTGATATTTCAGTTCTCTTCTTTTTTTTGCACAAATGTATAAAGACCTGTTTTTGCTTTGTCATCATGGGGTATTGTGTGTAGATTGAAGAGGAGAAAAAACGATTTAATCAATTTTAAAATAAGGCTGTAACGTAACAAAATTCGGAAAAAGTCAAGGGGTCTGAACACTTTCCGAATGCACTGTATATCAAGACATTTGAAACGATTTGACACAGTGGAAGTACAGTACAGTAACTGACTAGTTTAATCACACAAGACCGTATTTCTATGGGGCATACTGTACTTTTATGAGGCATACGTGTACAGTACACAGTGGCTGTGCAGTACTGTAAGTGTGATGGGTTAACTATGATACGGTAGTGTGATGGTTTACAACTACAGTACAAGTGTGACAGTGTTAATTGTACCTTGAACAGCCTGGGGAAGACATCAGTAGGCTGGCCCCGGATGACAAACAGACGGGAGTGGAGCTTGCGGAGGCTGGCGTCTAGGTCCTCCAGACACTGGAGTAAGAACCTGGAATCAAACAGAAGATGATCAATAATCTGATCATATAATCAGAGAGGAAATAGGCTACAGGTGTAACAAGGCCTCCTGCTCAGGATTCACAAAAAACCTGTCGCCTATTTTTATTATGTTTTATGGTATTTAGTTTAGTCATTATCCCAAGGTCACATGATGGATGTTCCAGCTCTCATTAGGCACAAGTGAACATATGATCCATACATCCATCATGTGAGCCGTGGCTCAAATACATGTGGTAAGTAGAGTTGCACCATATCAAAGGGCTTTACATCATTGCAACAAAGCATTTGAAGTGAATGTAAAATGGAGATTGAATCAAAAAGAAGGCTAGTGGAAAGGAATTGCAATCGTGGGAATGTCAGCTGCTTCTCTCAGTGCAGAGAGCATTATTCAGGGAGATTCTATTGAGAAAACATGTTCTTCACCACCAGATTATTAAAGCACTCTAAATTTTACATAGGCCAACTCCTCTGCTGGTAGCCTATCATTTAAAACACCTAGTGGAAACATTGAGTGGAAGATCTGTCTGACTGAATGGAACATACTACGCTGTGAGTAAGTCATGTAGAACAATAAGGTCTCTGTACCATCCCAGCCTTGTAGTATTTACATGACAACAGGAGGGCGCTCTCGGCTCACAGCAAAGTCCACAGTTGAACAAAACGATAGATGGCTCCATCAACTGGCAAAGCATGGCTAGTGGAACTACAAGCCCTCATTAGAATGTGGAGATTTTAAACTGTAATGCCTCACATTTCTGAGTAAGCGAACACAAAGCCTGTATCAACATTATAGAACATCTCTGGCTAACGTGAACAGTCATTCTCTGCCGAGGTAGTGGGTACACTAGCATAAGTGATAAGCCTGGACAATGGGGAAGGACTGCTTGATTGATCCTCTACCAACCTTAGACCTTCTCATTCTGCTGTCATATGATCCTCAAACTACATGGGAAGTGTTGACCACAAAATAATATTGACTCCTGCTGAAGCAAACATGACATGAGTCATCATTGTATCATGTAGCCAATAAATTACTCCATTAACTAGGTGTAATTTGTTATGACAACTTGGATATCAACCAAGTCAAGAGAGGGTGACTGTCTGAACATTGTGTTCTGTGTTGGGTGACTGGACTGTCCCTTTAAGGAGGCATCACTTCATCCAAACCCTTATCTGAGAATGGTGTCCTCGTTTTGTGTTGCGTTCCTCCATTCACACAGTGAATGCTGTACTTGGAACTTGAATGGAACAGGTTTGGTAGAGCGTTTATCACAAGCAGCAGGGTTTACAATATGATCTCTGAAAAGGTGATGTAACCTATTATGCAACATATGATGACTAGCGGCCCTGCAAGCAATGTCATCATCATGCATATGCTTGAACAGCAGGGTAATGCACAGTGACCACAAAGTGAACATTGCTGGGTAGGCTAAATCCCGTCTGAGACTCAGTTGTGCCACTCACCTGGAGCAGACTACACACACTGGGAACTTTATATTGACTAGGCCTATATATATTCCAGCAGGCTGGTGCTGGTCCCAGAGGATAAGTGTTATTTCTTATAGCTAGGACAGCCTATGCCATTCTATTCTGGCTGGTAAAGCTATGTGAGCTGCCTGGCTCAATCACCGGCTAATAGGGCAGCTACTATAAGAGGAGGCTAGTTCTCAGGAGGAAGTGGGGTTGAGCAGTGGGTTGAATGTAGGTCAAAGCTGCGAGGACTGGAGAGCAGAATGTCATAACCACCCCAATGACACAGTGCCCCATTTCCAATGCCTGCCCGCACTCAGCCAGGATGGGGAGGGGGACTTACATAATCCTTACTGCTATGCATGTTCTTAAACCCTGCTGAAATGTAGGCCTACTCTCTCGATGGTAAAAGAAACTACTGAGAATACCCTGCGTACAGGGATGTTTTCGACATGGGTAATGCAGTCAGGTCATTCTCCCCTTCTCTTGCTCTAAACAGGAGGTTATGCTTTAAATGAACATTCTTATAAGTGGCCAAACTAAAGCAGCATAGTATGTGATCTAAATGAAAGGGAGGGAATCCAAGGTAAATCAGTAATCAACAGTCCTTGGTGCCCTGGAATGCCCTTGTTTCCTGTGTGGCACACAGATGTACTTGTAATGTACTTGTAATTGACAGTCAATATTTACTATAACTGTGTGCATAAGTGTGGTGCTAGGAAAGCCCTACTTTCCTGCCTAAGCGGTACACCACACACATACACACACACTGTCATTCATAACCACCTACAGCACTAGGATTCCTCCTTCTGGTGTTATGATAACCCAGATTTGGTTTTCCTTAACCTATTGACCAAATGTGCATAAGTGGCGTCTGGCATGCCCACGAGGTCATAATCTATCGAAAAGGAAACCATGATGGATCCATCAGAGCCCCTAGGCAAATTCACAAATGTGGCAATGCAAAAAGCAGGGACCTGTGTGACCTACCTCTGCGGTAAACAAATCTGTGTTGGGTGAGTGCAATACGAGCCACTCAATTAAAACACGTCCTCTAATACAGAGGTTCCCAAACGCTTTCTATGGGAAACTGTTCACACCCCTCATTGGTGGAGAGAATTTTGCAAGCTTAAAGCGTATTTCCTGCAATTCTATAAATATTGTCATGGGGTGCAAATAAAATGTTGCAGTTAAACAAAAATAGTAAATTAAAAAAACATTAGCTGACATGGGCTAGTTGCTCTGGACCTTTCTGACAAGTTATAAATATCTCTCTAAGGTATGACAAGAGGAACTGATGATGCACTACCCAATTATGAAATTGCACCTTGTGCATTCTACTATTAGGACCCCTACCTCCACCTGCTGATTCCCACGTTGGAGGACCCTGCAAACCAGGGGTCTAGGATGTAAACATAGCGAAGGGTGTCCGCTCCCCGGATAGACTCCTTTAGAGAGGGGTTGTCGTGGAGCCGCAGTCCCTTCCTGAACCAGTGGATCGTGTTGCCGACCATTTCACCTGCTGTCTCTTCTAGTTATGTCCACGACTCGAACCGTTGGTTATAGCGCTGATGTCAAAACAAAACGCGTAGGAGCTAAAACAATAGCCCTTGCATGCCCAAACTACGTTTCGGTTCTGTCGCCTAGATGGTTTTATAATGTAATGTTATTATTTTTTATTTTTTATTAACCTGTTAAAAACGATGTTCGACCTGTTGACTAGCCTAGAAGCTCGAAAAATTTATAATTGCGTTGTCGTATCTAGCTATTTTCCAGATAAGGAAGAAGAGCGCTGGTTCAGTAAGCGCGAGCGAGTGAACTAAAGTACAGTAGGTAGAGCGTTTTAATGAGAAATGAAACTGTCTTCCACTATCACTTGAATGTATTCCCATATTCAAAGAAAATGTTCCCTGTTGAAATTAACTTTCTTTGACAACGACTCCACCCAAAGAGATACGCGGATAAGAATGAACGAATCTGATTGGTCAATGTCACCAGTTATGTAACGTTTGCTCGCTCACGTTTCTGTAGTGTGCTTACTCCTATCTTGTGTTTTTCCACAGGCATCATTTATACACGGTAAATATCGACACAACACAATATTTTATGTTTAACAAGTTATTTACAGCTTACTTTAAACACCATAGTCTGAATATCGATCTTATTTTGGATGTTGTTGATAAAAATGTGTGCCGCCTTCCCGCGTCATGATTAGTTACGCAGGACCCGGATGAACACATGTACTGAAAAAAATTATTATGCAAGTGTATCTGTAGGCCTAGTGGGCAACCCATCACCATCACACGTCTATGCATGTGATGAATGTCAAATACTCTCTGTTATGAGACTATGTACCACTATGTATTTATGTTAAAATGCCGTCATTTCAAAATGGATTCAAACCAAATAACTATTCTTGCCTAGATATTATGCATGCAGAATTTCAGATGCAGAATTTCAGATGTGATCAGATTTCAATCAAAAACGTATCAGCAAAGATCATAAGGTAGCCTAAACACCTTAAAAGAAGCAACCAATTGTCACACAGTATTGCATTAGTAGGGCCTACACTTTAATTACATTGTCCTGAAGCATGAGGTGTGAAAACATCATGTGGATGATGATTGTGTGAAACAATTACAAACTGTAGTAGTTTTTATTCATGAGACAAGGGATGGGTGGGTAGTTGGGTGAGGAAACATGCAGTTTGAATATCTAGACACTAGATTGTAATATGCAATAACACACCATCTTTAGTAACATACATTAAGCTGCGTATAGTATAGTTGATAATCATTTTATGAAGGAAAAGTTCAATGACAACATGACTGTGTGAACTTTGAATATGTAAAATAATAAGGGAATTTCTTTATAGTAGCCTAAGTCTTCCTAGTCTGGAAATGTATGGTGAGGCTAGATCTTTGACATAATGATTGAGGTTTGCAAACTGAGCACCAGGGTTCAGTGTTGCTCCAGGGATAAGCAGCACACAACTTCAGCACAAAATGTACCAACAATACTCTCCTCAATCAAATTAAAATCAAATCAATGTAATTTGTCACATACACAGTTTACGGCAGGTGGGAAAGGTGCAGTGAAATGCTTATGTGCTAGATCTTTAACAATGCAGTACATCAGTCAATAATAACAATAAAAAGAGTCAAGGAAAAAAGAACAAGTAATAGAAGCGGTAGTATGCATCGTAATAATAGACTGTATAGAAATATAAAGTGGGTAGTAGTGTCTTGGTCGCACAGTTGAATAAATAGTATATAATAGAACAACAGAGTTGACTGTTGTGTGTGTGTGTGTCTGAGTGTGTGTGTGTGTGTGTGTTCAATCCCACAGATGTCAACAGTGCCCCATATCAGGACCAATTAAAGTTAGTTGAGAAATAGTCTATGTCCCAATTATCTCTCTTTCCTTCCAAAGTGTGCACTGGTTTACTTCCCCTCACTGATTTGAAAGGACATGACTGGTATAAGAAATATGGTGGAACATTTGCCTGGCTACGCTTCCACATCGCTACGGCCAAGTGACGCTTCTCCACGATGAGTCTGGATTTGCCTCCCTCCCCGACGATTTTTAGAATGCAAAGACATTCTGCCCGTTCTTATTGGTCCCAGAAGCCTGATAGCGTCAAAGACAGTACAGTATGAAGATAGGCTAAAACTGCTTCTCCAGTAGAAATCCCCAATCACACTTGTAGGTGATGTCATGGCGACGTTGGCTAGCTAAGCTCATGGGTAGAAACACGTCATCATGTCTAACGGTCGCCTCGCATCGAACTGCGCATGTGCAGGCCATCAAATCAAATGCACTCCTTTGATATAAAGTTATTTTTTACAAAAATGAAAATGTGTCAGTTTGTCACGCATGAGGTTGGAGTAATAACAACTTCAACTACTTAAGACATTGGCTGGAGTCTAGGTTGTGCCTTTAGATTTAGAAAAAAATTACAAATAAGGAAACATTTTTCACTTCTCTCATTGACTTCTCAAACTTCTCAAGCGTTTCTGGAATTCTCTCAATATTGGGCCTCTGGGTTTAGAAACTCTGTGATGATGTTATCAACTTTGACACTCTGATTGGTTAGATTTGTTAGAGATGATCCAATCGCTGATTCATTTGTTTTGTACAACACCCCTCATTTTGAAGTCCCACAAATGACTTCTAGGATGGCAGTTTCAGACTGAATGTATGTAGCGATCGATAGAGCAGCTGAATTAAATTCAGGGTGAGTCATCGGACAAGTGGAACATCCCACTAGCCCATGCATCAACCAATCCAATGCTTTTACATTTGTGGGAATGTACACTTCAGGAGAAAGGTGATATTAAGATGCACCCAAAGCTATCTATGGCATAGGGCTATCAATCAGCTCAGGGACATTTTCTGTTGTTACACATGTTGACATTCACAATATGTTATGTACAGGGTAACCAACCTCTCTCGCTCTCTCTCTCTTTTTCTCCCTCTCTCCTATACATGCAGTTTGTGTGTGCCTGTAAAATTATAATTTTCAGCCTGTCAAAGGCTCTAACCACACACATGCGCGTGCACATACACCTACGCACACACACAGTCAATCAAATGATGCATCTTTAGCATTTGATGCAGTATAACGTACGACCTTGACAAAGAATGCAGATGTCTTCCTATCAATGAGCTCTCGCTATCTCCATGTAAGGGACGCAGACCACAGAGAGGGGATACATTATGCATGTCATCCATTATTAATAGTCTTGAGTCATGTTACCATCATTACTGCCAGAAGAAAATATATAAGGGACTTAACTATCCATAGAATGACACATTTGCTGCACTATGTGGATAACCACATTATCCAGTTTATCCAGTCCATTAGAATCAGACCATTAGCAATGATGTTTGAACTCATGTTCAAATTACAGCAAATGAAAGGACTGTGGTGTTCCTCTGCCCAGGCATTGCTGATGCATGCCAGATCTTACAACACTTGGATAGGTATTTTAGGTATAAGCTACCCACGTCATATATTATATCAATCTGTCAGTCAATGACACAACCGATGAAGTAGCACGCAACCATTGGTTGATGCAGGGGAACTCGACCATAGCTTATTTTATGAAGTTATATTTTCCAATATAAGATAACAAAAAATTAAGAATATTACATTAAAAATAATTCTATATGTACTTAATATTCACTTCTCCTATGGGCTGTACATTGAACTGAGTAGCCTAATCTAAATTAATAGATGGAGGCGGTCCTAATTCAAAAACTCAGTTTTCCCGAGAGTGTATTGGCCGTTTAAAGCGCTCCATTCTCCATAGCCCCGCCTCCATCTATCAGGCTCTTACTGCGTAAAATACAGACCACTAGCTGCACGAAGTGCTACGATGCAACGACTTTGAAGTTTTAGTTTGGACTGGGGAATAGCAAGTTTATGTTTTTCAATGAAGGCAACAGGATAAAAGGTTTACTCTTCAGAATACATTGCACTAGGGCTTTAATTGCATTCATTTAATTTTATTAGGCGACGTTTTGTGCCATTAATTCCAAAGCCCTCTTTACAGTATGAGGTGCAGTTATGGCAAGGAGTAGTAATAAGTCAGTTACGAGGACCCTGGAGGATTTGACGCTTGATTCGGGTTATGGTGGAGCAGCGGACTCCTTCAGGTCTTCCAGTGCTTCACTGTGCTGTTCCGAGGCACATATACCGTATGCGCATGGGGCGAATTTCTGGCATTTAACTGACTCCATGCACAGTCGCCACAACAGCATAGACACTGTCAACACCGTCCTGGTCGAAGACGCCGAGAACCTGGAGTGCTTCGGACAGTGCGCTAAACTACCCGAGCTAGAGGACGTGCCATGGAGCCTCGGGGAAGTAGAGAGCGCACTAAACAAGGACGAAGAGTTGAGACTGGGGGTCGTGTCACAGGAGATCCTGGCTAGGCTCTCGGTCCTCATCAGCCGTGCGCTCGTGAGGGTCGCGAAGGAAGCGCAGCGCCTGAGTTTGCGCTATGCCAAATGCACCAAATATGAGATTCAAAGTGCCGTTAAGGTTGTCATGTCTTGGACTGTCTCTGTGAACTGCATCACAGCGGCACTCAGTGCATTGTCCATGTACAACATGAGCACCGAGGACAAGTTCAGCCGCGGAAAGTCGCTCCGGTGCGGACTCATTTTCAACGTGGGGAAGTTCTTCAGGTGGATGGTGGACAGCCGGGTTGCGGTGAGGATCCACGAGCACGCGGCCATCTACCTGACAGGGTGCATGGAGAGTCTTTTCCGAGAGGTGTACGCACGGGCACTGCGCAGCGCACTCGTGGAAAAAGATAATGGGATCCCTAAGTTCACAGTCGAGTCCCTCGAACAGGCCATCAACAACGACTCGGAGTTATGGGGGTTCCTGCAGCAATATCAACACCTCATTTGTGGGAAGAATGCGAGTGGTAAGTTGTGTACCTGATAAGTTCTGTGACGCATCAACCTTGCGCGTAATTGTAACGTATTATTTGTTATTGTGCCAAAAACAGTGAAGTGATATCACCGACTGTAATATAGTCATTATCAAGTTAGAAGTTCACTCTCGCATACAACATTTGCGTTGGACAGGGATGGAGGGATAATCATGACCTCACATATGAATTATGTATTTGTTCCCGTGTCTGTCTGATGTGTCAGGATCATCCTGGGTCCTGGGTAACCTCATTGTTGAGTAACTGTATTCAAATGTCCTATGCTGACGTACAAGCATAGAGGGGCCCCAACAGACACTGACGTTACATGCTTTCGCAATGGCTGACTTCTTCAGACTTCTCCATTGGTCTTCCATGCTGCAATATATTTCATCAGTTGTAATCTAATGTAATAATAACCTAATGTAATAACAGGCTTTATTACATCTGTGATATATGTGTCTGTGGCTCCATACTTCAACAAGGTTATGTAATACAGAGCCCCAGGGCAAGTGTTATCATGGGTTATTCTGAGTGATGTGAATGGGACTGAGTTGAAGACAGAGGAGAGGACCCTACTGATGCTGTTTTAAAGAGAGCTAAGGGGTAGGAGAAAGAGCACAGGTCAAATGGCTCAATGTACTGCCAATGGTCCTTAGCACATCATCACACCCATTACAATTGCGACAAGCGAAGACCTCAAATGCACTGTGCCTAACTGTAGAAGGTTATGTAGCCTACCTCACAGCATTCTCATTTCCAATGTGTAACGATATTTCACATATCTGAGTGATGGTTGACCTTTTAACCGAATGCTAACCGGAACCCATCATATTGTTCCAGCCATTCTCTCTCTGCCTAGTAGGAGTAATTGAGGTGATTATTGCAGTATTATGGTAATGTTGGCCTCTCTCTTAGACTCAGTATGCATATCTTTATAGCATCTTTACTTCAACCAGAGCTATTTTCCTGCGCTGGTGATTTTCATAAACAGATCTCCAAATCCATTGTGGTGATTAAATCTCCATGTTTCTTTTGCATTTAGTATGACTCCCCCTCCCTGTCCCCGCCCACCACTCCCCTCTTCATCCATCCCCTCCTCCCCTTCTCTCTAAAGCCATAGAGTGGCCCCCTGTGCTGGCAGAGTGGGCTCCTTGGTCAGAGAGAGGGTATTTGTCCTGCAAGTTAGAGTGTATTTGTTATAGGGACCAGAGTTCTTCCTGACCGTGCAATCTGATCAGGGAAAACTCTTGGCCTTATAGGCTAAGGTCTCAGAGGCCCTTGTCAGGTCATGTGGTCAGTAAATACTACTAGAACCTAGTTTTAGTTAACATCTTACTATTCAAATGTCCAAGATCAAGATAGCAGCATGGTATAGCAAAAGAAAACCAGCTGTCATTCATTGAAAAGAGCTATTATAAAGAGCTATTATTTTATAATCCTTTACATTTCCCACTTTCCAGTGGTAAGCATTTCATGTCATGGGAGCCATTGGAACACCACAGGGACCATTACCCCTACCACCACCACCACAGGGACCATTCCCCCTACCACCACCACCACCACAGGGACCATTCCCCCTACCACCACCACCACAGGGACCATTACCCCTGCCACCACCACCATAGGGACCATTCCCCCTACCACCACCACCACAGGGACCATTACCCCTACCACCACCACCACAGGGACCATTACCCCTACCACACACTACTTCTACTTACACAACTACTATCCTAACTATCCTATTCCATCCCCCTGTTCTCACGTTTACACTGGGCACAGACGACAGTTCAGAGTTAGTTTTCAACAAAAATTGTTACCATGTAATTGGATTTAGGTTGCGTGAAAAAAAGACGAAATGCCCTCATGTTGATGACTTTCTGCAAATCCAATAGATTTTGCCCAGTGGGTAGCTGTTCTCCATTGGCACATCAGGCATATGGCAACCCTGGCCCTCCCCTCCGACCAGCCTGGTCTCATAGACTAAACATAACATAGTAAATGTAAATCCGGGACACTCAAATTAGTATGATATGTTACGTTTGGTATGGTTACATAAGACAGGTTAGTTAAGGCAAAAACGAATAGGGTGGTTGATCAGGGTGGATGGGTAGTTTAGCAACACAAAGGTTGTGTGTTCGAATCTCATCACGGACAACTTTTGCATTTGAGCTAATTATAAACTTTGTAACTACTTACTACTTTTTTCTACTTTGCAACTACTTAGCATGTTAGCTAACCCTTCCCCTAACCTTACCCCTTTAACTTAACTCCTAACCTTAACCCCTAGCCTAGCTAGCGTTAGCCACTTAGTTAACGTTAGTGTTAGCTGTCTAGATAACTAGCTAATGTTAGCCACAACAAATTGTAATTCGTAACATATCATACAAACTGCAGTTCATAACATATCATACGAAATGGATGGACATCCACAAATTAATACATACCAGGCGAAGCCTAACATATCCTACTAATTGGAGTGTCCCTGACTTACATTGACAATGTTATGTCTACCCCTGAGTCCACGTTGCTCCCACACACCTCAAGGGTTGATTTCAGCAGATACTGCTTCTGTATTCTGCTTAGGTGTTGGGTTCCCCTCTCTGCCTTTGGTATCCTGTCAAATTGTTCTGAGAACATTAAGAAATGTTCTTCAATGGGAATTTCAGTACTTTAGCATAACATTTCCTCAGTGGTGGAAAAAGTACCCAATTGTCATACTTGAGTAAAAGTAAAGGTAACTTCATAAAAAAATACTAAAGTGAAAGTCACCCAGTAAAATACTACTTCAGTAAAAGTCTAAAAGTTTTTGGTTTTATATCTACTTAAGTATCATAAGTAAATGTAATTGCTAAAATGTGCTTAAGTATCAAAAGTAAAAGTAAAAGTATAAATCATTTCAAATTCCTTATATTAAACAAACCGGAACGATTTTCTTGTTTTTTACATTTACGGATAGCCAGGGGCACACTCCAACACTCACACATCATTTACAAACTAAGCATTTGTGTTTAGTGAGTCCGCCAGATCAGAGGCAGTAGGGATAACCAGGCATGTTCTCTTGATAAGTTCCCTAAAATGTGCAATTTTGTCAAGCAACACAGTGCCACAGATGTCTCAAGATTTGAGGGAGCGTGCAATTGGCATGCTGTCTGCAGGAATGTCCACCAGAGCTGTTGCCAGAAAATGAATGTTAATTTATTTACCTTAAGCCGCCTACAACGTTGTTTTAGAGAATTTGTCAGTACATCCAACCAGCCTCACAACCACAGACCACGTGTAACCACACCAGCCCAGGACCTCCACATCCATCTTTTTCACCTGTGAGATCGTCTGAGAACAGCCACCCGGACAACTGATGAAACTGGGTTTGCACAACCGAAGAATTTCTGCACAAATTGTCAGAAACCATCTCAGGGAAGCTCATCTGCATGCTCGACGTCCTCACCACGGTCTTGACCTGACTGCAGTTTGTCGTCGTAACCGAATTCAGTGAGCAAATGCTCACCTTCGATGTCACTGGCACGCTTGGGAAGTGTGCTCTTCATGGATGAATCCCAGTTTCAACTGTACTGGGCAGATGGCAGACGGCGTGTAGGGCGTCATGTGGGCAAGCGGTTTGCTGATGTGAACGTTGTGAACAGAGTGCCCCATGGTGACAGTGGGATTATGGTATGGGCAAGCATAAGCTACGGACAACAAACGCAATTGTATTTTATTGATAGCATTTTGAATGCACACAGATGCTGAGGCCCATTGTCATGCCATTCATCCGCCGCCATAACCTCATGTTTCAGCATGATAACGCATGGCCCCGTGTCACAAGGATCTGTAAACAATTCCTAGAAGCTGAAAATGTCTCAGTTCTTCCATGGCCTGCATACTCACCAGAAATGTCACCCATTGAGCAATTTGGGATGCTCTGGATCGAAATGTACGACAGAGTGTTCCAGTTCCCGCCAATATCCAGCAACTTCGCATAGCCATTGAAGAGGATGGGGACAACATTCAACAGCCTGATCAACTCTATGCAAAGGAAATGTGTCGCATAGCATGAGGCAAATGGTAGTCACACCAGATACTGACTGGTTTTCTGATCCAAGCCCCTACCTTTTTTAAAAGTGATCTGTGACCAATAAATGCATATCTATATTCCCAGTCATGTGAAAACCATAGATTAGGGCCTAACAAATTTATTTGAATTGACAGATTTCGTTATATGGACTGTAATTCAGTAAAACCTTTGAAAATGTTGCACGTTGCGTTTATATTTTTGTTCAGTGTATATTACGTTCTCAGCATCAACAAAACTCTCTCTATCCTCTATCTTGTTAAGTGTGTTCAGGTGTGTTGGCCGCGCCCACTAATTGACCACACCTGATCTTAATGAGTGCTTGTTTCCTTTGAAATGAGGTCTGTTTAAATAGACAAAAATGAACAGCTTTGTCTGCATAAAACAGGACACGCTAGCTCCATGCTGGTGGCACAGTGGACTAATTCCACGGATTGAGAAGAGAAGTTTCTAGGTTTGAATCTCACTGTCACATAAAAAAATAAGTGTTTGCATGATTAATGCCTCAGCTAATGAAGTTCATTTCCATATGCCCTATCTGTGCTGGGAGTAAAAAATAAATAAAAAATAAATAAACCCAAAATAAACTAGCAGTGTTATTAAAAGTTATTAAAACATTCATAGAAAGTTTTAAGGAAGTTATTCAAAAACCTAACCTAAAATTTCTATTCTCATATCATTAATAAAACCTCCCTGGAAAACATTCAAGGAAGTAAAACGTTCTCAGAACCTCCCTGGTATGTATGTAGTTCTGTCCTTGAGCTCTTCTTGTCTATTGATGTTCTGTATTATGTCATTCTGTATTATGTTTCATGTTTGGTGTGGTCCCCAGGAAGAGTAGCTGCTGCTTTTTCAACAGCTAATGGGGATCCTAATAAAATACCCCAAAATTCCAAATACCTGCAACCTAAAAATAAACTTTTCCAGAACAGGCAAAATCTTTACTTCTGTTCTCAGAATGTTTAAAAAACGTTCAGTTTTACCGGTCAGGAAACATATAGCTTCCTTCCCACAACCAATGTGAAATCAAAAACATACGTTTCCACAACTTCCAAAGAACCAAATGTGCTAGCTGGGATTTCTCTACAGTGCAAGTTAGACACATGAGGCGTATTTAATTTTAGACAAGTAAATAAGATGTTTTATGTCAGTTTAGTATGCTATGTCTGGGTGTGTGTCTCTATAGTCTATGGAGACTGCAGCTGTGAGAGAATGTGTAGGTTGAAGTTCCATTCAGGGGTTCCATTCAGGGCTGCTTTGTGCCTTATCCAGTATTTCCCTGTGAGATTGGTGCCTGTTGACCACAGTATGACATGTGCTGTGGTAAGCATTGTGGTCCAACAGGAATGAGAGGGGTTTGCTATGGTACCAGACTGTAGCAGACCCTGTAATGTCTGGGGCTGGGATATCTGTGGCATAGAAAAACACACACATACCCACACACACACACAGTCTTGTATAACTAATCTTGTGGGGACACACAATTCAGTCCCATTCAAAATCCTATTTTCCCTAAACCTTAAAACTTAACCTTAACCCTAAACCTAACCCTAGCTCCTAACCCTAAACGTAATTCTAACACTAATTCTAACCTTAACCCTAAACCCCTTAGCATAGCATTTGATCTTGTAGGGACTAACAAACTGTCCTCATTTGATCGAATGTTTGTTTGTTTGCTATTCTTGTGGGGACTTCGACACACACACACACACACACACACACACACACACACACACACACACACACACACACACACACACACACACACACACACACACACACATACACATACAAGCCCCTTGCTTAGAGAGCAGCAATTGGTTTAATAATGAGTGTAGGCAGGGTTAATGTTACATGGTGTGTGGTACTGTGGTTTCACAGACATTTGAGGTGAGGAGGGATTTTTGCCAACTTTATTTCAGATGATCAAGCACTAAGACGTGATCAAAACCAGCCAACCCAGAACCCAAGGTGGAGATGGATTTAGTGTCTAAGGTTTATCTTTGACATTATTCACAGGCCATGGAGGATTTCTGAAAAACATTTAGCCGTCTCCCTTTCTCATACACTGCGTGATGACACATGCAGCTGGCAGACTGACACTAAGCACATCGCACTCTGTCTCAGTCAGATTCTATGGGAGCCAGTGCAACTGCGGAGTCACTGTGCACCAGACAGATAGACACTGAGCATAAGCACCATTGTATCCAAGAAGACCTTGGATATACATTGAGTGTACAAAACATTAAGAACACCTGCTCTTTCCAAGACATAGACTAACCAGGTGAATCTAGGTGAAAATGCCGCCGAAGAAGGAAGACGTTTTACCCCAACCGATTGTGTTTTTCTGTTTGTTTATTTGCGATGTTTGTAACTTATTTTTTTACTTATTTTGTATATAATGTTGCCGCTACCGTCTCTTATGACCGAAAATTATTTCTGGACATCAGGACTGCGATTACTCACCACGATTACTGTGCCCAAGAACACTAAGGTAACCTGCCTAAATGAATACCGACCCGTAGCTTTGAAAGGCTGGTCATGGCTCACATCAACACCATTATCCCAGAAACCCTAGACCCACTCCAATTTCCATACCGTCCCAACAGATCCACAGATGATGCAAGCTCTATTGCACTCCACACTGCCCTTTCCTACCTGGAAAAAGGAACACCTATGTGAGAGTGATATTCATTGACTACAGCTCAGCGTTCAACACCATAGTACCCTCAAAGCTCATCAATAAGCTAAGGAACCTGGGACTAAACACCTCCCTCTGCAACTGGATCCTGGACTTCCTGATGGGCAGCCCCCAGGTGGTAAGGGTAGGTAACAACACATACGTCACGCTGATCCTCAACACAGGGGCCCCTCATGGGTGCATGCTCAGTTCACTCCTGTAGTCCTTGTTCACTCACGACTGCAGGGCCAGCCACGACTCTAACACCATCATTAAGTTTGCCGATGACACAACAGTGAAAGGCCTGATCACTGACAACGACGAGACAGCCTATAGGGAGGAGGTCAGAGACCTGGCTGTGTGGTGCCAGGACAACAACCTATCCCTCAATGTGATCAAGACAAAGGAAATGATTGTGGACAACAGGAAAAAGAGGACCGAGCACATCCCCATTCTCATCGACGGGGCTGTAGTGGAGCAGGTTGAGAGTTTCAAGTTCCTTGGTGTCCACATTACCAACAAACTAACATGGTCCAAACACACCAAGACAGTCGTGAAGAGGGCACAACAAAACCTATTCCCCCGCAGGAGACTGAAAAGATTTGGCATGGGTCCCCAGATCCTCAAAAGGTTCTACAGCTGCACTGTTAAGAGCATCCTGACTGGTTGCATCACTGCCTGGTATGGCAACTGCTTGGCCTTCAACCGCAAGGCACTACAGAGGGTAGTGCGAATGACCCAGTACATCCCTGGGGCCAAGCTTCCTTCCATCCAGGACCTCTATACCAGGTGGTGTCAGAGGAAGGCCCTAAAAATTGTCAAAGACTCCAGCCACCCTAGTCATAGACTGTTCTCTCTGCTACCGCATGACAAGCGGTACCGGAGCACGAAGTCTATGTCCAAGAGGCTTCTAAACAGCTTCTACCCCCAAGCCATAAGACTCCTGAACACCTAATCAAATGGCTACCCATACTATTTGCATTGACCCCCCCCCCCCCCCCCCCTCTTTTACACCGCTGCTACTCTCTGTTGTTACCATCTATGCATAGTCACTTTAATAACTCTACATACATGTACATATTACATCAACTAACCTGTACCCCCGCACATTGACTCTGTACCGGTACCCCCCCTGTATGTAGTCTTGCTATTGTTATTTTACTGCTGCTCTTTAATTAGTTGTTACTTTTATTTCTTATTCTTATCCATATTTTTTTTAACTGCATTTTTGGTTAGGGGCTCTAAGAAAGAATACCACTGTAAGGTCTACTACACCTGTTGTATTCGGCCATGTGACTAATACAATTTGATTTGATTTGAATGCTATGATCCCATATTGATGTCACTTGTTAAATTCACATCAGTATAGAGGAAAGGGAGGAGACAGGTTAAGGATTTTTAAGCCTTGAGACATTTGGGACATGGATTGTGTATGTGTGCCATTCAGAAGGTGAATGGGCAGGACAAAATATTTAACTGCCTTTGAATGGGGTATGGTAGTAGGTGCCAGGAGCACTGGTTTGTGTCAAGAACTGCAACGCTGCTGGGTTTTTCACGCTCAACCGTTTCCCGTGTGTATCAAGAATGGTCCACCACCTAAAGGACATCCAGCCAACTTGACACAACTGTGGAAAGCATTGGAGTCAACATGGGTCAGCATCCCTGTGGAACGCTTTCAACATCTTGTAGAGTCCATGCCCTGGCGAATTGAGGCTGTTCTAAGGGCAAAAGCGGGAGTTGCAGCTCAATATTAGGAAGGTGTTCTTAATGTTTTGTACACTCAGTGTATAATCCTATGAAAAACCTGCAGTCTGCAGTGCTATACCAGCAAGCAAGTAAATGCAATAGGGAGACCACATTAGTTATCCTCCAGGGATTTGAAACATCGGAGAGCATCCTAACTCCACTAAAGTAAAATTCTGACGTAGTCTCCCATTGATATCGCATTGATACCCATTGACTAATTTAGGATTCGACCCATAGTGAATGGCTCATGGTGTGTGGAAAATCTGGATTGTTTTTAGAGAGGCTTTGGCATGATGAAGTAAGCAACCGATCAGTACTTCTGAATATAGCTGGAGGGAGTCAGGGTCCACATGTGGCAATGCCGATTAGTCAGACAAAGCTGTGCTGTCACACACACTCATTCTCTATAGGCTTGCTGCTAGTGATTACTCCTGTAGCTTGGAGGCTCTGTCTAGTTCCGCATGCAGACAGGTATTTTGGTTAAAATTTGTTGTACATAAAAATAAATTACATTAACTTACTTATATTATATCTTTTAAACAGAATATAGCCAACAATATAATTTTTTATGATATCATTTACTTTTTACTACAATGCTGCTTTAGGCTTATTGCCAGTGACAATGTGTATTTCATCTTACTGAGGCCTGTAGGAAAGAGAGGAGCACATATTTTCTCAGATATTGTGGCATGTTGGGGCAAGACTCTAGGTTTCTGCTCCTTGATTCATGATAAGTGAACCACGAACAATGGTTCTCAGTAATGTTCGTACACACACACACACACACACACACACACACACACACACACACACACACACACACACACTCTCTCTCTCTCGTATTTCGGGTATGTTTGTTTCCCTCAACAAACACCAGATTTAGTCAGATAAGACCTCTAATCTGGTTAAAGATCAACATCAACAGAAAGGCTTCCAGGCAGAGTTGTGGACTGGAGCAACGTTTCCTCAAATTTTTCTCATCACTGAGCGCAAACTTGAACATTGTGAAAATTGAGTTACAGTTTTAACAGTGACCATGTAGGATACTGTGGCTATTAGATCATAATGTAGGCCTACCAGAGTGGCCTACCATCAAAAACAATGGAGAAAATGCATCCCATAACATTTTAACATGGAAATAGCTGTTCTATCATTCAGCCTACAGTAGCAGCTAATGTGTGGTGTTCAATGTTTGCCTACATTCCATGAGACTTTTGAAAAAAACATGCAGGGCTTGACATTAACCTGGTGATCCACTTGTCCTTCAGACAAGACGGTGACTTGAAATGTTGTTGTGTTGTTTGATGTAGAGGTCGACCGATTAATCGGAATGGCCGATTAATTAGGGCCGATTTCAAGTTTTCATAACAATCAGAAATCAGTATTTTTGGACACCGATTTGGCCGATTTAAAAAATATATATTTTCTTTACACCTTTATTTAACTAGGCAAGTCAGTTAAGAACACATTCTTATTTTCAATGACGGCCTAGGAACGGTGTTCAGGGGCAGAACGACAGATTTTTACCTTGTCAGCTCAGGGATTCAATCTTGTAACCTTACGGTTAACTAGTCCAACGCCTTACATTGCACTCCACAAGGAGCCTGCCTGTTACGCGAATGCAGTAAGAAGCCAAGGTAAGTTGCTAGCTAGCATTAAACTTATCTTATAAAAAACAATCAATCCTAATCACTAGTTAACTACACATGGTTGATGATATTACTAGTTTATCTAGCGTGTCCTGCGTTGCATATAATCGATGCGGTGCGCATTCGCGAAAAATGACTGTCGTTGCTCCAACGTGTACCTAACCATAAACATCAATGCCTTTCTTAAAATCAATGCACAAGTATATATTTTTAAACCTGCATTTTTAGTTAATATTGCCTGCTAACATGAATTTCTTTTAACTAGGGAAATTGTGTCACTTCTCTTGCAACAGAGTCAGGGTATATGCAGCAGTTTGGGCCGCCTGGCTCATTGCGAACTGTGTGAAGACTATTTCTTCCTAACAAAGGCAGCCAACTTCACCAAACGGGGGATGATTTAACAAAAGCGCATTTGCGAAAAAAGCACAATCGTTGCACGACTGTACCTAACCATAAACATCAATGCCTTTCTTAAAATCAATACACAGAAGTATATATTTTTAAACCTGCATATTTAGCTAAAAGAAATCCAGGTTAGCAGGCAATTTGTGTCACTTCTCTTGCGTTCTTTGCACGCAGAGTCAGGGTATATGCAACAGTTTGGGCCGCCTGGCTCGTTGCGAACTAATTTGCCAGAATTTTACGTAATTATGACATAACATTGAAGGTTGTACAAAGTAACAGCAATATTTAGACTTATGGATGCCACCCGTTAGATAAAATACGTAACGGTTCCGTATTTCACTGAAAGAATAAACGTTTTGTTTTCGAAATGATAGTTTTCGGATTCGACCATATTATTGACCAAAGGCTCGTATTTCTGTGTGTTATTATGTTATAATTAAGTCTATGATTTGATATTTGATAGAGCAGTCTGACTGAGCGATGGTAGGCAGCAGCAGGCTCGTAAGCATTCATTCAAACAGAACTTTCGTGCGTTTTGCCAGCAGCTCTTCGCAATGCTTCAAGCATTGCGCTGTTTATGACTTCAAGCCTATCAACTCCCGAGATTGGGCTGGTGTAATCGATGTGAAATGGCTAGCTAGTTAGCGGGGTGCGCGCTAATAGCGTTTCAATTGGTGACGTCACTCGCTCTGAGACTTGGAGTAGTTGTTCCCCTTGCTCTGCAAGGGCCGCGGCTTTTGTGAAGCGACGGGTAATGATGCTTCGAGGGTGGCTGTTGTCGATGTGTCCCTGGTTCGAGCCCAGGTAGGGGTGAGGAGAGGGACGGAAGCTATACTGTTACACTGGCAATACTAAAGTGCCTATAAGAACATCCAATAGTCAAAGGTATATGAAATACAAATGGTATAGAGAGAAATAATCCTATAATTCCTATAATAACTACAACCTAAAACTTCTTACCTGGGAATATTGAAGACTCATGTTAAAAGGAACCACCAGCTTTCATATGTTCTCATGTTCTGAGCAAGGAACTTAAACGTTAGCTTTTTTACATGGCACATATTGCACTTTTACTTTCTTCTCCAACACTTTGTTTTTGCATTATTTAAACCAAATTGAACATGTTTCATTATTTATTTGAGGCTAAATAGATTTTATTGATGTATTATATTAAGTTAAAATAAGTCTTAATTCAGTATTGTTGTAATTGTCATTATTACAAATAAATAAATACAAATCGGGCGATTAATCGGTGTCGGCTTTTTTTGGTCCTCCAATAATCGGTATCGGCGTTGAAAAATCATAATCAGTCGACCTCTGGTTTGATGCAAGAAACCACTTTACAAATTATAATGCATTATTATTCCCATACCATTATTACAGAGAATCAGATAAATATGCTACCTTCTGCCTATTGGCAACTTAGCTTATTCAAGCCTTTCTCAAAATACAACACTGACACTTTAAGACAAAATAAGCTTTTTACCTGACCTGCTTTTCAAAGATGTCTAGAAATGTACATGTTTTGTGCTCTTGTAGGAAGTAATCACTCCCCCATTGCTGACTACAAATGATCTATAACTGGGCTAATAATTCACTAACTAGCAAAGGATATGAACAAAATGTGCACACGTGGCTACATGCATCTTTCGCTTCAATCTCAAAATAAGCGCATCTACTCACGACTGCTCATACTGTAAGCACAGTCCAGTTCAAAGTAAATGGCACAGATCCATGTATGGCAATGGTCTATTTGCATATAGGCCTATTTGCAGCTCTGATTGTTTATGCCGCACCGGTCTGTGTAGAGTATGGGCTGAGTAGTGCTTGTCAATGCATTATAATCCTACTTCGATGTGTTCTTCCTACAACAAAATCTCTTTCATACTTCGTTTTGTTTCGCTATGTTGCATTGAAAGTGGCTAATATTGCATTGTTTTGATCACAATCACAAGTAAAGGGAAACGTTAATTGTTTATCAGGGAAACGTTAATCAGGGAAAACTTCAGAAGAGTGGTCATCAACCTGTTCTGAGTCAAGATCACTTTCTGAGTCAAAATGCAAGTCAAATTTTTTTCAGCTTGACTTAAAAAAAGGTAAGCATATGCACCATTAACCAATTAAAAACAGTACTGTAACAATGAGGTTTGTACAGTAAGCTATAGGCCCAATATATTATCACTGCATATTGGCTTTGCTTGAATTGCCCTACCAATGCATTGTATTTTGGGCCATTTAAAAATATATATATTTCTAAATTTGAGATACTGGTAATATATCCGTTGTTGTATTACTTGTGAGGTACAGCTGAGTGAGCATACATTGAAATACACTGAACAAAAATATAAACGCAACAGGTAAAGTGTTGGAACCATGTTTCATGAACTGAAATAAAAGATCCCAGAAATGTTCCGTACGTACGACAAGCTTATTTCTCTCACATTTTGTACACACATTTCTTTACATCCCTGTTAGTGAGCATTTCTCCTTTGCCAAGATAATCCATCCACCTGACAGGTGTGGCATATAAAGAAGCTGATTAAACAGCATGATCATTACACAGGTACACCTTGTAATGTGGACAATAAAAGGCCACTCTAAAATGTGCAGTTTTGTCACACAACACAATGCCACAGATGTGTCAAGTTTTGAGGGAGCGTGCAATTGGCATGCTGACTCTAGGAATGCCCACCCGAGCTGTTGCCAGATAATTGAATGTTCATTTCTCTACCATAAGCCGTCTCCAATGTTGTTTTAGAGAATTTAGCAGTACGTCCAACCAGCCTCACAACCGCAGACCATGTGTATGGCGTCATGTGGGCGAGCGGTTTGTAAACAGAGTGCCCCATGGTGGTGGTGGGCATAAGCTACGGACAACGAACACAATTGCATTTTATCGATGGCAATTTGAATGCACAAACATATGGTGACGATATCCTGAGGCCCATTGTGACGCCCATTTTCTTGTGACCAACAGATGCATATCTGTTTTCCCAGTCATGTGAAATCTATAGATTAGGGCCTAATTTATTTATTCAAATTCTGATTTCCTCATATGAACTGTAAATCAGTAAAATCAATGAAATTGTTGCATGTTGCGTTTATTTTTTTGTTCCTTGCTCTGATGGTCAGTCTCAGCGGATGGAGAGAGCAGCAGACTGAGGGTCCACCTCTCAACAGCCCTCAACTTGAGTCACACCTCTGCCTCATGCACAAATTAATGTTGTTACTCCTATGAACAGAGAAAGTGAAATATTACTCGATATTAAAAAAGACCCAAGCCGCTAATAATAACAACAACACCTATCGATACACTTTCCTACTCATTCATTACTGCTGCAGTGCTTTTTGTAGCGCTGAGGGGAAATAGGAAAAATGCGCATTTTATGGCTTATAAACGTGTTGAATACAAAGAGTTGACAGTGCTGAGTAAGACCTCACTCATAAAAACAGTAGCGCTTTGCTGTATTCATTGACAGTCTCTATAATCATGGTTTTAAACATTTTGAAATCTCACAGTATCAACTTTGCTGTAGCTTTCTTTTATGCCTGCTACATTACTGCAGACACAGTCATTTGAGCCATCCGATTCGCCAGTGGTATACCTATAGTTCACTTGATTTGCTCTCTGGGCCCGCTGGGAATGCAACGTTTCAGACAGCAAGAAATGGTTCAAAATGGCAACAGTTCGCCTACCCAGCACGCAGGGCAGGCAGCTGAATCAGGTGCACCTAACGGCCAACAGCCCGCACATGTGCAGTTTAGAGGGAACATTATCACTTTTTTTTCTTCACAGAGCACATTGATAACAGGTTGTTAAGCAACATTTTTTTGTTTGTCCAGACCATAGAGGGCATATTAAATTACTATTACTGTTCTAATTCCTAATCATAATGTCTAAATTCTCAAAGTAAATACTGCAAATCCTTAGTCCCCTCCCCGATTTCATCGTGGGGTACAATTATTACGGTGCATCATAGACGCAACTCTTCACTTGCGCTCTACAAACTCCCGCCAGTGGAGAGTGCTTTGTTCTCTTGTTGAAATGTTTTCTGTTGCTTTCACACGTTTAAATGCGTATGTGGTAAATCAATAATTGCTAGCGTTTCATCATTCCATCTCTGTACCGTTTATTACAACACTTAGGCATTTCTGTTTCATGTTTGATATGAAACATTTTCATTCAGGGAGACAACTTTGGTTTTAGAACTGGGGGGATAATCGTTTTTTAAAATCCAGTCTGATAAACAGCCTACGCGACCCCTCGGAGTCATCCGCATGGGCCTAAAGCACACCGTTCCTCGTTTTGTAGCACATTCCAATGCTAAAACTGGGGGAGAGAAAAATTAATGTCCACCCCATCCCCAGTGAAAGTTGCGTCCTTGTTTTCAATTATTATTTCTTACCGTCTTAGTGGGTGTGATATTTAATGTGCACATGAACGTTTGCAAGACTCATGAGGTATTTGTATTTAATTCAATATACGGTTTGTGGGAGTGTGTGTGTGTGTCTGTGTGGTTGTTATCTCTACAGAACACCCATGTGTTATCCAAAGATGGCTGGGATTATTTGCAATGCTAGCTAATCTATGTTCCATCATCCAGTCACTTCTAAAAGGATGCAGCTGTTTGTATTACCCGGGTTATGTCGATAGTTTGTTCATAGTTCCGTGTGTAAGTGTCCTATGTCTCTGTCATTCTGGTTGTGCTTAATAGCGCGCCATCCTTTGGAGTCAGTACGTTGAAAAAGAGACAATTATTGTTCCATGTATGAATGGTGATGACATATTTAATAATCAATGTCTGATTAAGAGGAATGTAACAATGGATGTGGAAATCGCATTTTACATTGCAATTGCCAATTAGGTAATTGTATGGTCCTGGGCGGTGCATATGTACCTGGTTGAGCTACTGTTAGACATATTCGATTTGTTTTTTCAAGAGGAGGCTGTGTGGTCTTTCCCTCTAAGGCTGCATCTACACAGGCAGCCCAATTCTGATATTTTTCCCACTAATTGGTCTTTTGACCAATCACATTAGATATTTTCACATCATATTTTTTTCGAAGCTAATCTGATCAGTCAAAAGACCAATTAGTGAAAAGAATATCAGAATTGGGTTGCCTGTGTAAACACAGCCCATCAGTGTCCGTTCAGATAGGAAAGGTTAAGACTGATACAGAGGCTAATTCTTTTGGGCTATTGCCTATGTATATTTGGTAAATCTACTTGCATATTTTGTATGACCTGTGCTTTTCAATGGTGATAGCTTGGTAGTCCTGCACTTTCATTATTGGAACACCAAGACTTGAGCATCCGCACTCTGAGCACGTCAACCTGCCTTGCCTTCTGCTGATTTCATGCCCTTACCACTGCTACAAGGTCCCTATTTTACAATTACATAATCAAAACATGTTGTAGACAGAATAATGAAAAGGGCTTATTTGGTAGCCTCAAGAAATAGACAAAGATTTGTACTTGAACAAGTCGTTGCATGTATAGATACATTTTTTTACTTGACTTGAGACTTGACTTGCTCTTAGAACGCACGACTTGGACTTGACTCGAGATTCGACTTGTTTTACTTGGGACTCGACTTGAGACTCTGATCTTGTGACTTGAGACTTGCTTATGACTCGAATAATAGTGACTTGGTCCCACCTCTGGTTCCGGGATACCAATAGATCGTCTTGATTACAACAAATTCACCATCCTATTTCTAACCATTGAGAGAAACAGTGAGGACCTGCAATGCCAGCCCAATACCCATTACTACATAATACACCATAGGTTCAGTTCCATACAATTAGACCCGATTCACTGTCTCCTTAGTGTCAATAGACACAATGATAATCAGAGACCCATCAAACCCATCAACAGCTATGTGATGGTTTGTGTTTGAGTGGGTAGAGAGCAGGTTATGCTTACAATCTTTAGAGCCTGTGCTAATCCTAAAATGGAACATGCTGGTGTAGCAGACTCCATTCAACCCGGACCACCGCTGCACCATCCGAGGTCAATCAGTCAGAGAATCAGGGAGTGTGTGTGTGTGTCTGTGTGGTTGTTATCTCTACAGAACACCCATGTGTTATCCAAAGATGGCTGGGATTATTTGCAATGCTAGCTAATCTATGTTCCATCATCCAGTCACTTCTAAAAGGATGCAGCTGTTTGCAGCCTTGTATTTATACTTCATGAATATGGGAGCTCAAGACTGGTTGAGAGAGTTGTAAACAGACCAATAACAACAGAGATGGTTGAAACCAATTGACTGAAATAAAGATGGCGAGATACCTAATTGACACCACTGATAGGTTTAGGATAATTTACTTCATTATCATATATTTTGCTACATGCTGATGTGTTCTTAACCTTTTACTGCTTGCTGGTATGAAATGCCGATGGGAGCACTCTAATATACACCAAGTGTACCAAACATTATAAGCTCCTGCTCTTTCCATGACACAGACTGACCCAGTGAAAGCTATGATCCTTTATTGATGTCACTTGTTAAGTCCACTTCAATCGGTGTAAATGAAGGGGAGGAGACAGGTTAAAGAAGTATTTTTAAGAATGTGTTCTTAATGTTTTGTACATCCAGTAATCCTTGGCTATGGCACTGGGGCTCTATCTTGTGGCTTTGTGAAATAAAGGTATCAGGACACTATTATTCTAGCCTTGTGTAAATCACTTTATGTGTGCTTCCCCCGCAGAGGGGAAATAAATTACGCATCAGCTGTACAACACAGGGCCTGATGTGGTTCATATGGAAGATAAACATCTCCGCTCCAGGCATCTCACCATCTCAGAGAAATAAACATTCCCATGTGATTTCTGATTTATAGTGTTATCGTAGGTAGAGATGGTTCAGGGCACGGGGAACAACATTAAGGTAATTTATTCTACCTAGTGACGATGTCACTGTAGACATGCTCTGTGTGTACGTTTGTGTGTGTGTGTTTGTTCGAGAGAGAAAACATAAATCACATAATTTTACTTTTTTTTTGCTGGGTCACTTCCTAGAGCCCAGTGGAACTGATGATTCTGCTCCCAAGGACTGCTATCCCACTGGGATAGCTATAACTGACTATAACAGCTCTGGTCCTTGCTTTAGTCAGAAAACTCCCTCCACTCTAGTCGGATGACTTCCATAAGATTACTCCTGAAAAGAGAGGATATCTCTCCGACTCCTTTCTCAGTGCATTCATGATGAGGCACCTTTGTATCATTGCTTTGATTGAGAGTATTAATTAAAGCTGAGTCGTATTATTTAAAGATCTATTGAGTTTAATTAAATTAGGCACCCAAATGAAGAAAATGAACTGAAACAGGGAGAAACTATCTGAACTTGTCCAATAATAAACACTTATTGTCTATTGGAAAATGTTTCGCTATTGTGTTTCCTAATGAATAGAACCCTGAGTTTGGGTGACCTTGTCCTGTCTTGGCTGTCTGGCAGAGGTCTAATATTACTGTCAGTCCAGACATGGAGAACTTTGCTGGGAACCCATTCCTCCCTTCAACCCTGCAGTCTGCACACTGAGACACATAGGCCTTGGCCTAGGCCTTGGCAGATATCCCCCTATCCAGCGTCAATCTCTAGGTTTAGTGTGTTGTGTGTGTGTGTGCGTGTGCGTGCGTGTGCGTGTGTGTGAGAGAGAAAAACTTGCGTTACTGTGGGTCTGTGGACATGTGTGTAAGTCTGCATGCATGTGGGTCTGCGTGTGTGGATTGACTCTTTGACAGGCTAAAAAATATCGTTTTTACACAAACACACAAAATAAGAAAAGGGAAAGCCTGTCAGAAACCCTATTCATTCAGGCAGCTCTTGTGCCCCTCACTCTTAGACATTGAGTAGCTCAGCTCAGCCTTGTCTAGTACCGACGACATATGGTACGCATTACTCCTCGAAGGTATGTCTTTTCTTCATGATATTTTTTATTGCAAACACATGCTCGTTCCTGCGTGACTCTTATTTCACCCTTGCTGAGAATCGGTGAGAGACAGAATAAAAGGCTCATTGTGAGGAAACGGATGGAGAGCAGGTACAGCATAGCCTTTCATGTAGTTATATAGGAGTCGGTAGCGCTTCTCCTGCCTTTCACTGCATTCCTCAACCAACTCAAAAGCTTTACATTTAAGCTGAGTACGTCCATGTGTCCCCCTAGGGGAGAGGGAAGGACACTTAAGAATATATTTGTAATTGTTTTAAATAACCTAAATAATGCCGCTCAGCTTACTGTATGTTTTGCCTTATATTTGCCTAATGGCTTAGTCATTAACATAGACTTTATTTGTTTGTTTAGCTTTTGCAGCAGCTACTCCTCCTGGGGTCCACAAAAAACAAACGTGACAAGTAACAAAACACTGATAGACAAGGAAAGTCACACAAATTTAAAATACAATGATATACAAGCAATGCAAAAAAATGACAAAGAATACAACAAAAATTTGGTGTGAGTTACTGTGTCTATGTTTTTGTGTGTGTCCTCTCAGTCCCCGCCGTGCCATGGGTTGTTTTCTAATCCGTTTTTTAACGGTAATTTTGCTGTTTGCTTAAGTAATTGGAGATGGAAGGGAGTTCCATGCGATCACGGCTCTGTATAAAACTGTGCATTGCCGTGAATTCATTTCGGAGACTGTGAAGAGACCCCTGGTGGCATGTCTTGTGGGGTATGTATGGTTGTCTGAGCTGAATGTTATTTGATTATGCAGACAATCTGGAATTTTTGTCACAGTAATATTTCCCATAAAACTAGAAGAGAAGCAGTTAATCTCTCATCAACCCTCAACCAGGAAAGACTGGCATGCATGTTGTTGATGTTAGTTCTGTATGTGCAGTTAAGGGAAAGGTGTGCTGCTCTGTTTTGAGTCAGCTGCAGCTTTGTTAGGTCTTTTTTTGCTGCACTTGACCATATTACCGGGCTGTAATCAAGATGGGACAAGACCAGAGCCTGAACAACTAGTACAGTTGATTTTTGTGTAAATAATGCCGCTCCCAATCTTCACAACAACTTTGGCAATTGACCATCCAATGTTATACCTAGGAGTTTAACTTCCTCAACTTGCTCAATAGTTATGTACAACTCCAGTTCAGGTTTAGGTCTTAGAGAATGTTTTGAACCAAATACAATGCTTATAGTTTTAGATGCATTTAAGACCAGTTTATTATTAATCACCCATTCTGATATTGGGTGACTGTAACTCCTTATTTAGAATTTCAGTGAGCTCACTGGCTTTGGGTGCTGACATGTGAGTGTGGAATCATCTGCGTACATAGTTATTCTAGCTTCAGGTATGACCATTGGGAAATCATTTGTAAAAATAGAGAAGCGTAAAGGCCCAAAGCAACTACCCTGAGGGACACCGCACTGTACATACTTTATCTGATGTTAGAGAAGCTTCCATTGAAGAACACTCTGGATTCTATTGGATAAACCATGTGATGGAAGGTGATGTAAAGCCATAGCAAGTGAGTTTCTTCAATAACAATGTATGATAACATCAAAGGCTGCACTGAAATCTAACAATACAGCTCCAACTATCATTTTATTATCCATTTATTTTAAACAATAGTCATTCATCGAAGTCAGTGCAGTACAAGTTGTGCCCTTCTCTATATGCATGCTGAAAGTCAGTAGTTAACTTGTTCTCTGAAAAATAGGATTGTATTTGGTCAAACACAATCCTCTCTATCAGCTTACTAAGAACAGGCAGCAAACTGATTGGGCGGCTGTTAGAGCCAGGAAAGGGTGCTTTACTATTTTTAGGCAGTGAAATTACTCAAGCTTCCTTCCACGCCTTTGGACACACACACTCCTTTAGGCTTTGCTTAAAGATATAGCAAATAGGGGTTGCAATACAGTCTGCTAGCGTTCTCAATAGTTTCCCATCAAGGTTGTCTATACCTGGTGGCTTATCATTATTGATAGATAACAATAGTTTTTCCACCTCTCCCACACTAACTTGACCAAATTCAAAACAGCAATCCTTCTCTTTCATTATTAGATATTTTATACAGAAATTTGATGGTTCACTGTTCATTGTTGTCATTTCACTTATGAGTTTTTCCACTTTACTAGTGAAATAGTCATTGAAATGATTGCCAATATCGAAAGGTTTTGTTATAAATGACCCATCAACTTCATTGAATGATTTAGAGGATTTGGGTTTTGATACTCTAAAGTATTTTTCCATTTTGTTTTATGTCATTTATCCTTGTTTAGTAATATAATTTCTTCTTGTTTTCTTAAGGTTAGACACAACATTATCATATCCAAATACTGACTTTAGCACTTGGTGCCCTATAGCAGCACCCCAAAACAAGAGACTTTAGATGAGGCAGGCAACTTGCAATCATAACACTTCAACAACATTTCACATGAGATCGTCTTTAAGCTTTACATGAATATGTGACCGGTGTTTATGAATATGTGAAATTGTGTTTTTTACATTGGATAAAAGCAAAGACTCGGAGTTAGAAAATGGTATATCATACACTACAGTTGAGGAACAATGGAAAAGTAATTCAACTTTGATAGTTGATTAAATGGCAACCCCGCTTTTGAGAAAATGGCCCTTGAATGTTTTGGTACACCTACTGGAGAGCTCTTCTTTGTCTGCACCCATTCAGCATGCTTCACAACCTCTTAACCCTTTAGCCCCACCCATCTCTTTAAGGATTCACATGTGAGGCCATGTGCTAAACAGAGTGAGTACGATAGGGTACTAAACAACCGAAGATTTCAAGACTAAAGGCTGGTTTATACTACATCTATCAACATGTCTGTATACAATTGTTACAGTGGCATCATGAACATTCTATTGTCATCTGACATCAAACTTGTCATTGTCGTTATGAAAAAGTATAAACACAAAAACGACAGGCTGCATGACATCAGCAGCCAGGTGGTCCAAAATAGCAAAACTGGTGTATTTTAACACCAATAAACCCATCCGTTTAAAAAGTAATTTAGTTCATGTCAATCTAGCAAACCAGGCAACCAGGCTAGCCAGTTCAAATAATGACCATATCATATAGCTGACAATGTCTTAACTTTAGCTAATTTGTATTCATTATTACAGGAAAATAAACTCACAACAAATTTCATTATTTACAAGTTAATGGTGAGCTAATTAAAGAAAATAGCTTACAGTTGTGAGTGTGACGAAATAAAAGCAGGGCGTTTTACCTGAGAATTTTAGAACTTGGACACTGTCTCGCTGGCCTAACGTTGTATTCTAATTTGACTTTGGTGCGGTTCTATCCCATTTAGGTAAGACCCAGATGCAGACAGTTTCGAAGTAACAAGAGTTTATTACAACAACAGGGGCAGGCAAATGACAGGTCAAGGCAGGCAGGGGTCAATAATCCAGAGAGGGTATAAAGGGTCCAGAAGAGCAGGCAGTCTCAGGGTCAGGGCAGGCAGGGGTCAATAATCCAGGATGGTGGGGTAAGGTACAAAATGGCAGGCAGTCTCAGGGTCAGGGCAGGCAGAAAAGTCAAAACTGGGAAGGACTAGAAAACAGGAGCAAGAAACAGGCAGGAGCAGGGAAACAAACGCTGGTAGGTTTTACGAACAAAACTAACTGGCAACAGACAAACAGAGAACACAGGTATAAATACACTGGGGATAATGTGGAAGATGGGCAACACCTGGAGGGGGGTGGAGATGAGCACAAAGACAGGTGAAACAGATCAAGGTGTGACAGGTTCATGTTGTTCTTCACATTACTGTCACTGGTAAACACAAATCAAAGTTATTTGTCACATGCACAGGATACAGAAGGTGTAAATGGTACAGTGAAATGGTTACTTGCACAGTGGAGTCTTTAGTTTAAACATAGCTAGCTAGTTAAATAATGAACCACAATCCCAACTCATAACGTTACTGCCCTGCATGAATCTACAGATAGCGAAAGCTAACCAACTAGGTTCAATGTTAGCTATCTAGCTAACATTAGGTTATAACTAGCAATGCAAATGGCTCTGAGATACAAATAATATTAGTACACAGATCATACACAACGTTAACTAGCAAACCAGCCAGCCAGCGAACGTTAGCTAGCTAACAGTACACTTTAACTTGCCATGAAAACAACTTTCAGACAAAATTAGATACATATAATATCTGAAAATGTAGCTATCTAGACTTTCTTACGCGTATACATGGATGAACACTTTTCCCTCTCTGTCACGGACGCCATGGTTGTCCTTTGTTTGAAGATATAATCCGGAGACAGGTGTTTTTTGCAGTTCTTTGTGATATCTTTTTTTTTAAAGCTACACATACCTACACATACTGAGCAGCTCATGTTATAGACAGAAGCATGCTACATTGCAGACCAATCCGAACTCATTTTGCTGCATGTCCAGCCCATCCTGTTTTTTCAGTGTCTAAACCAACTAGGCTGGTAATTTAACAATTGTATTTGTATTCACAGATTAAATACAAATTTGTTATTAAGGCACATGAAAGTTCACATGTTCCAGAAGGCATTTCTGCCCAAAAACGCATTTTGATTAAAACAAAATGTTTACGTTCAAATGCCTCTCCTGTGAAGTAGTGATGTGCGACATACACCTAGTTTCCTGAAGCGAGTCACATATGGCTCCAAACATATACAGCAACACCTCCCCCATATCCATATCCCTGTATTGCTACTGCTGTATCATCAAAGGAATTATCTAAGTGAGTTTCAGAGATGGCTAGTATATATGAATGTTAGCAAGTTATTGATTTCTTTAGCCTTATTTCTAAGGCTTCATATATTAATATGGGCTATTCTTAGCCCTTTCCTTTGTAGTTTATCTGAGATAGACAAAATAAATATATGTGTGTGTGTGTGATGTGGGTTTGAAGCTATTGACCCTGAGGCTCTCTCATTCCTACCAGCCTGTCGTAGTGGATGTAAGCAATGTTCCCATGCTTTCTGGCAGCTTTCACAGCTGGGCAAAAAAAAAAATTGGGGGGCAAATCAAGTCTGACATTTTAGAGTGGTAATTAAACAATTCAGAAGGTCTACGGGTTTACATTTATTGTATACATGTGTATGTGTATGGAACATCCCATTGTTGGCACCACATAGCTCTAGTTCAGTACCTTCAGGCATCTATTCTCTCTATTGCATTATAATTAATGGCACCCCTCTCCTCATCACACACACACACACACACACACACACACACACACACACACACACACACACACACACACACACACACACACACACACACACACACACACACACACACACTTTATACTGTATAGTGAAATAGCCCAACTGCAACTGTAATACACACACAAACACACACACGATAACATACGCACTATACATACACATGGATTTAGTACTGGAGATATGTGGTAGTGGTAGTGGTGGAGTAGGGGCCTGAGGGCACACAGTGTGTTATGGAATCTGTGAATGTATTGTAATGTTTTTAAAATGGTATAAACTGCCTTAATTTTGCTGGATAGTCTATATACAGTGTGTGCAAATGAGGTAAGATAAGGGAGGTAACTAGGCCATAGTTGTGAAATAATTACAATTTAGCAATTAAACACTGGAGTGATAGATAGGAAGAAGAGTAGCTACTGCTTTGGCAACAGCTAATGGGGATCCCTAATAAATACAAATACAAATAGAGAAACACTGTCCTCTCCATGACTCCCACCTTTGACTTTGGATGCCGAAGGTCTAACCCAGCCACAAGGCCTAACCTTGCTAGCTTGATTGCTAGTTAGCAGCTAAGCTAGCTGCTAAGGCAAGCAGGTCTTCAAACTTTTGGTTAGCAGGATCCCTGAACAGATACAGTATAGATGTCCCAGCAACTGAGGCTAACCGCTTCGGGGGATCCATTTAATGAAGAGTATTTGAGAATCTCAGTGCGTTACATGGACATGTTCAATAAGGAAAGTAAATATAGCGCAGTTGTATGTGGTAACTTAATCTATTCAGCAGAGTCCAGAAATCACAATAATTGGACTCAAGAGAGACTGTAAAGGGGTATTCATGCAAAGCCAGATTTCTGGCACACAGGTAGGCTAGATAAAGAGAGAAAGAATGAGAGAAAGAGACAGACAGAAAGAGACAGAGAGCGACCAAAGCTCCCTAGATATTTCTGATTATTGGACACACACCACTGTGCTGTAGATGAGATGACGTGTCAATTGTCATGATTTCTCAATATCACTCGTCAGACAGACGCAGAAACTAAATGTGTACAGTGATTCACCGGGACTGGGACAGGTTAGGTTGTGACAGGTGTGTCAGGTCTTGTCTCAGCATGTCGCTCTGTTTAAGCCAGAAGAGCCAGACGTGTGTGTGTGTGTGTGTGTGTGTGTGTGTGTGTGTGTGTGTGTGTGTGTGTGTGTGTGTGTGTGTGTGTGTGTGTGTGTGTGTGTGTGTGTGTGTGTGTGTGTGTGTGTGTGTGTGTGTGAGAAAGTCTGCCTCACTTCCTGCATTGTTGAAGTGTCCTCTTCAAAGGAGTTACAGATCAAGGAAGAAGGTTCACTAAGAGTTACAGTGGTGACATGATATATAGTGTATTCTTGAGAGGCAAAAACCTTATTTGGAAACCAGTGAAAAAGCAGCAGTCAGTGACTTTGTGTCATTTGTACTTATACAGTATTTGCTACGTTGGTGTTATCAGCCATAATAAGTGCAGCTGTTTTAATTATCAGCTGAATAATTAGACGCACAAACTCCTCTGTTAAAGCCTTTCTAACTCACGTCCCCCAAATTAATGAACACCTTCATCAGATTTCCTGTTCCTGTGTCTGTCTGTGGCCCCGTGCGAGTGAAGCTCAGTCACTGGGAAGAAAACTCTAGAGTCACACGATTAAACTAACGAAGCTCTCTCTGATGGAGTCCCTGACTGAGGGCCTTGGAGCTGACTGCCGTGTCTGGCTGGCTCATCTGTGAAGACAAAAGACAATGTGTTGGAAGCATGTGAAGAGCGGCAAGCTAATTACCTTGATGAATGCTAACAATTGTGTCTCTTCCTTTTATGAGGTTTGAAGGAAGGCGCTTAGCTAGTCCAGTAGAACTCCAGTGATTCCGGAACGTTCCTCCTAATGTCTTATGGTAATATTATTCCTTGCAGGACGGCAGGGGGCACAGGGATAAGGGAATAGGGACTGTGTTGAAATGTCAGAACCGGCATACTTCTATCCCATAGCTTTCTAGTAAATGTCACATTCAGATCTGAAGGCGCCGGATCAATACTCCTCTATATTGAAGTTCCCTATTCCATTCTATTCTATTTTATTGGTCCTCAGAAGACTATGATAGATGGTGAAACAGTTGTCCATAACCTTTTGCACACCTCCTAGTTGGTAATCTCATTCAGAACAGTAGTCTGAGAGCGACAGACTTTGACTGGTTGGTGCATGAATCGCATTGCTACTAGATCCATAGCTGAGGGATAAATAGGGGGAGGCAGACAGAAACAGAGAGAGAAGGGGGAGGGAAGGAGAGAGACAGAAAGGATGATTGAGATAGAAGGAAAGAGAGTAAAAGAGAGAAACAATGAGAGACAGAAAGAAGAGCACCAAGCCCTGCACCCTGGAGTGATCTCCTGGGGTTGTCTGCAACGTGCTGGCGGGGGGAATCTGTATCTATCCCATTTGGTCTATTTGCTCTGCAATCTGTGGCTAAAAGTAGGCCAACCTATGCCTAAAAGCAGAGATGACTGCACAAGCTCAGGCCTGCAATTGACGAGGAGAACAAGAGGTCTAGCAGGAAGGGCAGGACACAGGGCTGCGACTGAGAAGAGGAGGTCCTTAGGAAAAAATGAGACAGGGATCGCAGTACTATTATTAGGCTACTACAGCCAACCAGCCCACTCTGTTAAATCATTCTAAGTTGTGTGGTATGGTGTTTTATGCTTGCGGTAGCTACTAAACTGGTTGTGTTCTACTACGACAACGGCTTGAGAAGAGAGCAAAAAAGACCATTGGAAATGTATGACTGTAGGCTAATACTAGCACCATGTAGTCTTATGCTTATTTTCTTATGTAATCTTGTCGTCACATTGTCCTATAGGCTGCGGTGGATGGTGATGGATTGTGACACCCTGTATATGGATGTGCACAGTCATAGCCACAGGGCAGTTTCCTGTGTTAATGGGGTGTGAGGGCATTGTGATAGACCCTCAGCCCGTCTGTCCTCTCTCAGCACCTCCAGCTGTGTGAAAACCAAAACAAAGGCGGAGGGTCCTTAGGGCGGACGATTGATGTTGACTCCTGTGCTCTCTTTCCGCTCTCCCGGGGGTCCCGAGTTGTCACGTGGACCTCACTGTGTCCATTACACCCGCGGAGTCTACCACGTGTTGAGGGGCTGTGGGGGGTGTTGAGTCACCAACCGCGTGCCCCCAGGAAGTGAACGGATCCTTACTCGATTCAATGGTTTAACATTCCACAGCATCAGATTCAGAGAACTCTCTCTTGTTGTTCTGTAACCCCCTCCCACCCCTCAGAATAGAATGGTCCAATAGATGTTCAGACCAGTTCCTGCTCTAACGGAGAGAACGATGGGCTCGGTTTCGCTGTGATGTGTGCCTGTCAGGCCCTCTGGCCATATTCGATATTGATAGGCCAACAATCAGAAGCAAAGCTAGACACTGGAGAAAACTAGAGAAAGACAAACCTCTAAAGAAAGACAATCCCAGAGGGATTGGTTAAGGTGGCTGTTCCAACTACCCCCTCCTTGCCCAGCCACAAGGGAGAAAAACTGAGATAGTGGGTATCATAAGTATTTACACCCCTTTAATTTTTTTACATTTTGTTGCTTTACAAAGTGGGATTGAAATATATTTAATTGTGATTTGTTTTTGTCATTGATCTACACACAATGCTCCATAATGGCAAAATGAAAAGAAATTCTACAAATGTTTACAAATAAATAAAAATGTTATAACAAAAATACAGTCGTTGCATAAGTATTCACCCCTTTTGTTTAGGCAAGCCTAAATTAGTTCAGGAGTAAAATGTGTCTTAACAAATCACATAAGTTACAATACATGGACTCACTCTGTGTGAAATAGTAGGGGTTGACATGATTTTTGAATGACTACTCCTTCCTCTGTCCCCTATACATACAACATCTGTAAAGTTCCTCAGTTTAGTATTGAAAATTTAATTTCAAGCGCAGATTCAACTACATAGACCAGGGAGCTTTTCACAAGGCTCATAAAGAAGGGCAGTGATTGGTAGATGGGTAACAATAATAAATTATACATTGAATATCTCTTTAAGTATGGTTAAGTTAATAATAATGCTGTGGATGATGTATTAAACCACTCAGACACATCAAAGATACAGGCATCCTTCTGATATCGGTGTCCTTCTGAACTGAGCTGCAGGACAGGAAGGAAACTGCTCGAATGTCACCATGACGCCATTAGTGATTTTAAAACAGCTACAGAGTTCAATGGCTGTGATGGGAGAAAACTGAGGATGAATCAACAACATTGTAGTCACTCCACAATAATGACCTAAATGACAGAGTGAAAGTAAGAATACAAATATACAAAATAATACTGCAAAAAAACATGGCACAGGAATACAGTTTTTGGCCAAAACACAAAGCTTTATGTTAGGAACAAATCTAACACAACACATCACTGAGTAACTGCCTCCTTATTTTCAAGCATGGTGGTGACTGTATCCCGGTATGGGTTTGCTTGACATCGGCAAAGACTGGGGAGTTTTTCAGGATAAAAAGAAACGGGATGAAGCTAAGCACAGGCAAAATCTGCTTTACACCAGACACTGTAAGAGGAATTCACCTTTCAGCAGGACAATAACCTGCAACACAAGGCCAAATCTACATTGGAGTTGCTTACCAAGAAGACAGTGAATTTTCCTAAGTGGCCAAGTTACAGTTTTGACTTAAAATCTGCTTAAAAATCTATGGCAAGACTTGAAAATTGCTGTCTAGCCATGATCCCCAACACCTTGATAGAGCTTGAATACTTTTGAAAAGAATAAATGGGCAAATGTTGCACAATACAGGTGTGCAAAGCTCTTTCCCAAGAAGACACGCATGCCAAAGGTGTTTCTAACATGTATTGACTCAGAGGGGTGAATACTTATCCAATTTAAGGTATATTAGTGTTATGTTTCTGATAAATCTTTGGGTAGATCATTGACAAAAAAATGAAAATGTATTCCATTTTAATCCCACTTTGTAACACAATTTAATGTGAAGAAATCCAATGGTGGGTGAATACTTATGATACACACTGTACTTCCTCACTAAACTGTCATGTTGTTTATATCAAGGCGTTATTTGCTTCTCATCCAATAAGTTATAGGAATTTCATTGTGAGAGCCACAATGAAATAAAGTACATGGTAACTATCAGTAGCATAGTCCCAATACCCAGGAGGTGTGAGATGAGTTTGTCTGATGTTGCTGTAACATGGTTTTTCAAAGGACGCGGGTTAGTGGTTGCAATTCAACGCACAATAAGATCATTTGCATGTCAGTCCTGGGCAGGCTGAAGAAATATGAAAGCATAGCCTACTGTCCTGTCTGTTATCATCACAGTGCCTATTGAATTCTTGATGTGAGGAATAACCGAATTGCCTGTTCTCCAGACATTGTTTAAGGCAGCCGTGAAGGCTGAGAGGGGGTTTAGGAAGATTTATATGCCCCCCAGAGAAGGTAATTGTGTATATAATCTTACTGCGTAGACCATGAGCAGTACAATTTGTGATTTTGATCTGTTCAGGGACCTCAGATACTGATACATCACTTTACGTCACAGCCCCTCCAGCTGGCAAAGTCACATCCACCATCCATTCTCATCAGAAAAGTGACAGTTGATAATCAACTCAGACAGGATCTACAACAGACTCAAAGTTCAACTCCTAAATAAGGGGTTCAGAAGTCCAAGTGGTAGGGTAACACTTAAAGCTCTGCTTAAGTGTGCATTTATAAAGCCTTCATAACAGCTACATAAGACATTATAACATCTGTCATAGGCAGTCATAACCGTTATGGCATAAGATAGCAGTCAAGCTTTCTAAGTAATTATTTTCCTTCTGGGTGTGATAGTGAGATATTGTCAATGCATTTCCTCTGAAGTAGCTACGCTTCGTGGTGTGGAGGGTAGTTATTATACATTTCTTCTGGCACCTCAGAATCCCAGGAGTACATTTTGTGGTTGGAGGCCTGTATAAAACCCTCCCCAGCTCAGCCATGCAGTCCCAGATGATAGGGTTTGATGAAGTGAAAATGAATCAGAGTGGCAGCCACCGTGTCCTGGGACGCTCGGCCAAGCTCAGTTCACTTCTGGTGCACTCACCCAGCACCATGCTCAACCGTGTCTAGTAAGAGAAAAACATCACAAGCTAAAAGTTCATTCAGAGGTACGTAAGCAGGTACATACTTATCGCTGCACCACAGATCTCCACCTGTGGTAGAGTAACACTGGAAGTTGGCCTTTCTGGGGCCTCCCGAGTGGCGCAGTGGTCTAAGGCTGGGATGTCCTTGTCCCATTGCGCACTAGCAACTCCTGTGGCGGGCCGGGCTCAGTGCACGCTGACACGGTCGCCAGGTGCACGGTGTTTCCTCTGACACATTGGTGCGGCTGGCTTCCGGGTTAAGTGGGCATTGTGTCAAGAAGCAGTGCGGCTTGGTTGGGTTGTGTTTCGGAGGAAGCTCGTGTCTCCCGAGTCCGTACGGGAGTTGCAGTGATGAGACAAGACTGTAACTACCAATTGGATACCACGAAATTGGGGAGAAAAAGGGGTAAAAAATTTAAAAAATACAAAATAAAAAGGAGTTGGGCTTTCTATGAAAATACTGTACAAGTTGTTTTTTCATTAATTTTTGTCTTTGGGTATGTAACTAACATAGGGTGTTTTTCAGTTGTAGCTTTCCTGTCTGTTCTTCTGTCTGTCTGCAGTAAAACAGAGATAAGAGAGACTGCTACAGTATACCTATATGAACTGAATCAATACAGTCTTGTCAAAGACCTCTGGAATCTGGTAGGTATACAGTATGTTTTTTTCCCCAGGGCTGCTGCACAATGTTTTACAGTTTGACATGTCTGACTGGAATCTCTTTCCTGGAAACATTGTAGAGAACATGAGAAAAATGAGACGACAGTCTTTTTTTATTTCCATCCATTACGTTGTGACTGCTGTTCATTACATTACATTGATCCTTATTTCCCTGCGCTGCCCTGTCTCTCTCCATCCCAAAATAAACCACTCTAAAGCTTTTATTGCCTCAGAGAGGCAGGGGGTTCTCCTACATTGCAATTTGAATGACGATGCATGCATATGAGGATTAACGATATAGAATACCTCTCTGAAATCATGTCTCATATGGGCTGCTCTCTTTGATCACATATTGTATCTCCTCAGCCAAGTGTAAGGCATCATAAGGCATCATGGGAAAATGACTCAAGATATGCCCAGTAGGCCCATTAAGCTCTTTACTTTCCACTGAATTCACTCTGTGCCACTGGCAGAGCCTCAATGGAGTTCATGCGCCATTAAGGAGCCATTAAGAAATGCTTTATTTGAAAATTCAATCCACTTCATTTGCCTTCGAAGGGAAAGTATACCACTAACGTCTCTGGTTCTAGTGTTTTTCCTTATTTTCGATACTGCCACACTTAGCAACAAAGCTAATGACAATATATGAAGCAAGCTATGAGTACGCTAGTTCATTGAAAGAAATGTGTTTTGTGACAGAAGTCTCAGAAGGCATAAGTAGTTTAACAGCATGGCTATATTTCCATATGGAACATGCCAAGTCAATCACCTTCTAAGATGTACCCACTGGGAACAGATGTCAGTTTTATGTCTAGTTTTGATTTACATTTGGTTGAGTTGTCAAATAACTTGAATCCAACATGAAATCAGCAAAACATATCGGCATGTCATTGGATTTTGTTTCAAACTTGGGTGAAAAAAATGCTGAAATCCCCATATGTTGACGACTTTTTGCTGATCCAATCAGTTTTCCATGTTAATTCAACGTAATCACATAGATTTTTTTAGTTTAAATGACGTGGAAACAATGTTGATTCAACCAGTTTTTGCCAAGTGGGTAAACACTGGTAATGCCCAACCCATGCTTTGAGTACCACACAGTCAATGGAATCTATCCCAGGAATCCCAACAAAATGACATCATCACCTCTCGCCACATTCAAAACAAACACTGTTGGGTAGCCCACTCCAGACCATCCTACTGTGTTTTGCATGCCTCAGTGTTTTGACTCATTTGGATGTTTTTTATCCTTGTTAGCCATGCTCAGCAAACCCCACACATATTTATAGTATCATTAAATAGGCTTTTGATTCTGAAGTGAATGGCTCCATTACTCGTAATGATGGGTCTTTAAAAGAGTATTACAGCCCATCTCTGGGATTGGGAAGTCTGAGAAGACCCAAAACCACAGTGATGTCATAATGAATGCTGTCCAAGAGGGAGGAATATTTGGCATTCACAGGAATGGTAGCTCAGCGATGTCAAATAATTAGATTGCTCTTTTACTAAACTCTTCCCCATTCTTTGACTGCTCTGAAAACAGAGCAGTATTTCAAAGCACCAGTTTATTTATGTGTTCAGTACTGCTAATGATTACAGTGCTCTTAGGGTATGACTTTGTGCATGATAAGTTGATAACTTGCTATAATTGACAAGATGGATAGCTTCCAGATGAATATGCTGTGCTATGGTTAAGATAGCCAGTCACTAATGCACAGTGGCCCCTGGACCTATTGGGATCTGGGAGGGGACAACAGAGGGGTCCCACAAGCTTGGTGGCTTGGTTTGTGTACTTGTTGGCATTGGGTGTTCTCAGACCCTTGGTATATTGAAGGACAGATGGCACTGAGCCACATAAAGCAAAGGGCAACATCATTCCCTTATCCCCAAGCAAGTACCCCCCCCCCCCCCCCCCCCAAGCACACTATGTGTGATGACAGCAGTCAATTTGCTGATGCCAGGCTTATGCGCTGTCATTTTGGATGTGAACTGTTAGAAGAAACAACAGAGCTGTGTATGTATTGAGTTTGACTGGATATGTTGAAGTCGTACTCTGGGAAATTGTTCAAAACAGGCTGTTTTTGTTCTTTATGGGTCCGGATAATAAAAAGACTTGAGTTTCATGGCCGGTATTAAAACAGTCCAACAATAAATAGGCACATTTTGAAATAACACATACAGCGAGGATTCAAAAATTAAAATATTTGTGTGTGATTGTGACATTATAGTGATGTGTTGGTTAATGGCCTTCCTATATGTAACAATAAACATTTAGGCTATACAGACACAAACATATTTCATAATGACCTTTTATCGTGTTACATTTTATGCCGATGTAGAAATAAAAGCTTGCAGAGATGGAGAGAGAATGAATGAAAGAAAGAAAGTGAGAGAGAGAGAGATGATAGAGAGAGAGAGAGAGAGATGGCAAGAGAGATAGTGTAAAGGAGAGAGAAAGGAAGAGAGCTCAGATGTAATCAAAGAGTTTCCATCTGTCCTTGTGAAGAGAGCCACAGCCTTCATATCCTCTCTCACCTGTAGCTTAGTGTTCCCTGTGGGGAAGGAGATTAATGCGACACACTGCCTCTATGATCCTTAATCCTGTGCTCGCTCATTGCTGGTTCAGCCATAGAGATCAATGCAGTTTTTTTTCCTATGGGTTCAGCAGTATAGTCCTCACATTAATAGCCTGAACTAGCTTTGAGCAACAGACCTAGTACAGAACAACACACTACTGAAATGGTGGTAGCCTCCTGGAGTTAATGAAATCTTGCACTGTTGCAAGTGCTATAATCTCTCTTACCCCCCCCCCCTCTCTCTCTTTCTCTCTCTCTCTCTCTCTCTAGCTCTCTCTCGCTCTCTCTCTCTCTCTCTCTCTCTCCTGCTCTGCCACGAGGGACTCATTTTACTGTGGCACCTGGGAGTAGTTTTAGAATCAATAAAAACCTTCATTTGTTTGGCTTTAAATTCACGCCGGAGAGCCGCTCTGAGCCTTTGGAGTGGATTCAAACAGAGCCATGAGTTCAACTGCAGGCTGCATCATACCACACCAGCCAGCTGGGTTAATGGCTCTCGGTGCTTCTCGTAATCTAAATGTTTCCATTTAAACTCTCACATAGTCACAGCCAGGCCAACAACATACCTCAAAAACCCAATAGAAAACATTGATCCACCGTCAATGATTCTACTTTTATTTAGATGTCTAACCACTCAAATGGCTAATATATCCAGAGGGCGAAGGGCCTTCAGATGCAGTCCATGTGTATTGCAGTGTGGCTGATCAATGTGAGGTCACATGTGGGGACATGTGCGGTACAGGCAGGCCACATGCCACTTTAACAGTACACTTACTTACTCTATCCTAGGGCACTATGGGCATGGCCTAATATGGCATTGGCAGACAGTGGCCATTCAACACTCTCTGTTCAGTACAATGGGACAGAGTGAGGTACAGAACAACAATAACAGTGCAGAGTAGAAAATCATGGAGACTATAATAGAGGATCCCAGCCCACCCACAATGTTGAATTTAACTTCTACTGATGCAGAGGGTGTGCTACCATTACTCATATAAAAAGAGGAACACGCTTTATCGTTTATGGTCTTTTCACACTGCTTGCAGAAAAAACGACGCCAGAAAATAAGCCATTTTAATTGGTTCTAGCCAGCAGAATATGGGGTGTGTCTACGCAAGGTTGCGATTCATTGGTTTAATTTCTGGCATTGATGTTTACCACAAATAGTGTGAAGGGAACCTCATGTGACAAAAAAATCATATTCATGGCAGTGAAAGGGGTACTTTCTGTACGTTTGTACTTGGAATTGTGGTATGTTTTTAATTTGACCAGATGAAAGTACATTATACCTCCCATCTGTGTTAACGACCTGATGCAACCTTCCTGATGCCAGACTTTTAACAGGCAAGCATTCCCTTTTAAATGTGATTGATGCACAGAGTCTGGGTTTTATGGCCCTGGATACCTGGAGGTCAGAAACCGTTCCCTTCTACAAAGTGGACTAAAGAGTCAGTGTGTAACCCTTTGAACTGCCCATATTTTCGTTTTTTTTGTGAGAACATTCTTACCTTTTAGCTGGCTCAGTGTGAGCACTGTAGCTACCCCAGACAGGTAGCTATAATGACCAGGATCAAATATCATGTTCCTTTCCTGGGACGTTTTTGTTGCTGCAATGCTCAATTTCACAGTTGAGAATCTGTCTGGAAGGTCACACAGCCACAGTAACTATTCTCTCTGCATTTGCATGATTTTCTTTCATTTATTCTTAACTCAGAACCCAAAATCATCTAGCTGGCTAGCTTAAATTGAGCTTGCTAGCTTAAAGTTAGTCACAATAAAGGGGAGATCAGATTTATTCTAAAATATTCTCAAAGATGTCTCTGTTTGCTGTGTCTGATTTTCCCATGAACTGATCAGATAGCCCCCTACACCACACAGTCTGCATGCTGTACCCATTAAAGGGATGGTTCGGGATTTTGGCAATGAGGCCCTTGCCCATATTCAGACGAACTCGTGGATCCATGTTCCCTCTCATTTTATTTGGCAATGAGCAAATTTCAGGTCTGATGAGTGCAAACCTGAACGTTGTGAAAATTCTGTGCAACTTCCAGCGTGCGTTTACTGTAAACACTGAGACTGTACCCGCTTTAAGTTACAGTTTTAGACAGTGGTCATGTCATTCAGCCTACAGTAGCAGCTAATGTGTGGTGTTCAATGTAGGCCTACATTCCATGAGACTTTTGAAAAAAACATGCAGGGCTTGACATTAACCTGTTTATCCACTTGTCCTTCAGACAATGAAGTGACTTAAAATGTTATTGTGTTGTTTGATACAAGAAACCACTTTACAAAATAAAAAACATTAATATTCCCATTCCATTATTACAGAGAATCAGACAAATTATGTACCCTCTGCTGCCTATTGGCTACTTGACTTAATCAAGCCTGTCTCAAAATACAACATTTCTCTTTAAGACAAAAAAAGGTCTTTCTCCAACTGGCTTTTCAAATATGTCTAGAAATGTACATGTTTGGTGCTCTTGTAGGAAGCAACCGCTCCCCCACACTGACTACAAATGATCTATAACTGGGCTAATAACTCACTAACTAGCAAAGAATATGAACAAATGTGCACACGTGGCTACATGCAGCTCTCGCTTTGATCTCAAAACAAGCTAATCTACTCACAAACGCTCATGCTGTAAACACAGTCTAGTTTAAAGTGTATGGCACAGATCCATGTATGGCAATGGTCTATTTGCAAATACAGTGCATTCTGAAAGTATTCAGACCCCTTGACTTTTTACACATTTTGTTTTTTTACAGCCTTATTCTAAAATGAATTTAATTGTTTTTTTTTTAAATCTACACACAATTATCCATAATGACAAAGCAAAAACTGGTTTTTAGACATTTTTGCAAATCTATTAAAAACAAACTGAGATATCACATTTACATAAGTATTCAGACCCTTTACTCAGTACTTTGTTGAAGCAGCTTTGGCAGCGATTACAGCCTTGAGTCTTCCTGAGTATGACACTACAAGCTTGACACACCTGTATTTAGGGAGTTTCTCCCATTCTTCTCTGCAGATCCTCTCAAATCAGGTTGGATGGGGAGCGTCGCTGCACAGCTATTTTCAGGTCTCTCCAGAGATGTTCGATTGGGTTCAAGGTTGTGTGCTTAGGGTCGTTGTCCTGTTGGAAGGTTAACCTCCAGCCCAGTCTGAGGTCCTGAGCTCTCTGGAGCAGGTTTTCATCAAGGATCTCGCTGTACTTTGCTCCGTTCATCATTCCCTCGATCCTGACTAGTCTCCAAGTCCCTGCCACTGAAAAACATTCCCAAAGCAAGATGCTGCCGCCATCATGCTTCATCGTAGGGATGGTGCAAAGTTTACTCCAGACGTGACGCTTAGCATTCAGGCCAAAGAGTTCAATTTTGGTTTCATCAGGAGCCTTTTGACAAACTCCAAACTGGCTGTCATGTGCCGTTTACTGAGGAGTGACTTCCATCTGGCCACTACCATAAATCCTGATTGGTGGAATGCTGCAGAGATGGTTGTCCTTCTGGAAGGTTCTCCCATCTCCACAGAGGAGCTCTGGAGCTCTGTCAGTGACCATCCGGTTCTTGGTCACCTCCCTGACCAAGGCCCTTCTCCCCTGACTGCTCAGTTTGGCTGGGCAGCCAGCTCTAGGAAGAGTCTTGGTGGTTCCAAACTTCTTCCATTTAAGAATGATGGAGGCCACTGTGTTCTTGGGGACCTTCAAAGCTGCAGAAATATTTTCGACCACATGACTTGGTTTTTGCTCTGACATGCACTGTCAACTGTGGGACCTTATATAGACAGGTGTGTGCATTTCCAAATCATGTCCAATCAATTGAATTTACCACAGATGGATTCCAATCAAGTTGTGATTCCAATCAACATCTGAAAGATGATCAATGGAAACAGGATGCACCTGAGCTCAGTTTCAAGTCTCATAGCGAAGGGTCTGAATATTTATGAAAATAAGCTATTTCTGTTTTTTATTGTTAATACATTTGCAAAAATGTCTAAAAACTTGTTTTTGCTTTGTCGTTATGGGGTATTGCGTGTAGATTGATGTGGAAACATTTTTATTTAATCAATTTTAAAATAAGGCTGTAACGTAACAAAAAAGTCAAGGGGTCTGAAAACTTTCCGAATGCACTGTAGGCCTACCACAGCTCTGATTGGTTTTGCTCCCCCATTCTGTGTAAAGTACGGGCTGAGCCGTGCGTGTCAATGCAATAGAATCCTACTCCAATGCGTTCTGGCAATAACAAAATCTCTTGCATAGTTTGTTTCGGAATGTTGCATTGAAAGTGGCTAATATTGCGTTGATTCGATCACAATTCCCACAGTAAAGGGAAACGTTGACAGTGTTAAATAAGTTGGAAAACTCTTGATTGTTGACTGAAGTTGAATCTCGTGCTTCTCTGTGCGAGCTGATATTTCTTCTGCGCGGGTACGCGGAAGCACAGCTCTCTGGGACTCCCGTGCAGAAGAAATATCAGCCCGCACTTCAGTTTAGAGGAACATTTCTCGTGGATACCATTTTTTATGTCTCTGCGTCAATTGCGTTAGCGCAATTGTTAACTAGCGTTTGCGCAATGACTGGAAGTCTATGGGAACAGCTAGCTGTTCCTATAGCAAATCCAGTTAATGCGCTAATCCTAGTTAGCATTGGCTTGAGACACTATCTCCAACTTCTTTGATGAGGGACTCAACTTCATAAAAAAGGTATCAGAGATCTGACTCTGGGAAATAGATAAAGGGCTTTATTGTCCAATCCCAAACTCTACCTATCAGCCGTGTGATGAGGTTTCTGGCCTACGCTCGTGTCCGTCCAACATGTTGTTCTCCAACTGCTCTTTGCCCCGCCAGTTCCACGCCTTGTTGTTATGTCTACGACTGGTCAAACAGTAGCCTTGTCCCAGATCGGTAGGTGTTTTAGCCAGCTTTTCTGATAGAGAAGTTGGCTAAAGCGCATACAGGTCTGAGACCAGGCGAGTTGGTGTGGTCGTGGCCAGTCAGCTTTGTGATGAGGTCATCCCTTCAGTTTATCAAGGCGTTGGTTGAAGTGGTGGAGAGCATCGTTAGCTCTAAATGGACAGCTGTGGGCCAACCCTTGGGAAGGCCTCCAGCTAGTGAGGTCATAGTGTCTTTAGTGGTGTCAACACCGTCAAGATATGTGCTTATCCATGTTATTTTGTAGCCACAGTCAGTGTTGGGATTAGTACATATTACTCATTACAGTTAACGAAAGTATATGTGTTACTTTGCAATATTACTTTGTTTGGAAAGTAACCCGTTATATTACTTTCCGTTACATTTAAGAAACGGTTTGACAGTCAGAAAGAGCAAGGCGAGCCACTCGCGCCCTACCAAAGATAGGCTGCTTACTAACTCAGGTTTGTTCACTAGTTTCTCCTTTCATCTGTGGCGCTGCTTTCCTGTGCTAGTCTACAAGTGCTGCACTATCATATATTTTCTTTCAAAATCTTTCTCTCGAGCCACCAGTTCTGGTTATAGACTGCACATATGCTACACGGACCAATAGAGATGTTTAGAAGGCACACTTGCCACTAGACAGGACAGTTCTCTGTGGGCTTTCCTGTCACAGAAGTGATCAATGGCAAAGATCAGAGGTGTGACCTCTATACATTTTTGTCTCCGGTAGAGATGATTCTGAAAGTACTACACATGTTAATAACTGTAATAATATTACCCAATTTGAAATATAATATATAATAATATATAATATTACCCAATTTTACTCATAAAAGTATTCTGATTACGTAACGTGTTAAACATTTTGTAATATTCACCAGTTTTGCAGAGAATAAGTACAAAACTTTAGCAATAGTAGTTCCTAAATACTTTTTTTTGTCCTGGGCAATCCTTAAACTAGGTTTAAACTGTCCTAGGCATAGCTTATTTTACACTAACCCCAAAAAAGTATCAAAAAATGTGTGTTTGGCTAGCCCAAAGAGTTGATGTTAACAGCTAGCTATGCCCTGGGCTAAGGTTGGTGTTATCCTTTCAAATTTGTGTGATACATCGCTTAGCCCTGGGCTTAGAGTTCCATTAGCTCTGGGCTAAGCCAACACTGTGTGAAAAGCTTGTATTATACCTCAAACTATCCTCCACTGCACCATTTACTTAGATGCACAGAGGTGAGTTATTAAGTGATTAAAACGCGTCACTCTGTTACCAAATCGGTAAGAGTGACCAAACAATCAGGAACAGAATGACTGCAATTGAATTGGCTACAATTGGAAATCATAGTAGTCACAAAGCACAGTTGCAGTAGAGCACAGTACAGCACAGTACAGTAGAACACAGTAGAGTAGTGTACAGTACAGTACAGTACAGTAGAGTAGAACATAGTAGAGTAGTGTACAGTACAGTAGTGCACAGTAGGGTACAGTACAGTGAAGAAAATAGATTATAGTTCAGTAAAGTACAGTTCAGTACAGTAGAGCACAGTATCATGTAATAAAATATAATTTCCTATACCGGACTGGACTGAACTCTACTCTACTGTACTAGACTGTTTTACATTGAGAGAGAGAGAGAGAGAGAGAGAGAGGAGGAAACAGCAGGTCCGGGATAAGGTAGCTGATCCGGTGAACAGCAGAAACTGGAGCAGCAGCACGACCAGGTGGACTGGGGACAGCAAGGAGTCATCAGGCCAGGTAGTCCTGAGGCATGGTCCTAGGGCTCAGGTTCGGATATGCAGGATATAACACCACCCACTTTGCCAGAGCACAGCCCCCACACCACCAGAAGGATATCAACAGACCACCAACTTACTATCCTGAGACAAGGTGGAGTATAGCCCATGAAGCTCAACCCCACCACACGAGTCCGACAGGAAGATAACATCAGTGACTCAACCCACTCAAGTCGAGTATAGCGAAATAAGCCTGGCAAGACGTGATGCACCCCTGCTTGGGATGGCATGGAAGAGCACTAGCAAGCCAGTGACTCAGCCCCCGTAATAGGGTCAGAGGCAGAGAATCACAGTGGAGAGAGGGGAGCCGGCCAGGCAAAGACAGCAAGGGTGGTTCGTCACTCCAGTGCCTTGACGTTCACCTTCGCACCCCTGGGCCAGACTACACTCAATCATAGGACCTACTGAAGAGATGAGTCTTCAGTAAAGACTTAAAGGTTGAGACCAAGTCTGTGTCACTCACATGAATTGGCAGACCATTCCATAAAAATTGACTTCTATAGGAGAAAGCCCTGCCTCCAGCTGTTTGCTTAGAAATTGTAGGAACAATAAGCAGGTCTGCGTCTTGTGTCCCCAGCATACGTGTTGGTATGTACAACTGGATGAAATCTGAGAAATAGAAAGGAAAAAGTCCATGTAATGCTTTGTAGGTTAGTAGTAAAACCTTGAAATCAGCCCTAGCCTTAACAGGAAGCCAATGTAGAGGCTAGCACTGGAGTAATATGATCACATTTTTGGGTTCTAGTCAAGATTCTAGAAGCCGTATTTAGCACTAGCTAAAGTTTATTTAGTTGTTTATCCAGGTAGCCGGAAAGTGGAACATTGCAGTAGTCACTTTCAATGTGGTGTAACAGTATAACTTTAGTCCGTCCCCTCGCGAACCAGGGACCCTCTGCACACACCAACAACAGTCACCCACGAAGCATCGTTACCCATCGCTCCACAAAAGCCGCGGCCCTTGCAGAGCAAGGGGAACCACTACTTCAAGGTCTCAGAGCAAGTGACGTCACCGATTGAAAGGCTATTAGCGCGCACCACCGCTAACTAGCTAGCCATTTCACATCCGTTACACTCACCCCCCTTTCGACCTCCTCCTTTTCCGCAGCAACCAATGATCCGGGTCAACAGCATCAATGTAACAATATAACTTTACGTCCGTCCCCTCGCCCCGACCCGGGCGCGAACCAGGGACCCTCTGCACACATCAACAACAGTCACCCACGAAGCATCGTTACCCATCGCTCCACAAAAGCCACTGCCCTTGCAGAGCAAGGGGAACCACTACTTCAAGGTCTCAGAGAAAGTGACGTCACCGATTGAAAGGCTATTAGCGCGCACCACCGCTAACTAGCTAGCCATTTCACATCCGTTACACTGGCACAGTCATAGGACGACACCTTTCCAACAAGTCAGTAACTGAAATTTCTGCCCTGCTGGAGCTGCCCCGGTCAACTGTAAGTGCTGTTATTGTGAAGTGGAAACCTCTAGGAGCAACAAAGGCTCAGCCTCGAAGTGGTTGCAATACTCACTACCGAGTTCCAAACTGACTCTGGAAGCAACGTTAGCACAAGAACTGTTTGTCGGGAGCTTCATGAAATGGGTTTCCATGGCCGAACAGCCGCACACAAGCCTAAGATCACCATGCGCAATGCCAAGCGTCGGCTGGAGTGGTGTAAAGCTCGCCGCCATTGGATTCTGGAGCAGTGAAAATGCGTTCTCTGGAGTGATGACCGTCAGGCAGGCCGACGGACTAATCTGAGTTTGGCGGATACCAGGAGAACGCTACCTGTCCGAATGCATAGTGCCAACTGTAAAGTTTGGTGGATGGTTTTTCATGGTTCGGGCAAGGCCCCTTCAAGTGAAGGGAAATCTTAACACTACAGCATACAATTACATTGTAGATGATTCTGTGCTTCCAACTTTGTGGCAACAGTTTGGGGAAGGCCATTTCCTGTTTCAGCATGACAATTCCCCCGTGCACAAAGCGAGGTCCATAATGGTTTGTCAAGATTGTTGTGGAAGAACTTGACCGGACTGCACAGAGCCCTGACCTCAACCCCATCGAACACCTTTGGGATGAATTGGAACGCCGACTGCGAGCCAGGCCTAATTGCCCAACATCAGTGCCCTAACTCACTAATGCTCTTGTGGCTGAATGGAAGCAAGTCCCCGCAGCATTGTTCCAACATCTAGTGTAAAGCCTTCCCAGATGTGTGGAGGCTGTTATAGCAGCAAAGGGGGGACCAACTCTATATTAATGTCCATGATTTTGTAATGAGGTGTTCGACAAGCTGGTATCCACATACTTTTGGCCTTGTAGTGTATATAGTGAAAACAATTGTGGTCCTAAATCAGAGCCATGAGGAACACCAAAATGTACTGTTGATTTGTCAGTGGACAAAACATCCACAGAGACGAACTGATACTGTATCTTTCCAATAGATAAGAGCTAAACCAGGCAAGAACTTATCCACATAGACCAATTTAGACTTTCCAATCTCTCCAAAAGAATGTGGTGATTGATGGTTTCAAAAGCAGCACTACGGTCTAGAGCTCAAGGATAGACGCAGAGCCTTGGTCTGACGCCATTAAAAGGTCATTTACCACCTTCACGAGTGCTGTCTCAGTACTATGATGGGGTCTAAAACCAGACTGGAGAGTTTCGTATACATTATTTGTCTTCAGGAAGGCAGTGAGTTGCTGAGAAACAGCTTTTGTTTTTTAAATTGAGAGGTATTGGGAGATTCTATATAGGCCAATAGTTTTTATATTTTCCAGGTCAAGGTTTGGCTTTTTCAGGAAATGCTTTAATACTTCTACTTTTAGGGAGATCGGTACACATCCGGAGGATAGGGAGACGTTTATTATGTTCAACATACGAGGGCCAAGCACAGGAAGTAGCTCTTTTAGTAGTTTAGTTGGAATAGGGTTCAGTAGGCAGCCGGAAGGTTTAAAGGCAATGACTATTTTCATGAATATGTCGAGAGATACAGGATTGTCTCCGTTGATCCGAGGTCCTGGCAGTTTTGTGCAGACTCAGGACAACTGAGTTTTGGAGAAATACGCATATTCAAAGAGGAGTCTGTAATTTGCTTTCTTAGATCATGATCTTTTTGTCAAAGAAGTTCATGAATTCATCACTGCTGAAGTGAAGGCCAACCTCACTTGGGCAATGCTGCTTTTTAGTTAGCTTTGAATATAAAACTAAATATTTGTACTTTTTTTTATTCTCCTCAGTCAGGTTGGAAAAGTAGATTGATCAAGGAGCAGTGAGGGCTTTTCTGCTTTATTTTTCTGGAAGCTTGTTTCATGGCTCTGTATTTTCTTTATACCAGGGAACTAGTTTCTTGTGACAAATATTTTGGGGTTATTAGCGGTGCTACTGCATATAGGGTATTACGGAAAGTTGCATTTAGATCCTCGGTTAGGGGGTTAACTGATTTTTGCACTCCGACGTCCTTTGATAGGTGAATGTAGTCTGGAAGGGCATCCAGAAATCTTGCGTTGTCCGAGAAGTTATAGCTCGGCTCTTGATAATTCTTTGTTGGGGTCTGAGCGAATTATTTGTTTCGATTGCAAACGTAATAAAATGGTGGTCTGATTATGAAGAAAACATTTAGATCCACAATATCTATTCCATGGGACAAAACTAGATCCAGGGTATGGTTGTGGAAATGTGTAGGTTCCGAGACATGTTGGACAAAACCCATTGAGTCAATGATGGCTCCTAAAGCCTTTTGGAGTGGGTCTATGGACCTCTCCATGTGACTATTGTAGTCACCAAAAATGTGATTTCAAGACTAGACCTCAAAAGTCAAAAACGCAGTCTTTTTTTTCTCGTAAATTGACATTTGCTATCATAAATTTTAGCAACACCTCTGCCTTTGTGGGATGAACAGGGGATATGGTCACTAGTGTAACCAGGAGGAGATGCTTCATTTAACACAGTAAATTCATCAGGCTTGAGCCGTGTTTCAGTCAGGCCAATCACATCAAGTTTATAATCAGCAATTAGATCATTGACTATGACTGTCTTGGAAGTGAGGGATCTAACATTAAGTAGTCCTATTTTGAGATGTGAGGTATTATCACAATCTCTTTCATTAATGACAGGAATGGATGAGGATGAGGAGATTGCTAAGGCAAACACTGCCATGTTTAGTTTTGCCACACTTAGATCAAGGCACAGACACGTCTCAATGGGGAAACTGAGCTGACTACACTGACTGTGCTAGGGGCAGACTCCACCAAGCTTGCAGGCTGGCTAACATCCTGCTGCCTGGCCTGCACCCTATCTCATTGTGGAGCTAGAGGAGTTAGAGCCCTGTCTATGTTGATAAATAAGATGAGAGCACCCCTCTAGCAAGGATAGAGCACGTCACTCCTCAGCAGGCCAAGCTTGGTCCTGCTTATGTGTGAGTCCCAGAAAGAGGGCCAGTTTTAGCTTCAGCCAGCACCATCTTCAGATTAGCCATTAGTTCGGTAGCCCTGCCTGGTAAATAATGTATGATCGCTCTGATTATTTTTAAGTCTAATATTACGGGTAATGGAGTTGCCAATGACGAGGCTTTTCAATTTGTCAGAGCTAATGGTGGGAGGCTCAGACCCCGAAATGGGTGGAGAGACCTGGGAAGGCTCGGGCTTTGATTCAGACTCATTGCTTAGTGGGGAAAACCGGTTGAAAGTTTCTATCGTCTGAATGAACGACACAGGTTGAGCATGCCGACAGCATTTCTTTCCAGAAGCCGGTTATTAAAAGTAAAAATAGAGAAAGTTTGGCATGTAGCCAAGTAGCAACGAACAGCAGCATGGAGACAACGCAGAAGTTGTCTCCCATGATGTCATTCTGTTACTGTCATTCTGTTACTGTCATTCTGTTACTGTCATTCTGTTACTGGGTGTTGATCCACTTCACTTACTGTAGTTCAATAACCAAAAGAGATGTTTTCAAACTCAAGTTTTCATATCTGATACCCCATTCTTTCTACAGACATCTTTGCATCTTATTTCGATGTACAATTGAAGACGAAAGTTTACATGCACCTTAGCCAAATACTTTTAAACTCAGTTTTTCACAATTCCTGACATTTAATCCTAGTAAAGATTCCCTGTCTTAGGTCAGTTAGGATCACCACTTTATTTTAAGAATGTGAAACGTCAGAATAATAGTAGAGAGAATGATTTATTTCAGCTTTTATTTCTTTCATCACATTCCCAGTGGGTCAGAATACACTCAATTAGTATTTGGTAGCATTGCCTTTAAATTGTTTAACTTGGGTCAAACGTTTCGTGTAGCCTTCCACAAGTTTCCCACAATAAGTTGGGTGAAATTTGGCCCATTCCTCCTGACAGAGCTGGTGTAACTGAGTCAGGTTTGTAGGCACAAATTTTCTATAGGATTGAGGTCAGGGCTTTGTGATGGCCACTTCAATACCTTAACTTTGATGTCCTTAAGCCATTTTGCCACAACTTTGGAAGAATGCTTGGGGTCATTGTCCATTTGGAAGACCCATTTGCGACCAAGCTTTAACTTCCTGACTGATGTCTTGAGATGTTGCTTCAATATATCCACATAATTTTCCTTTTTCATGATGCCATCTATTTTGTGAAGTGCACCAGTCCCTCCTGCAGCAAAGCACCCATAACATGATGCTGCCACCCCGTGCTTCATGGTTGGGATGGTGTTCTTTGGCTTTTAGTAAAATGTTCAGTTTAAGTTTTTAAACCTAGATTCAAACCGTCCTAGGGCTTGCTTGTTTTACACTAACCGAAACAAATTATCACAAACTGTGTTTGCGATGCTGGACTGTACTCTACTCTACTCTACTGAACTATACTCTGTTCTACTCTACTTTTCTTTACTTTACTGTACTATGCTGAGCTCTACTGTACTGTTCTGTGTTGTACTATACTGTACTATTCGCCAATACTTACTTTTTCACTTTTTAAAATAAAAACGTGTGTTTCGGCGTCACTCTGTTTCCGTGGAATTGCCCCCGTGCCTATTTTTGAGTTGTGCGGCTGTAAAACCTGCTGATAGTGAGTAGCATGGAGCTGGGAGCTGACAAAGGTCTGATTATATTTCATATGCTCCTGCAACCAGCCTCTGGCCTCCTTTCTTATGGGCAGACTATCACATTTTCCACCAAAGGGCATCAGGCACTGGGCTGCGGACACACAGTTTCAAGCTGCAGATCGTATCGGTTTGTCTTTTCTTCAGTTGCCTGTTTCTTGCCAAGGTCATTAGAGGAGACGCTTTGTAGAGGGAGTTGAGACATCGACTGAGATCTGGGACTGATTAACAATCACGTTGCCTGTCATTTTAGATCTCCATAAATTACAGTATAATGTCGGGGAAAGTGACTCTATCAAATCTGTGCCAGTGTTGGCTCACTCTACTGTATATGCTTGATAACTGGCCATCACTCTCTCTCTCCCTCACCTCATTGATTTTCCCTTTTGCTCTCAACTCACTCTTTCCTCTGTTGGCACTTCACCACTCCTCATTCACCCATTCTCTCTTTATTTGTTGTTCTCTCTCTCTCTCTCTCTCTCTCTCTCTCTCTCTCTCTCTCTCTCTCTCTCTCTCTCTCTCTCTCTCTCTCTCTCTCTCTCTCTCTTTCTTGCTCTCAGTCGAGCAGTTATTTTCAAACAATGATTCAACTACAAAGACCATGGAGATTTTCCAATGCCTAGCAAAGAAGGGCACCTATTGGTAGATGGTAAAAAAAAGCAGACATTGAATATCTCTTCGAGCATGGTGAAGTTATTAATTACACTTTGGATGGTGTATCAATTATAAAGATACAGGCGTCATTCCTTACTCAGTTGCCGAAGAGGAAGGAAACCGCTCAAGAATTTCATCATGAATACAATGGTGACTTTAAAACAGTTACAGAGTTTAATGGCTTTGATGGGAGATAACTGAGGCTGGATCAACAACATTGTAGTTACTACACAATACTAAGCTAAATGACAGCGAAAAGAAGGAAGCCTGTACATAATAATGATATTCCAAAACATGCATCCTGTTTGCAACAAGGCACTAAGTAAAACTACAAAACATTTTGACAACACAACATTTGGAAAAAGTGAAGGGTGAGAATACTTTCTGAAGGCACTGTATGTATATTTAGTTGCAAAATTCTGTGAACATTCAATGAATTCCCTGTTTTTTTACAAAATCCTAGTTAGAGGTTTCACGGATTCAGGGGGGAATAAATAGGAAATCCAGAATCCTCCAACCAGGATTTCTGGAAAACCAGGGAATTTGTTGAAAGTTCCTGGAATTTTGCAACCATATGTATACTGCATGCATCAATTAGGATTTGGATAAAGCAAACTGCTGAATATGATGTTTGCTTGAGAATAAGAGAAGATACATTTCAGAGAGGGGGAGAGAGAGTAGTTTCATCCCTGAGGGAATCATTCAGAGCTTTGGGAGGGCCTTCTATCAGAAGATAGGAACAGGAGTAGAAACACAAACAAACATCTGCCCCCAGTGATGTGGTTGCCTTCTGGTGGAGAACCGTTTTCCTCCGAGGTGTCGGCTTACCTGTCATTCATGAGATAGCAGTCTCTGATGACACAGGTGGAGACTTAGAATCCTGCTGCAATTGTGTGCCAATGAAGTCTGTCTGTTGGTTTTAACCCTTGAGAGATTTCTACTGTTGTTGCTACTCATGAAAATACAAGTGGATTATATAAATAATAGACCATAAATATTATATACAGATCATGAAGTTCTCCTGTTTTATTAGTACATTTGTTCGTTTTGTGCTTTATATAGAGTATTACTAGGGCCCACAGTTGTTCACGGTCAGGTCATGTGGTCAGATCTCAGGGTCCCAAACAATAAGAAATAAACTCAGCAAAAAAAGAAACGTCCTCTCACTGTCAACTGCGTTTATTTATAGCAAACTTAACATGTGCAAATATTTGTATGAACATAACAAGATTCAACAACTGAGACGTAAACTGAACAGGTTCCACAGACATGTGACTAACAGAAATTGAATAATGTGTCCCTGAACAGGGGGGGGGGGGGGGGGGGGTCAAAGTCAAAAGTAACAGTGGGTATCTGGTGTGGCCACCAGATGCATTAAGTACTGCAGGGCATCTCCTCCTCATATACTGCACCCGATTTGCCAGTTCTTGCTGTGAGATGTTACCACACTCTTCCACCAAGGCACCTGCAAGTTCCCGGACATTTCTGGGGGGAATGTCCCTAGCCCTCACCCTCCGATCCAACAGGTCCCAGACGTGCTCAATGGGATTGAGATCCAGGCTCTCGACGTTGTTGCCAGTGATGTCTGGTGAGGACCTGCCTTACAACAGGCCTACAAGCCCTCAGTCCAGCCTCTCTCAGTCTATTGTGGACAGTCTGAGCACTGATGGAGGGATTGTGTGTTCCTGGTGTAACTCGGGCTGTTGATTGCCTTCCTGTACCTGTCCCGCAGGTGTGATAATTTGGATGTACCGGTCCTGTTCAGGTGTTATTACACGTGGTCTGCCACTGCGAGAACGATCAGCTGTCCGTCCTGTCTCCCTGTAGCGCTGTCTTCGGTGTCTCACAGTACGGACATTGCAATTTATTGCCCTGGCCACATCTGCAGTCCTCATGCCTCCTTGCAGCATGCCTAAGGCACGTTCACGCAGATGAGCAGGGACCCTGGGCACTTTCTTTTGGTGTTTTTCAGAGTCTGTAGAAAAGCCTCTTTTTAGTGTCCTAGGTTTTCATAACTGTGACCTTAATTGCCTACCGTCTGTAAGCTGTTAGTGTCTTAACTACCGTTCCACAGGTGCATGTTCCTTAATTGTTTATGGTTCATTGAACAAGCATGGGAAACCGTGTTTAAACCCTTTACAATGAAGATCTGTGAAGTTATTTGGATTTTTACGAATTATCTTTGAAAGACAGGGTCCTGAAAAAGGGACTTTTCTTTTTTTTAAATTAAAAGATAAGAATATGAACATAAAGTAATGGTTCAGTAGAATAGAATAAACATTTTAGTGTAAGTAAAATACAGGAAGTTCCAAATGATAGTCCAATATTTACACGTATTATGCAATCATAATAAGAGTCTGGTAGCAGCAGTTGTGATGTGTGTGTGAGTGGATGAGTGGGTGTGTGTGAGTGGATGAGTGGGTGTGTGTGTGTGTGTGTGTGTGTGTGTGTGTGTGTGTGTGTGTGTGTGTGTGTGTGTGTGTGTGTGTGTGTGTGTGTGTGTGTGTGTGTGTGTGCGTGCGTGCGTGCGTGCGTGCGTGCGTGCGTGCGTGCGTGCGTGCGTGCGTGCGTGCGTGCGTGCGTGCGTGCGTGCGTGCGTGCGTGCGTGCGTGCGTGCGTGCGTGCGTGCGTGCGTGCGTGCGTGCGTGCGTGCGTGCGTGCGTGCGTGCGTGCGTGCGTGCGTGCGTGCGTGCGTGCGTGCGTGCGTGCGTGCGTGCGTGCGTGCGTGCGTGCGTGTGTGCATGGATGAGTGTATATCTATGTGAGTGAGTGCATGTGAGATAATGTGAGGAGAGTCAGTGCAGGTGGTCAGTCCAGTTCAAGTGTTCAGCAGTCTGATAGCTTGTAGACAGGAACTGTCTCTGAGTCTGTTGGTATCAGATCTAATGCTCAGATACCGTAAGGTAAGGCAGTGAACAGCTCGTGGCTGGGTATTTGTGGGGTTCCCGTATCAGGCCATGATGCAACCGTTCAGGTGGTGTAGCGGTAGTATTTGAAGAGGACACACATTTCTTCAGCCGCCTTAGGACGTAGAGACGCTGTTGCTCTGATAAGAGTGGTGGTGTTGTTGGACTATATCAAGTCCTCTGGGATGTGGACGCTGAGGAACTTAAAACTGCCAACTCTCTACTGCAGTCCTGTTGATGTGGATCGAGGCATGTTCCCTCCTCTGCTTCCCGAAGACAACAATCAACTTCTTTGTTTTGCTGACGTTGAAGGAGAGGTTGTTGTTGTCCTGACACCACAATACCAGTTCACTTACCTCCTCCCTATAGGCTTACTTGTCGTTATTGGTTATCAGTAAACCTGAGCAAACTTGATGATGGAATTGGTGTTGTGCAAATCTACATAGTCGTGAGTGAACTGGGAGTACAGCAGAGGGCTGAGGACACACCCCTGGGAGACCCCTGTTTTAAGAGTCAGTGTGGAGGAGGTGTTGTTTCCAATCCTCACAGCCTGTGTTCTACCTGTCAGGAAGTCCAGGATCCAGTTGCAGAGGGTGGTGTCCAGGCCCAGGGCTCTGAGATGGATGTTGAGCTTAGAGGGAACAATAGTGTTGAATTCTGAACTGTAGTCAATGAACAGCATTCTCACATAGGTGTTCCTCTTGTCCAGATGTGTTACGGGCCGTGTGAATAGCTATGGAAATGGCATCTTCCGTGGATCTGTTGGCGCGGCAGGCAAATTGGAGTGGGTCCATTGTGCCTGTCATGCTGGCCTTGATGTGGGCCATGACCAGCCTCTCGAAGCACTTCATGATAACTGGGTTGAGTGCGACAGGGTGATAGTAATTTGGGTATGTCACCTTGTTTTTCTTCGGCACTGGGATGGTGGAGGTCTCCTTGAAGCATGTGGGGACTACAGCCTGGACAGGGACAGGTTGAAGATGTCAGAGAAGACACCCGCCAGCTTGCCAGCATACACTTTGTGGATACTTAATGAGAATTCACTCTTTTGAGAGTTTTCCTCACGTCAGCCTCGGAGAGCGAAAGCACTTGGTCGTCTGGAGCAGCGAGAGTCTTCCTGGATGGCTCAGTATTGTCTGCCTCGAAGGGAGCATTGAATGTGTTAAGCTCGGCTGGATGGGAGCCTTCGGTGGGCACCACACAGCTGGATTTGCCTTTGTTGTCCGTGATAGTCTGTAGTCCTTGCCACATACCTCGAGTTGTCGAACATCAATTCAAGTTTGAGTCTGTATTGTCTTTTTGCATTCCTGATGTATTTGTGGAGCTCGTACCTGCTTACCTTGTATGCGTAGAGCGCCATAGAGTCATCAGGGTTCATCCGGCTGACATTGAATGCTGCAGTACGGGCCCTCAGCATGGTATGAATATATGTTCATCCAGGGTTTTGATTGCGGTATGTCCCGATTTGTTATTGTAGGTACACCATCATCAATACGTTTTTTTTTAACATTTATTTTTAACAATACAAAACATAGAAATGACATCATCACACAAACATCAACTACATCACAGCTGCCCAGACCCACATGCTCACACCCCCATCTCCAGCGCCCGCATCACTCTCCGCCACATGGCCTCAAACTGCACCATTTTGTTTCTCTCTGTCGTCCACACACTTTCAACATTTAGATAATTAAACAGTTGACCTTTCCATTGTGTTAACGATGGAGGATTGGTTGATTTGCATTTTTTTGTATCCATTTTTTCAAGATGATCGGTGAGAAAAGTATCGTCCAACCCATTGGGTATCTCACTACACCCTCATATGTCATGTCTTGAAATATACAGACAGACCGATTAAAAGTTAATTTACATTGTAATAATTCTGACAGACAACTTTCCAACTGCACCCATAACTGTTGGACTTCATAACATTCCCAGAAAGCATGGATTATTGAGTCATTGTTAGTTTTACACTTAAGACATGATTCTGCCGTTGTGCTGTAGAACTTGTGAATTTTGTCTCCTGTATAATAAATTCAATATATTAGTTGATACTGGATTTAGCGTACATTGTCAGTTGGATAGGCTCTCCGCAAGGTTTTGTATAACTTACCTATCATATGAAAATCATTTTCTAACTCAAATTGGATTCCTTCAAGATTGCTCTATTTTTGTAATATAAAACTTTTAAGTTGCATGTAAAATATCTACATTGGTCATTGGAAAATTGCTTTTTAATGCAGTCATGGAAATAAATGTATTTCCTATTACCAAGTCATTTACGGTTTCTATACCTTCAGTATTCCATGTGAACCAATTTATCGGTGAATTCTGAAAAGCTACCCAAGGATTGTTCCATAGGGTTATGTTTTTAGTGAGTGATATTGGTTCTTGTAGAATACGTTTCATTTTCTTCCATGTTGTTAACTTCTTATGGCTGCAGGGGCAGTATTGAGTAGCTTGGATGAAAGGTGCACAGAGGTGCCCAGAGTAAACGGCCTGCTCCTCAGTCATAGTTGCTAACATATGCATATTATTATTAGTATTGGATAGAAAACACTCTGAAGTTTCTAAAACTGTTTGAATTATGTCTGTGAGTATAACAGAACTCATATGGCAGGCAAAAACCTGAGAAGTTCCGCTTCCTGTTTGGATTTTTTCTGAGGCTGCTAGATTTTCAACCAAGCTCCCATTGAAATTACAGTGAGATATGGATGAGTTTTCACTTCCTACGGCTTCCACTAGATGTCAACAGTCAATAGAACTTTGTCTGATGACTCTAATGTGAAGGGGGGCCGAAGGAGACAGGAATGATTCACCACTGCCATGAGGTTGAACACGCGCGTTCACGTGAGAGGCAGCTCCGTTCCATCTCTCAACTGAAGTCAATGTAATTCTCCGGTTGGAATGTTATTCAAGATGTATGTTAACAACATTCTAAAGATTGATTCAGTACATCGTTTGACATGTTTCTACTGACTGTTACGGAACTTTTGGACATTTCGTCACGTTATAGTGGACGCGCTTTGTCACTTTGGAATTGTTTCTCATGGTCTGAGAGTCTTTAGGTGCCTTTTGGCAAACTCCAAGCGGACTGTCATGTGCATTCTACTGAGGAGTGGCTTTCGTCTGGCCACTCTACCATAAAGGCCTGATTGGTGGAGTGCTGCAGAGATGGTTGTCCTTCTGGAAGCTTCTTCCATCTCCACAGAGGAACTCTAGAGCTCTGTCAGAGTGACAATCGGGTTTGTGGTCACCTTCCTGACCAAGGCTCCGATGGCGCAGTTTGGCCGGGCGGCCAGCTATAGGAAGAGTCTTGGTGGTTCCAAACTTCTTCCATTTAAGATTCATGGAGGCCACTGTATTCTTGGGAACCTTCAATGCTACAGAAATGTTTTGTACCCTTCCACAGATTTGCGCCTCGACACAATCCGGTCTCGGAGCTCTATGGACAATTCCTTCGACCTCATGGTTTGGTTTTTGCTCTGACATGCACTGTCAACTTTGGGAACTTATATAGACAGGTGTGTGCCTTTCCAAATCATGTCCAATCAATTGAATTTACCACAGGTGGTCTCCAATCAAGTTGTAGAAACATCTGAAGGATGATCAATGGAAACAGGATGCACCTGAGCTGAATTTTGAGTCTCATAGCAAAGGGTCTGAATATTTATGTAAATAAGGTATTTCTGTTTTTTGTTTTTAATACATTTGAAAAAATTCTGAAAACCTGTTTTCGCTTTGTCATTATGGGGTATTGTGTGTAGATTGCTAAGAAGAAAAAAATATATTTATTCAATTTTAGAATAAGTCTGTAACGTAACAAAATATGGAAAAAGTCAAGGGGTCTGAATACTTTCCGAAGGCACTGTATGTAGCAAGTAAAAGCCTTGGGTGCCAAGTTGATACAATTCCAAGTCTGTAAGGTTAAAACCACCCTCAAACATAGGAAGATGTAATTTACTTTTTATTCTATGAGTTTTATTTGCCCATATAAAGTATATTATGTCCGAGTATACTTTTTTAAAGAATGTCTTTGGTGGGGTAATTGATATTACAGAGAACAGGTATAAAAACGTTGGGAGCTGTGCCATTCTGAATAGGTTTATTCTACCTGTTAGATTTATGGGAAGGTTGTTCCATTTAATTAGGTCTGCTTTCATATTGTTGAGTAATGGGATAAAGGAGAGAGTCTTCTCCTCTCACGATCATCAACACATTTCCTAATGAAGCCTGTGACTGATGATGTATATTCCTCAATATTGATGGATGAGTCCTGGGTGGATGAATCTTTGAACATATTCCAATCAGGATTCTCAAAGCAGTCCTGCAGCATTGAATATCTTGTAAGACCTCATGTCTTAGGCCTATGTTAAACACTATTATTGCATACAGAGTGACTCGTGGATACCATTCACTCTGTATGCAATAATAGTGTTTAACATGATTGTTGAATGAATACCTCATCTCTGTACTCTACACATACAAGTATCTGTAAGTCTCTCAGTCTTAAAGTGAATTTCAAATACAGATTGAACAACACAGACCAGGGAGGTTTTCCAATGCCTCACAATGAAGGGCACCTATTGGTAGATGGGTAAAAAAAAGAAACAGATATTGAATATCCTTTTGTGCATGGTGAAGTTATTAATTACACTTTGGATGGTGTATCAATACCCCCAGTCACTACAAAGATACAGACGTCCTTCCTAACTCAGTTGCCAGAGAGGAAGGTAACCGCGCAGGGATTTGAAGATGAGGCCAATGGTGACTTTAAATCAGTTGTTACAGAGCATTAATGGCTGTGATAGGACAACAACATTGTAGTTACTCCACAACTGACAGAGTAAAAAGAAGGAAGCCTGTACAGAATACAAATATTCCAAATCATGCATCCTGTTTGCAAAAAGGCACTAAAGTAATACTGCAAAAAATGTGGCAAATCAATTAACTTTTTGTCCTGAATTCAAAGTGTTATGTTTTGTGGGCAAATCCAATACTACACATTACTGAGTACCACTCTCCATATTTTCAAGCATAGTGGTGGCTGCATCATGTTATGGCTATGCTTGTCATTGTTAAGGACTGAAGAGGTTTTTAGGATAAAATAGAAACAGAGTGGAGCTAAGGACAGGGACAAATCCAGAAAGACTCACAGATGTAATTGCTGCCAATGGTGATACTAACATGTATTGACTCGGAGGGTTGAATACTTATCTAATTAACATATATTAGTGTTTTATTTTTCTTTATTTATTTTTTTTTACAAATGTTAGAATTCTTCTTCCACTTTGACAGTATTTAGTGTAGATCGTTGACAAGAAATGACAATTAAATCAATTTTAATCCCACTTTGTAACAAAACAAAAATTGGAAAAATTCAAGGAGTGCAATGGCCTTTGCATGAACCACTGGTACAGATATTAGCAGGCCTCCATCTCCCCTTCTGCTTCAGGATATGGATGAACAGAGGCAGTTTAGAGAGTCAGTATCTCTAAATGAATTTTATTGATCACTAGAGAAAGGACCAGGGACTGAAGTTGGGCCTCATTTAAAGCACTATACACCCCATAACTGCTTGTGTTATTCTCCATTACCGCATGTTGCCTGCATACTATCTAAACAATGAACAGCTAGGGTAATACTGTACGCCATTTAGCAGACGCTTTTATCCAAAGCAACTTACAGTTATGCATGCATACATCTTTATGTATAGGTGGCCCGGGAATCGAACCTGGCGGTGCAAGCGTCATGCTCTACCAACTGAGCCACACACATGTTTTATTTGGGCCCAAAAAAATTCTCCACTGTGCTGGAATGTCATTACGATAATGTATCCAGTGCATTGCAGTGTGTGCGTAGTCTTATTTCATTCTGGAAAGCAGACCTTCTCAATCATAATCAAAACATAATTAAGAGTAAATTGTCTTGGAGGGCCCAGTAACGCCTCACTCTCTGCTCCCTCTGTGGTTGTTTTCTTCATCAGTCAAATGAAAACCCATTAACAGAGTGTTTGTGGTGGGTCATAATGGATTAATCCTGAATGGTTTGGCGAACTAGCGCCAGTTTCTATATGAGCATTGTTCTGCAGAGAGGCAGAGTGGGGTTTTAGGCCCTGTCAGCTAGATCAGTCTAGCTGCACACAACACATATACACACACGCACACACACACACACACACACACATCCTCTCTCTCTATAACATGTATCCACAGATAGCAGGGTAGGACTTGTGTTTCTCACCATGGGGTGCTTTAAATCAACCTGTGCCTCATGGGTTTTCATTAATTGTCTCTGAGGGATCTGGGCTGTCTTCTGGCTCTGTCTGTCTGACAGGGTAATCCCGTGTTTTATTAGGAGTGGGTGGAGAGGACTGCCAACCGTGAGGAAGGTGATCAATACATGTCTGCATTTTCTCCTGTTGATCTCTTTATCTCAATGTGCCTATCTGCCCATCTGAGTGTCAACAGAGTAAGGAAACTGAATATTTGGCTAACTGTAATGTAATACCACAGATAAAGAAGGAGCCCGGATGCCAAGCAGTTGCCATACCAAGCGGTGTTGCAGCCAGTCAAGAAGCTCTCAATTGTGCAGCTCTACATCTTTTTGAGAATCTCAGGGCCCATGCCAAATCTTTTCAGTCTTCTGAGGGGGAAGAGGCGTTGTCGTGCTCTCAGATCCTTAGTGAACTTGAAGTTCTTGACCCGCTCCACTACAGCCCCGTCGATGTGAATAGGGTCGTGCTCTGCCCTCCATTTCCTGTAGTTCACGATTCGTTCCTTTGTCTTGCTGACATTGAGGGAAAGGTTGTTGTCCTGGCACCACACTGCCAATTCTCTGACCTCCTCCCTATAGGCTGTCTCATCGCCGTCTGTGGTCAGGCCTACCACTGTTGTGTCATCTGCAAACTTAATGATGGTGCTGGAGTCGTGCACAGCCACACAGTCGTGGGTGAAGAAGGGAGTACAGGAGGGGACTGAGCACGCACCCCTAAGGGGCCCCCGTGGTGAGGGTCAGTGTGATGGATGTGTTGTTGCCTACCCTCCCCACCAGGATCCAGTTGCAGAGGGAGGTGTTCAGTCCCAGGATCCTTACCTTAGTGATGAGCTTGGAGGGCACTATGGTGTTGAACGCTGAGCTGTAGTCAATAAACAGCATTCTCACATAGGTGTTCCTCTTGTCCAGGTGGGAAAGGGCAGTGTGGAGGGCAATAGAGATTGCAACATCTGTGGATCTTTTGGGGCGGTATGCGAATTGGAGTGGGCCCATGGTGTCTGGGATGATGGTGTTGATGTGCGTCATGACCAGCCTTTCAAAGCGTTTCATGGCTACAGATGTGAGTGCTACAGGGCGATAGACATTTAGGCAGGTTACCTTGGCGTTCTTGGGCACAGGGACTACGGTAGTCTGCTTGAAAAATGTGGGTATTACAGACTGGGTCAGGGAGAGGTTGAAAATGTCAGTGAAGACACTTGTCAGCTGGTCAGCACATTCTCTGAGTACACGTCCTGGTAATCCGTCTGCTCCTGCGACCTTGTGAATGTTAACCTGTTTAAAGATCTTACTCACATCGGCTATGGAGAGCGTGATCACACAGTTATCCAGAACAGCTGGTGCTCTCATGCATGGTTCAGTGTTGCTTGCCACGAAGAGAGCATAAAGGGCATTTAGCTTGTCTGGTAGGCTCGCGTCACTGGGCAGCTCGTGGCTGGGTTTCCCTATGTAATCTCTGATAGTTTACAAACCCTGCTACATCCGACAAGCGTCAGAGCCGGTGTAGTATGATTCGATCTTAGTCCTGTATTGACACTTTGCCTGTTTGATGGTTCGTCGAAGGACGATATATCATATCGTTTTGACAATATCGCAATATTGCAATATTAATTTTGTGCTCCTTGGCTGTACCTGCACCAAAACTCCAGTATTTTTCCTTCATATGTTGTTCTCCATCTTCTTACTGAATAGGCAGCCAATTTGTTTTCAGCACTTTTATTTCCATGATTGATCAGAACTCGTTTTCTCATTGCTCTCACTTGTCGCTTAACAGCAGACATACGGTGTGCAATATTTTTGCAAAATCGAATCTCAATAACATCGCAGTATCGAATCGCAGTACATATAGAATCGGCACCTAAGTATCATGATAATATCTTATTGTGAGGTCCCTGGCAATTCCCATCCCTAATCCATATAGGCCAATTCCCGCGAGTGTATAAGGTTAATGTGTTGTGTGCAGGATGTTTAGAGTTTTTGAATATAGGTCTGCATTCTTCAGGAACATTGTTCTTAAGAATGTTGTATTTTGATAGTAAGATAACATGTATTGGTATAAAATGACATGTGCAAACAATATGTGAGATATATGAATGATCCTCCGTTGTGTAGGGAGGTTCCTGCTGAGTTTCAATCTCCATGGCCTCACAGAAGACTGAACTAAATGGTCATAAAAACACATTGGGAGGAGAGACATGGAAAAAAGAGCTGCTCGATAAATTCCAAAGTCGCTAGGTAATATTCCGACTTTCAAACACTGACAATCTGTTCCTTCCTGCGTGAGTGGGTTGAATTGACTGAAATGGTGATTATGTGTGTGATCTTCAAGAACATAGATTTGATCAGGTGCTTTTGAATATATGTGGGCAGAATAAGAAGAGCTGTGTCCTCAAGCGAGACAATCAAACCTGTGTCACAGAGTAAGCCAGAGAAATGCTAAAAATACTTGAGTAAATTCAAGCCAATTCAAACATTTGTTCCTTGGTCTTGTGGGAATGTCTACTTAACCTTGAGGACTGAGTGCAGCAGGTCACAGCTAAAGCTTTTATTTGTAGTTAGCAGCTAGCTCCATCCCGCAGGTGTCTGTGTTACTCGATACCTCCATCTCCGCTTTACTGTGTCCTTCAGATCACATTGACTGCTTGTCTGAAGTGGTTTTTATTTTTGTCTGAAGCTGTGTATGGTAGCTCCCAAATGGGACAGTGTATTAGACAAATCACCAGAGAACTTTGCTGCTTCAAATAGTGGAGTTCAGGAAGCCTTGTCGTCCTGTCTGTCTTGGTTGATTTGTGGTGAGAGAAGATACCATATTGATGGGCCGTGACAGTTGTACAGGCTGTGTCATCATCTATTCACTAAGAAGACAAGGCTGTGAGAACTGAAATGACTACAGTATGTGTGTGTGAACAAGTTCATAAAAAAGTAAAAAGTAGTTAGAGACATAACAAATGGTACATATAGGGCAGTGAGTATCAATCTACATGAGGAGAGTGAAAGACATTTTGCAACCTTGGACATGGACAGGGGGCCATCTGTAAATTGGAATGGAAACACACTCAGATTATTATGTAGACACGCATGCACACAAGCACTCACGTATGCATTTCTGATTGGATTGGGCAGCTAAGTGTTTTGGAAAACCCTTCTTGAAGGCTGGTTGCCTTTGGCTTTGAGGCGGAGGCCCTCTATTCATAAGCAAAGTCTCCGTCAAGAGCTTGGCTGTAATTTCTCTGGCAGCCAACTCAGCATTATATAATGCATCTGTGTGTCTATTGTGAAAAAGGCAAGAGACTGCTTTAATGGGTTAAAGGTAATGAATAACACAAACAGAGAAAATCTATTACAGAAATCATTATGACCAAGCAGAACAACAAGCCCTTCAATGAAAAAGGAAGGGAGGTTTTGTCAAAGTCACAACTCCTTTACTTTTTATCTAAAAGACGAGTTGTTATGGTGCTTTTATATTCTGATAGATCTAAGGCCATGTATTACTGCACCACTCAAGGCCTCCAAATGTCAGTGATCTTCAGAATGACTCACCTTGCTCAGTGTCTGTCTGCCTGTCTGTCTGTCGATCATGTGCCAGTTAATATCCTTCTCATTTCCACTTTTCACAGTCATTTACTCGTACAAGGACCAGTATCTAACGCTCGTTAATTTCACAATCAATCAATATCAAATCATACTTTAGCTCATCGTATAACATTTGTATAATAGCAGCCAAGCATTGAATGACGCCCGTCCTTGGCCACTACTAGAAACTCCCAGTCCTTATAGCTTATATAAACCTCACCCAGTTTCGTACTATGTGGGTAGTTGGCCGAGAGCAGTGGAATGAGGCAAGCCGAACATTTGGAAAACAAGTTAACGCTTCATCTATTTGTGTCCAATGGTTTTAAGCACTTTTCTACTACAGGGAGCTGTGGCAAAGCAGCTCTGACTCTCCGGACCCTGGAGAGGATACTAGTGCTTTACAGTCCCTGCAAAACAACAAATATGATGTCAACTTTAATTTATGCTAGAACTATTGGTAAGAGTAACAATGGTACTATTGTAAAATTGTTTTTGACTGTACCAAACTTTTCCTATTTAAAAGGGCTTCAGTATCATAGCCTACATACCGTAGTACTGCTTTGATGTTTTGGAGAAGAAAAAAAAGACCTTGCCAAATACCCAATAGGTGACCTCAAGACTGTTCCCAACTTCTCAAACCCACAGAAAAACTATTTAGCTGTAGCCTCATGCATTCAAAACGGCTCTGCCTCATTTTGAAAAGTCAGGTTTTAATGCTTAACTCTGTTGAGCTGGCAGATCCCAGTCTCTGCTCATGCAGGGCTATAAGGCCACAATGGCCCAGCAATGCCTAGAGCAGCCTGGGCTCTGGACCACTGTTAATTACATCTTATAACTGACCCTTAGCCTGATGATGATAATGATGGACTATACATGTGTAGCAGTGTTGCTTCCTTCCCCCTCCTTGCCCCTACCCGGGCTCGAACCAGGAACCCTCTGCACACATCTACAACAGTCACCTTCGAAGCACCGTTACCCATCGCGCCACAAAAACCATGGCCCTTGCAGAGCAAGGGGAACAACTACTTCAAGGTCTCAGAGCGAGTGACGTCACTGATTGAAACGCTATTAGCGCGCACCCCGTTAGCTAGCTAGCCATTTCAAACAGGTTACACATGTACATCCATGAAGAGGAAGAAGACGATGATGATAGTAGTTGATAGACGTGTGACTTCAGTAGTACTTTAGTAGTGTACAAGCTGTAGCCATGGGAAAGTTCAGTAGTTTTTGGGCTGAAATACAACCAGAGAATCCTTTTCAAGCAAGTTTTGTCACTGGAGAGCCATTGTATGTAATGAAAAATGTACGTGTTACTGTTGATATCCAGTCACTGGGCTATAGAGAGCAAATCCAGAAGCGTTACAAGTCTCAAAGAGTCCAGTATTTCCACCCTCGGCTGTTTTAAAAGGAGCACCACTCCTAATGAACTAGTCCAACACTGGGCCTATACAGTCAGTTCAACAATGGCTCCCTTTTGACATTCATATTCCTTGGGTGTGTGTATTCTGGTCAAAGTAGAACTGTGCACTGTGTAAAGTGAAGCAATAACAGGGCTAAGGAAGAGGGTGTGTGTGTGTGCGTTTGTGCGTTCATGCACATGCATGTATGTGCGCACGTGTGTGTGTGCACACGCATGAGTGTGTGTTTGGGTATGCCTGGGCCCTTCCCAGACAGTTTCCTCCACTGTGCCAGTGTACCTGGTTCCCATAGCAGAGCCAGTATGCCCTGGCGGAGAGGATGGGAAAACGTGGGGGAAAATACCCTACTTACCTGCTGCTACAGCTTACTGTAGTCAAGGCAGGGCAGGCTCCCAAAATGTGATACTTTCAATATTTGGTTTGGCATTATCGGGGCGATTCGTTTAAGGAAATAGGCTACAGTTGGGGAGGATGGTTTTAACCTTTAATAACAATCCTGGTTTGGTTGTATATATTAGACTAAGTAGTCCTTTGTAGAAAAAGAAGCTTGTGTGGGTCATTGTTTGACGTTTAATGTTGTGCTCTTGGTGCTATGCATCCTCAACCCTCTTTACTTTGTGTGTGTACTGTACAGTTGAATGTGTCAGTGTGAAATACTTGTTGGAAGGACAGTGAGGTCAATACTGTAACTAGCTGCCATGCGTTGTGTGACTTCTGAAACCAACATAAAATGCAAACTTCAAACTGCACTCTTAAAACTATGAGCTTATGTGTATCATCATCTTAACATCCGGCACAATCATTCAGTCACCCCGAAAACAACATTGTTCCTCTATGTGGAAACATTTTCCACATTTCTTTGTCAAAAGAGTGAAGTTGACTTGGGCTCTTCCTCTGAAATGACTCCTAAATTCTCTGCCGTGTAGACGTGTTGAATCTAGATTATCCTTTCACCTTCACATGGTGTTCTCCCATTATGAAAGTGACAGAGAATTGTGGGGAAGTGGTCCTTAACAGTCAGGGTCGTTCCCTGGAGAAGTCGACTGCGGTACGGAACGGCAACACAAGGCCCCAGTCTCATCACTCTCTGCCAATGTGGCCCTCTTCCACTGTTCACAATATTACACCCAGCTATTTTACACAATCAAAATGATAGATTACCCTAGGTGAGTTAAACAATTACCGAGCAATTTGGATCTCGTTCGCTCACAAATTACCTCTCAGTTCCCGAAGCAACTCGGAGAAGACTAATGATTCCACGCGTTTAAGAGGGAAAGAAAAAATTATCTTTAAAGATAATACTCTATGATAATAATGCTTTCAGGTAAGACGCTCTCTCCTCTAGATGTTCTGTCAGTCGCACATACACAGCTTTGAATGACCTTTTCTTCCATAAAGAGCAGGAGGAGAGGACGAGAAAGACAGCATTGTGCATGTCTCTGTCAGGAGGTTATTCAGGAACGAAAGCGTGTCTGTGTGTGTGAGCATGTGTGTGTGTGTGTTTGTGCAGGTGTATTGCACTAGCGTGCTCCTTTCTGTAGTGACACAGGAGACAGTGGGGGACTGACTGTGCTCTGTTGGGCTCTGTTGGCATGGCTGCAGCTATCAGTGATTATTTCTGGTATTTCCCCCAAAGGAAGAAGCAGATATGTTCCTCAATATCTAGGGCTGTGACGGTCATGGAATTGCAGATAATGGTAATTGGCCAGCCAAATGACCACTGTTTCTGTAATAACTGTTGGAATAGCAACAATATAGAAATAGAATGAATAGAATGGGCATCCTCATGCAAGTCAATGATGGCATAATGGGTGGACTGGCGCCTATTGTGAGTGTACCCATACAGAGAGAGGGAGGTGAAGCGAGAGCCCTATCTCTGCCCAAAATCTGTCTACGTTAAGCAAACACTTAATTATTAATCAGATATGGAGTTTTTGTATAGGGGGCAATGAAAGTGACAAATTTAGCCAAGATAAACATGAATTGCTTTTTTGATGCATGAGGCTTATTTTATCTAAGAGAAGTATTGTAGTGCTTAGGTTGTTATGAGTATACTGATATATACTGAACAAAAAAGAATGCAACAATTACAGTTCATAGAAGGAAATCAGTCAATTGAAATAAATTAATTAGGCCCTAATCTATGGATTTCACATGACTGGGCAAGGGCACAGCCATGGGTGGGCCTGGGAGGGCACAGGCCCACCCATTGGGGAGCCAGGCCCAGCAAATCTGAATAAGTTTTTCCCCACAAAAGGGCTTTATTACAGACAGAAATACTCAGTTTCATCAGCTGTCCGGGGGACTGGTCTCAGGCGATCCTGCAGGTGAAGAAGCCAGATGTGGAGGTCCTGGGCTGGTGTGGTTACACATGGTCTGCAGTTCTGAGGCCGGTTGGATGTACTGCCAAATTCTCTAAAACGACATTGGTAGACAGCTCTGGCAACAGCTCTGGTGGACATTCTGCAGTCTGAATACCAATTGCACTCTCCCTCAAAACTTGTGGCATTGTGTTGTGTGACAAAACTACACATTTTAGAGTGGCCTTTTATTGTCCCCAAGGTGCACCTATGTAATGATCATGCTGTTTAATCAGCTTCTTGATATGCCACACCTGTCAGGTGGATGGATTGTCTTGGCAAAGGAGAAATGTTGATTAACAGGGATGTAAAAAATGTGTGCACAAAAGTTGAGAGAAATAAGCTTTTTGTACGTATGGAACATTTCTGGGATCTTATATTTCAGCTCATGAAACATGGGACCTACATGTTGCATTTATACTTTTGTTCAGTATAAGTGTGATGCTCGTGACATCCTGGCAACTTTGAGAAAAACACTTTACATCAGAGTTATCCCTGTTGAAATTCGAGACGGCGTATGCATATTCATGAGGCTAGCATTGCATCTCATTCTCCATTGGCCGTTGACGTCAACACCCCTCATTGAATATTGAAAAAAGTATTAAAATAACATGATGTATCCATTAATCTAAAGAGAGGAATAGGCGAGAGACGTTCCGCTCTGTTGACAACGAATTGTTAGGGAGGATCCATAAGTATCTCGTCATTATCCATATGGGCGGCAATTAGCCTCGTGGTTAGAATGTTGGGCCAGTAACCGAAAGGTTGCTAGTTTGAATCACGGAACCTACAAGGTGAAAAATCTGTCAATCTGCCCTTGAGCAAGGCATTTAACCCTAATTGCTCCATGGTCACTGTCAATAATTGCTGAGCCCTGGCCGTGACCCCACTCTCCGAGGGCGTGTCAGGGGGAGTTGGGATAATCAAAAAACACATTTACACACCTCACACTCATACAGGTTACCCACTTATACATGAAGTGAAACAGTACAAATATAAGCACCCCCTATTTAACCTATGATCAGTGGCGACCCCACCTGTTTAGCATTTTTTTAAATAAAATACCATTTTAAAAATGGTTGCCTGTTTTGCATGTTATTTTGTTATTAATACGTGTCACATATCAGTTTGCAAACAATGTAAAAATAAAGAAATAAATGTAATCATTGAGTTAATAAAGCCGCATACAAACATGGTCTCTTTTTTACTTTCTTGAGTAAGGCAGCTCCAAAATGCAGCCGCTTCAGCCTAGCTCAGTGCTTTCTGTGGTGGTGGGTCAGCCAGCGAAAATACGGAGCTTAGGGGTTGGTAATGTTCTATAGTTGCCCTGTGATTTGCTCAGTGTTCTGTCACTCATGGGGACACTACGACACCGAAAAGAGAGCACAAATATTCAAGCCCCTTGGATGCTGCCATAGACATTTTACATTTTAGTCATTTAGCAGACGCTCTTATCCAGAGCGACTTACAGTAGAGTGCATACATTTTATTACATTTTTACATACTGAGACAAGGATATCCCTACCGGCCAAGAGCAGACACTCTTATCCAGAGCGACTTACAGTAGAGTGCATACATTTTATTACATTTTTTACATACTGAGACAAGGATATCCCTACCGGCCAAACCGGCTCAAGGTCATTGGTCACAGATAAAATGACGTCAAATCACATTATATCTACCGTAGCTTTGATTGGACTGATCATGTCAACATCATACTTTCAAAATCTTAGCTAGCAAGATAGACAAGCAGTCATCATCATGAATCAAGTTGACAATCTACTAGCAAATCCTTTTCAATCCTGGCCATATAAAGATAAATTATGAAGATAAATGATAGATAAAACGTATCGGTGCTCATTGGCTATTGGACATAAACAATATACAACAAGTTGGAAATCGCATATTCAACAATGAGTGGTTTGGAAGGAATCAGTGGCTAACTGCAAGCGTTGCTAAGCAATCACTAGCCTGCTATTCAGTGGAGTGGGTGTGTGGGCTAAGTCTGTGTTTAAGGGTCTCTTTTCCAAGCTTAAAAGGATAAGCATTTCCACCTTATAACTTAGCCTACTGTTCTGACTTGGTGGTGCACATGTAGCCTATAGCCTGTTTTAGAGAAATCTTTGAATATTGCTTAGTGCTTCTACACCTGCATTACTAGCTGTTTGGGGTTTTAGGCTGGGTGTCTGTACAGCACTTCGAGATATTAGCTGATGTACGAAGGGCTATATAAAATAAAATTGATTGATTGATTGATTGTAAGAGGTTTCATTGTCTGCTTATATGCCCCCTTTATTTATACTATGGTTTTGACTTGGTGTACAGGGAGAACACTGTAAGAATGGCCCATGTTCTGAATTCTGTCACTGTACATTTCAAAGGTGCTGAACCAATAGTTATATTGACTACATCCATCCTAGCTCGCTCATTATTGTCTTAATAGAAATTACGGATTGCCTCTTATCCGCTTGTCGTCCCCTTATGCTATAGTTTGTACATCTCCATTGTCAGTATAAACCACATTTGTTTAAGCAAGTCAGCCATATCAGCTATGTTTTTTTTAAAGGCAGTAAATTAAGCTGAATTAACTGTTTGGCTGCCAGACAAGGCTCCGCTCACTCATTAGAGCTGAAAAGAAGGGCTATGCTGTTCGGACAGCTTTATGTAGGCCCTAACAGTTTGTGGGCACCGTTTGTCACCATTATACTGCAATTAATTTATTGTTTAGTGGTGTGTTGTTTTGTGGCTTTGCTGGCATTCATCTAAAAAACAATTGGGGGAGTTTGCCCCACCAAGATTTACATGCTAAAGATTTTAGCATGTAAATCTTGGTGGGGCAAACTCCCCCAATTTTTTTTTAGATGAATGCCAGCAAAGCCACAAAACAACACACCACTAAACAATAAATTAATTGCAGTATAATGGTGACAAACGGTGCCCACAAACTGTTAGGGCCTACATAAAGCTGTCCGAACAGCATAGCCCTTCTTTCCAGCTTTCGATATCTCTGACCCATACGAGCAAAGTAGGAAGTAAAAGCAGGAAATGTACCCATCAATTATGGAACACCATTTGGGTCTTTGCGGGGCAAAAAAAGATACACTTGATGTGTCAAATATGCTTGTTGACCAATCAGGACCTGAATATGACTGCACGTCACATAATAGTTTAACACTTTCATAAATGTTTTACGTAGTTATTACACATTGATCACACTGTCACACGTATTTCATATGTCACAGCGATTCACCGATACGTATGCTATGATGCTGGTAAAGTTTTGTCTCGCGCACCTGCCGCTGCCACACAAGCGCAGACACATTTCCCTAAGCTCTGGACAGTGCTGGTCATAAAAAAGTTAGCTAGCTGATGGATTTTTAAAATTTAACTAGGCAAGCCAGTTGAGAACAAATTCTTATTTACAATGACGACCTACCCCGGCCAAACCCGCTGGGCCAATTGTGCGTCGCCCTATGGGACTCCTAATCACTGCCAGATGTGACACAGCCTGGATTCAAACCAGGGACTGTAGTGATGCCTCTTGCACTGAGATGCAGTGCCTTAGACCGCTGCGCCACTTGATGCAAACAATGATCTTCCCCCAAAACAAAGCAAAACGACATAATCTGTTTCTGTAGCTATAGTTAGCTAGCTAACTATCTAGCTAACTGTCATCATCTAAAATACCCCTAATTTATAAGACAGTTCTTATTTGAATAATGGTGGTCAGACCCACCTATGTGAAGCTAGCCACAATAAGGATTAGCCACAATAGCGAATTTGCGGTTTACCTTAAAAATAAAGTCTCTCAATGAAAGTCATGCAAATGAATACAAATAGTGGAATCATGCCATAATGGAATAGATCGTGCTAAACGAGTTTGGAATGTTCTTCTATAAATTCAACAAAAGACAATCATTTGTTAATTTGACAAAAATCTGTTGAAATCACACTGGACATATTGGACTTTAGAATTGCATTGGAGGCATACGTATTTCACTATACAGCCTGAGTAAACTGATACCCCATTTCATTGCTCCACATTCCAACACTCCAACCTTGTTTAACATCATTCCACCAATTCTAACCTTCTGCATCACTTTCAAAGAGCGACCTTTATTTTGAAGGCGAACCGCAAATTCAACTATTGTGGCTAGCTTCACAACACATAACCCCGTCCGGTCAAACCATACTAGCCAGATGAAGCTAGCTGGCTGCTTGTAACGTTAGTTTTGGTAGCTGGCTAGCTAGTTATTGCATTAGGAGAACAACAAGTGGCTACCTAGCTAATACTTACACGGGTTCCTAAATCATTGCTAAGAATATTGAAAATGACTGTTTCAGCAAGGGGCAACAAAGATTCATCACGTTGTTAAATGTACACGTTATCGCAGAAATGGACTCAACCGCACGAATAACGTTACCTGGCAGTTTTTTTGTACGGTTATAACGGTTATTTTATTTTCAGGACGTTTTCATCCTAAAAACGTTGCTTACATGGTTATACAGTAATTGTGCCAGTCCTATCGATATCGCTTGCACAGCAAGGTGTTATGTTATGGAGCGTGGTATGTGCTTGTGTGTGTGTGTGTCTATGAGAAAAAGAGAGGGGCAGGATGTGTGTGTGAGAGAGAATACAAAATAAGTGCAGGAGGATGAAAGGGGCTTATTCTGATGTAGATTTATGTAGATTGCAGTGTGTGAATAGGGTTTATATGTTCTCTTACCATATCCATGAGAGGTAGAGGGATATGCCTAGAGTATAAAGAAACTGTGAGAGAATTACTTTTTTATTGTGCCTCTATCCAGTTCTCATTTTCAACTCCATTAACCTTTGACGCCTGTGCATGATAGAGGGGAGAGGTAGAGCGAAGGAGATGAAAAGAGACATGAGAGGAGGAGAGAGGGGAGGGAGGGAGAGAGAGAACACCATACTGCCTATTTTCTGACACTGCCACTATCACAGAGGAGCATCTGACACCAAACAAATGAATCTCTTCCTGTCGTGCTCGTCCCAATCTCACATTTCAGTACATGGTGGTCTTTCTAGCGAGTCACCGGACCATCCCCTCTTGATTGCTATCTCCTCCTGGCAGGGTTCCTCTCCATTGTCGACCCTGAGCTATCTGCTCTGACATTTAGTCAATAGCAACACGGCATAGAAGAGGAATAATCAAGAGGTTGGACATCTGTCATGATATCAGACTGTTAAATAGCCATCACTAGCTGGCCTCTGCCCTGAACTTAGTCACTGTCACTAACCGACTCAACCCTGCATCTTAGAGACTGCTGCCCTATGTACATAGACATGGAACACTGGTCACTTGAATGATGGAACACTGGTCACTGTAGTAATGTTTACATACTCTTTTACTCATTACAAATGTATAATACAGTATTTTAGTCAAAGCCATCCTATTCAACTATTGCTGTACATATACTATTCTATCCTACGTATTCTTCAGATATACTGCATATTCTATCCACATACTGTCCATAATGTCTACACATCCCATCACACATATGTATATATACTCCTGACTCCGACATTGCTCATCCTAATATTTCTATATTTCTTCATTCAATTCTTTACTATGAGATGTGTGTACTGTTAGATATTACTGCACTGTTGGAGCTAGGAACACAAGCATTTCGCTACACCCTCAATAACATCTGCTAAATATGTGTATGCGACCAATAAAATTAGATTTAATTTGAAATTATACTGTTCCTTTAGGAGTTTCTCCTTTAGGTCCTAGGAGAAAATCCAGCAGGATCATTCATATTTTAGTATCATGCTGTAGTTACTGCCCTGGTTTCTTTTCATGCTGGGTTGGATGAGTAGACCTACTGAGTTAAAATTAACTTTTTTGTTTCACATTCATATTTTATTCTCATATACAGCATGGATTCAAGTGGGACTTGAATGATCCCAATGTTAACAAGCGTCTGGATATGATGTCTTCCGTGTACAATGACCTAGAGGAAAATATCCCCCTGCAGCAAATCTCATTTTATGATATTAGTCATATTTTTAATTGCACCAGAGCCTCTGGAGCAATATGAGCAATTACTATAGCACAGTGTTGTGTTAAATATCGTAAAATGGGTTGCAAAGTGCATTTCTCAACGATTAATTTGTCCTCTCAAAGACATTTGTTCTAGTCATCGGGACTGTGATTTTATATAACAACGCTTTCACCACACACGCACAGGCACGGACACACACACATCCTGCCCTTTGTCCACTCTGATAAAACAGATGGGGTTGATGTCAAGTGAAGGAATATCCAGGACAGGTCTAGCTGTATCTGCATGCTTTGGGATAGATACAGTCACAGAGGAATGATCAGAGCATAGTACCCGCTCAGTGACTTCCTTCTTGTTCTCTCTCTGCTGCCTCTGATTGCTAGCATTGTCTGGAAAGCATCCTGCGGGGAGCATGCGACTCATGTATATTACACGCAGGGGTATTACCCTTGACAGAAGCAATGGTATAAAAAGGTGAATAACAGAAGGCAATTTAGCTATTACCTCAGGATAAAATAACAGGGCTTACAGAAAACAGTTTTTTCTCAGATTGGAGGCAATTGTGTAATGCAGGTTGGGTTGTGTCCCTGTTGTGTGTCAATCAGACCTCATTTCGTGTGTGTGTGTGTGTGTGTGTGTCAGTATCATGACGCTCATGGTTTATCTCAGGCTGTCAGCTGTCTCTGTGTGATGCCATCCACCCGGGGCTGTGGCCAATCTGCTCTGGGACCTGGGATTGCTCTGTTCATTCTATCTGTCAGCCTCTCTATCGCTCTACCCGTCAGTTATCCTTCAGTCAGGCACAGTTATTTACGCATGCACACACACACCCAGGCCCAGTCATTTAATATAGATACAACTTGTCTGTTTTGTGTTCTCATTTTGAAGATGAATAGCTAATTACAGAAGATGCAATGACGTATTGATTTCTCACAGAAAAGTCATTAGATAACCTTCTCGCAGAATGTTGTTCATTGAAACAGACAGGATATCTCATCAACATGCTGTCAAGAGGTAGTCTGGCCCCCCAGATCTGTTTACTCCTATGGCCGTTGTTTGGTGTGACAATGACCATGGGAGTTGGCAAGAAAGCACAACCAGATTTGGAAACAGGCTAGTCAAGATGAGAGAGGAGACTAGATGAACTTTGGGTGAATGGTGTACTAGGATCAGACAGTATGGAAGTATAGAGAGGCTTTCCATCTAAGTCAATGGTTCGTGACGCCATAACTATTGGAATCAAATGGTTGGTGTATTGTCAAATGACTGTCTATATATTCCTTTGGAATATAAATTGTTACACATGTATGCACTCTCATTTCCTTTGCCATTTATGTCGCCACAAGGGCATATTGGAAGTTCCTTTTTTCAGTGCTACACAATTCCCCCAAATTCTGTTTCTTTCCTGGCCCTTTATATACTGAGCAGTAGGGGAGTTTTCAGATGTAATGGAAATTGTACTGGCTTGCAAACGGGTACAAAGGACTGAATGTATTCTTCATTCGCATGGCTCTCTCCAGGTGGCAACCCACTCTTCCAGTGCAACAAGGTTGAAAGAGGCAGAAAGCTTTGAATGCTTGACAGGTGGAATTCATGACTTTTGTTGCTGTCTGTTTGTGCATGTGGAGATAGTACCCGTTGTGTGTGTCTGTGTGAGATCCTGGTTGGTTGAAATTTAAATGGACGTTTCAAATGAACGCGTTACTGTAAGCAAAAATGTCACATTATTCTCCTTACTGGGATGTATAGACTACTACTATGCACAGTTTGATGCATACTTATTTCTGTGTCGTAGTCTATGTTTCTTTGTGCGTGTGCTGGCATGCATGCGCGTGTGGTGTGCATGCGTTTGTGTGTGCATACATATGTGCGTGTGCTTGCGTGTGAATGTGTATGTACAGTACGTGCGTGTTTACAATATGTGTGTGGCTGATAGCGTGTTGAAATGCTCTCTCCCTAGACCGTGTTCTATTACTCATCCAAGCAGACACGTGTATGTGTAGAGATCTTTTCTCCCAGGGCATGTGTGATCTAACTCCGTCAGTGGTTGTAACCTCCAACTCCAAACACATTCCTGTGGCTGGTACAGTACTAACCCATTAAAGATTTGTGGTCGGTGGCCGTCATAGACCGTACTGTGGTTGCTGGGTATCCCAGGCGAAGACCATACTCCAGCACTTGTACAGTCATCCCAGGCATGTGTCCCTCTCCTCTAACTCAGATCCAACTCTAGACATTTCACTCACAGCTGTATTTCTACCACTACAAATATCAACGCATGAGAGAGAATAAAGCTGTCATCTACTGCACTGTATGTTCTGTTTTCCCTCCTCTCTTACTTTCTACATCACTGTTTCTCAGGCTAGCTCCATCATGTCTGATCCCTCTCTGTATACATATGGCCACCATCTGTTCTGGCAGGGCGATGTTAGAGCCCAGAGTGGGCCAGCTCCATATCCCACTGGAGACCATGTGCAGTATCAGGGTTAACCCCTTACAGACATACACTATATATATACATGTGTGTGGACACCCCTTCAAATTAGTGGATTTGGCTATTTCAGCCACACCCGTTGCTGACAGGTGTATAAAATCAAGCACACAGCCATCTCCATAGACAAACATTGGCAGTAGAATGGCCTTACTGAAGAGCTCAGTGACTTTCAACGTGGCACCGTCATAGGATACTACCTTTCCAACAAGTCAGTTCGTAAAATTTCTGCCCTGCTCGAGCTGCCCCGGTCATCTGTAAGTGCTGTTATTGTGAAGTGGAAACGTCTAGGAGCACGTAGCGTGCAAAAATGGTCTGTCCTCGGTTGCAACACTCACTACTGAGTTCCAAACTGCCTCTGGAAGCAACGTCACAAACCTAAGGTCACCATACGCAATGCCATGTGTCGGGCTGGAGTGGTGTGAAGCTCGCCGCCATTGGACTCTGGAGCAGTGGAAACGCGTTCTCTGGAGTGATGTATCACGCTTCACCATCTGGCAGTTCAACAGATGAATGCATAGTGCCAACTGGAGGAGGAATAATGGTCTGGGGCTGCCCTTTCCTGTTTCAGCACGACAATGCCCCCGTGCACAAAGCGAGGTCCATACAGAAATGGTTTGTCAAGATCGGTGTGAAAGAACTTGACTGGCCTGAACAGAGCTCTGACCTCAACCCCATCAAACACCTTTGGGATGAATTGGAACGCCAACTGCGAGCCAGGCCTAATCGCCCAACATGAGTGCCCGACCTCACTAATGCTCTTGGGTGAATGGAAGCAAATTCCCGCAGCAATGTTCCAACATCTAGTGGAAAGCCTTCCCAGTAGAGTGGAGGCTGTCATAGGAGCAAAGGGGGGACCAACTCCATATTAATGCCCATGATTTTGGAATGAGATGTTCGACAAGCAGGTGTCCACATACTTGATACAGTACAATCTGTAGGGCCATATAAAATCTGTTACATTTTTTACCTGATTACGTAGATTTTTTTCCTGAATTCAGTTTTCTCTGGGGTTTTTTCCCGGTTTGAGTCACACATTTCTAATAGAACATCCAATTTTGTTGTTTTTCTATGTCCACAACAATGATTAAACCATATCAGAAAACTACTTTTGAGGTCTGTGTAAAAACTCTACGAAATGTACATTTTTGGGTGTAGATACCCTTGACGAGACTTGCTTGGTTAGAGGTGTTTCTGAAGCACACGTGATTGCAGAATTGGCTAAAGAAATCGCCACTGGATGGATGCAAATAATCATGATATCATTCTGCCAGGTAGGCATAGGGTACTTTGTAGCTAGTTAACATTGACTTGAGAAGGTTTTTGGGAGTGCCTTTCCATCTACCAGTCATCACATAAGCATCATCGCTAATGGCTACACAAAGTGGTAGACAAACGTGCATACACAGACAGGGCCATTCCTGCGCCATTGCCTCTTCAGAAAGTTGAAGGAAAACACTTATCCATTTTGTTAATATCTTATCATAATCTTGGGCAAATTATTGTTATTAGTATAATTTTTTTATAATATTACATTCAATACGTTTAGTAGATTTCCTACTAAGTTCAACATTTTTTTGAATATTGTTGAATTACGTTTTAATGTCTGGATTCCGTGATTTCGTCCGGCGTTCTCAGCGTCAAGGATTTTATAGGGCCCTGAATCTGCAAAGATGTAAAGGTAGAATAGGAAATACTCTCTCTCTGTCTCTTTCTCTGTTTTCTCTGTCTTTCTCTCTCTCTACCTTATTCTTCTTTTTTCATGTGTTTTTACATATAGACATTTCTCTTTCGCTCACTCTCTCTCTTTCTCTCTCTCGCTCTCTCTCTTTCTCTCTCTCGATCTCTTTTTATTTTGTTCAAGTCACATGAACAATTCACATTATTACAAGTTACATTATTCATCTTCAATATCCCCTGCAACATTGTGCACAGTACACAGAGGACAGAGTGACTTAGCAGACAGAGAGTTCTCTATTTCAGTGTCGTCCCTGCTCTGTGGAGAAACCTAGGGAAACTAGTCCCATGGACCTGCAGAGTTTTCTGGGGGAGAACCAGGCTCCGTGCATCCCTCTAAAATAGATTTAAGTGCAGGGTAAAGCCACATCGAAGTCACAACTCCAACAGTCAAGTCTGGGAAAGTCAGAGAGGCAGGGCCTGTCCCTGCCCCTGCATGCTAGGCATTCAGCCCTACAGACAGGGGGCGGTAGAGATAGACAACACAGCTAGGACAGTTATGACCGCATTGGCATGTGATATTACTTCTTCAAATGATGGGGAAAGTGAGACTGCATACTGCAATGGTGCACCTCAGCCTACTGTAGTAACCGTGCTCTGTTCCCGCTTTTCTCCCTACATTTTGGTTGTTGTTTTTCTTCTATTAAGCCTATATAGTAGCTCAGATGGACGTGTGCTCATAACATTGATTACTTCAGCAATGAGTTCATAGTCAATGTTTTAGTGAGATCGGCAAAGTAAACAGTAATAGTTTTTTTACATTTAAAAGTTACTGTAACTACTATGTACTCCCAGTTGCAGTAGAACAGACTCAGTGTTCCAAACCATTGCTTTTAATGTCCCAGATCTTTTCTATGAGGCTGTATGAGACTGTCCACTTTAAAACATCCCTATTATTGAATACTAAGCATTCATCATAGAGAGATGGGGGGCTCCTGTACACATAAATGTATTCATCCTTCAGTAAAGAGTGGCTTGCCTGGAGGATCTCTCTCTCTCTCTCTCTCTCTCTCTCTCTCTCTCTCTCTCTCTCTCTCTCTCTCTCATGCATTAAACCTTATGACTCAGTTGCTCACACATGTGGATAATTTTAATAGCAATAGCAGTCACTTGGCACAGGTACACTGTTAGAAAAAAATGTGCTATCTAGTACCTAAAAGGGTTCTTCAGCTGTCACCACAGCTCCCAAGTGGGGCGGCGGTCTAAGGCACTGCATCTCTGTGCAAGATGTGTCACTACGGTCCCTGGTTTGATTCCAGGCTGTATCACATCCGACTGTGATTGGGAGTGCCATAGGGCGGCGCACAATTGGCCCAGTGTCGTCTGGTTTTGGCCGGGGTAGGCCGTCATTGTAAATAACAATTTGTTCTTAACTGACTTGTCTAGTTAAATAAAGGTTAATATATATATATATATTATATATATATATATATTAAACCCTTTGAAGAACCCTTTTTGGTTCCAGGTACAACCTTTTTGGTTCCAGGTAGAACCCTTTCCACAGATGGTTCTACATGGAACCCAAAAGGGTTCTAACTCAAACCAAAAAGGGTTCTACCTAGAACCAAAAAGGGTTCTCCTATGGGGACAGCCGAAGAACACTTTTGGGAACCTTTTTTTGTAAGAGTGTAGTTAAAGGCAAATAGATGCAAAGGCTGAAATTTATTTTTCAAATGCCTGGTTTTTCAAACCAGTAACACTCAATGGCTGGACAGGTGATACCCTGTGGTTACTGGATCCCACTGCTGCCACCAAATGTCAGAGGGACCTCTGTCATTGCAAAACAGATTCCTCTGTCATTTGTAAAACAACAACTTCAGACAATACAAGTTAATCATCTGCTCTCCGATGGCTGAATATTGCCAGGTTTAATCCACAGCACAGTGACAGGGACATCATCAGGAGAGGAGTGCTGGCATGGCTTTTTGTCACGCACAGAGAGAGAGAAAGTGGGTACTGTATTGTGGTTGTGGCTGGTGTGTGTGTAAGAACTCGAGCAGTTCTTCCCTGCGGGCTGTTGCTTCACTGGTTTGCATTAGAATGCAGTGAGTCACCTTGCCACAGCCAAGCCTGTGAGCAGCCTGCACTTCACTGTCAGCTGGTGCTGCACCATCACTGCATGATTCTGCACCCTGCGTCATAGTAACGTCAGGGAAGTTACTGCCAAAAGCTAATTTGCACATTTGCAAGGTGTTTTTCAAGCAAACACTCCCACATATAAATCAATTAATACATTTTGAGGACATTGGAAAATTACAGGCTCAAAAACGGAGGAAACCACATTTTTTTGCTTCAGGACATTGATACAGGTCTTTACTTTGGCCAAGTTTCACAGTAAACAACTCTCTAGAGCCCCTCGGTAATCCTGACTTTTCAATGATCTTCTGAGTAAAGCCTGTCCAGCTCCAGCAGAACTGTGTTGGCCTGACTGAAGGACGGCCAAGGGATGGAGAGATAGACAGAGGGAGCCGAGAGAGAACAGGAAGGAGTCTTAACTCGCTCATCAGTATGTCTGGCCCTTTTCTCTCCTTCTCTTCTTCCCTCCAGTCTCAGGTCTGGCACAGGCTGATGGACACCAATGGGCTAAGTGGATGTTCAGGTCATGTCCTGCATGTTGTGGTCCTCTGGGAAAAGGGTGCCAGCCAGCACAGCCAAGCTTATGACTTGCCTAGTTAAATAAAGGTTATGGGGAATCAAGGTGACACTTCAGTGTTTTTATCTATTTATATTTATTTTTTGTACTTTACCCCCCCCCCTTTTTTTTTAATTGTTTATCTTTCAATCTTGTCTCATCGCTGCGAAGGTGGTCATGAGTCCTCCGAAACATGACCCGCCTAACCACCCGCCAGCTTAACCAATGTGTCAGAGGAAACACCATTCAACTGGCGACCGGGGTCAGCCTGCAGGCACCTGGCCCAACACAAGGAATTACTAGGGCACGATGAGCCAAGTAAAGCACCCATGGCCAAACCCACACCTAAGACAGATGACACGGGCCAATTGTGCACCGTCCTATGGACCTCCCGACCATGGCTGGTTGTGACACAGCCCGGGAATGAACCTGGGTCTGTAGTAACACATCTCATACTGCGATGCAGTGCCTTAGACTGCTGCCCCTACACTTTAGTGTTTTTGGAACTCATAGCATCCCCTTGAGTCCTCTTGGTGTTGCCTTTTCTAGGTTTTAGTGCACGATACTAGAAACTTACCCCCAGAAAAATGCGGCTGTTGTTACTCTCCCCACACAAATGATTGGTGTTTTGATAAATCACTGCATGTCAAAGTTGGAGGTACATGTGGTAGCCTAACAGCTCTCCCTGAGATCCCCATTTAGCTAGGTACTGTATATAATGGTGTGAAAGTGCTGGCAGGCGAGGGCGCGGGGAGAGATGCCAGGACAGCCCCACACTGCTTTAAGTGCTTGAAGCTGGATTACTTGGAGCTTCGCACACGCTGCAGTTAAAGGGCCCACATTGTCATCTAGAACGATATTAAAGAAGGTATTTCAGAGACCTCCATGATATGCCCAGGTGGTTGTTGAAGGAAAATTGGTTGTTTCTTTGCCATTGGTCTACTGTAAGGTAGCCTGGTCCCAGATCTGGTTGTGCTCTATTGCCAACACCTACAGTCATTGTCATGATTTGCACAAACAGATCTGGGACCAGGCTACCTGTAAGGGTCTTTCCCCAAGGCATTGGTTGGTACTGTAAAGTTAGGTTTGGTTGGTGCTGCATCAGACATCTGACCCTATCCTAATATAGCAGATGACTGGGTCTAGTGTCCTTTGTTAGACAGACATGTGTTTGTACGTGGTCCAAGGTAGTGTACCTGACTGAGGTGTACAATGTGAGGGGTCATGGACACTGAGCAGTGCACTGTGGGTCTGCATCACACAACACCTGTTCTACCTGCGTCACAGCCCTCCATCTCCATGGTGACTGAGTTTCATCAGTTCAATATTCTGACCATCGCGACCCTGAAGGAGAAAAACAAAAAAAGAAGAAATGTTTGGACTCTCAAAACAGAGGCCTCAGATCATTTAATATATGTAACACATTAGTCTAATCATGTCCAATGGGTCAGAGGAGGATTACTAAATTCCCTTAAAGCCTGTTTATTCCTTGGAGACTGATGACTAGTGTACTGTATACTGCAGGGCTAGGCAGCAAGTCAATTGAATTAGCTGCATATTGAGAATGAGGAAGTGTTTCCCCTCTGCTTGGAGAGAATAGAGCCATTGGTTACAGCCATTTTTTTTATTTGACACACTGCAGGTGTGAGTGGTGAGTGGGGGGAAGCAGTAGCAGCACTGCGCTGCTGTGGAAAAATATTAAATGTGGAAGTCTGAAATGTGACGGAAAGCAATCTGCCTCATCTTCCCCTGAGCAGGGGAGAATGACTAATGTGCTTTGTGGCAGCAGCCAAGATGAAACTGCCTCCACGATATTAGTTTAGGTAGAACACTCCATCTGAGCCAAACTGAGAGGTATAGTTACAACATAGAAATATAAGCACATACCCTGATATCTGCAGAGCTAAATAGACGTATTTTAAATGAGGAACTATAATTTAACATGGCCACCTGATGGTTCAGATCTTAATAAAGAACACAATAAGCAGGTGTGGAATTGTGATAAAGTTAGGTGTCTTCCATGATGGAAGTCGACATGAATATCCAGAATGGATCCACAAAAACAAGAAAAGCTAGATTATTAAACTGTTTAGCAAACACTCTATACATTATATTACAGCTATTTACCGCTGAGCTGCACTTAAGAATGCCTCACAACAAGCATCTTGTATTGAAAATGGCGGACGGAGACAGAGAGATAACTATCAGCAGCAGTCTACCCCCTTCCTGAAACAGACAGACATAAATACCAGTTGGTAACCGTCTCACCTGGATTGGGTCATACCAACTCCCTTAACTAGAAAGGAGACATTATCTCTCTAAAATACATCACAGTAGCCGTAATAAATGCGATGGCATTCCAAATCCAACTGCCGTACAATTAATCAACTTAAAATAAAACAGCTCTTACATGTACAGCATATTATCAAAGTAACAAAATAGGAAGAAAGTAAACCCCTGTGCCCTAATTGGCGCCTTTAAACTAGATATGAATCGGCACCCAATCCAGCGCGTACGCAGCATAATAGCAAATGTTTGGACATAAATTCGGCAACAGGTAGAGTTTACCTGGTAGACAGTCAAATCAAAGCAGGCACCATCCCACATCATAACAAATCATCTTATAACATTTTCTTTTTTAAATCTCTAAGCAATAATACTCTTATGAAGCACAGGCAGTCAAATGGGACATTTCTGAAATTGAGGGGATGAAGTCTATCCTCTCCCTGCTCCAATGCCTCGAGTTGTAAACAACAAACAATTACACCCTAGCTCATCGACAGAGACTGCCAGGTGTTGTTCCTCACACACAGTGACTGCTTGCGTAGACAGAAACACAATACAGTACAAGATATGCACTCCTCAATGTCCCCTCCACAAAGATGGCTGACCATGAGCTTTGGGCCAAACCGTTCACCTGTTGCAGTGCAGTACAAACTGACATATTTAATGAACATTAGGCTTTCCTGCAATGGAAAAGTCACTTCTCCTCAATACAAAAGTACCCACTTGTGCTGTATTATTCTTCCTGCATAGGATTATTGTAATTTTCTACTTTTAGCTTAGTTTACATTTTGTGATACAAAAAGGATTGATCCATCATGAGTGTCTACTGTTTTTATGCATTTGTCTGCTCTTAACCACCTGTCTCTCTCCTCCTTCCTCTTCTTCCCTTTCATCCTACTCTTGTTCTCTCTCTCTCTCTCTCTCTCTCTCTCTCTCTCTCTCTCTCTCTCTCTCTCTCTCTCTCTCTCTGTCTCTCCCCTTACTTTCCCTCTCTCCCTCCTCCAGGTGTGCTAAGCCTACCAGAGAGCCTGACTCTGCAACGGTCAGGGAAGAGTGGGGAGGGCCACGCCTACAGTCAGTCGGAGCTACGCTCCATCGAGCAGTGCCTGCTAGCCACACGCGTAGGCAGCATCTCAGAACTCAGTGAGTACACTCAGACTTAGATTGGGTTTTTACACTACCTTTTACATATGTTGTGTTTATGTGTGTGTGGGGGGGTGGGGGGGTGAGGGTTAGAGTTAGACCACTCAGGTCTCACTTTACCCCAGCAGAGAAATTACACATGAAGCATCCATGAAAATATGATTTGCCTTTCAAGATGTACCACAGAAGTCCTGATAACGAAGTCAATGTCAGAGTATTCAAAATCGGTCCATTATTCAAACTATTTAAGGAGATACACATATGCTTTCAGGAATACTATGAAACATCTGTCTTCTTTCCCCATGAAATCTGTTGTAAGTGTTTTTGAATTCTAATGTGTATATATGTATTATGTATATGTATTTTATATTGTATTATACAGGGCACATTTGGAAAAGAGACCTAGGTCTCAATATGTCTTCCCTGTCAAAATAAATATTTTTTTGAAATAAAAAATAAGATGTAGGTATCAAATCAAAGCTTATTGGTCGCGTACATAAGTTTGCAGAGAAACGCTTGTGTTTCTAGATCCAACAGTGCAGTAATACCTAGAAATATATATTTTTTAAATGAACACACATAATCCAGAAGTGATATAGGATGAGCCATGACTAGAATACAGCATATACACTCAGTGGCCAGTGCCAACTTTAGCTGCAATGACTGCAACCAAATGCTTCCTGTAGTTGTTGATCAGTCTCTCACATCACCGTGGAGGAATTTTGGGCCACTCTTGCATGCAGAACTGCTTTAACTCAGCGACATTTGTGGGTATTCAGGCTTGAACAGCTCGTTTCAAGTCCTGCCACAACATCTCAATTGGGATTAGGTCTGGACTTTGATTAGGCTATTCCAAAACTTGTGTTGCTTTTTAAACATTTCCATGTAGACTTCATTGTATGTTTTGGATCATTGTCTTGCTGCATGACCCAGCTGTGCTTCAGCTCACAGACGACATGGGTCCCATTATGTCTGCGAAAACCAAACACTGCATTCCACAGTAAGAACCTTAAACCAACGGTCAAGCATGGTGGTGCTAGTGTGATGGTTTGCAATGCTTTGCTACATCAGGACCTGGATGACTTGATGCATAGAAGGAACCATGAATTCTGCTCTGTATCAGAGAATTCTACGGGAGAATGTCAGGTCACCCTTCGGTGAGCGGGAAGCTGAAGCGCAGCTGGGTCATGCAGCAAGACAATGATCCAAAACACACAATCAAGTCTACATGAAAATGGCTAAAAAAGCATCACATTTTAAGTTTTGGAATGGCCTAGTCAAAGTACAGACCTAATCCCAATTGAAATGTTGTGGTAGGACTTGAAACGAGCAGTTCATGCTTAAAAACCCACAAATGTCGCTGAGTTAAAACATTTTTGCATGCAAGAGTGGGCTTAATTTCTTCCACAGTGATGTGAGAGACTGGCCAACAACTACAGGAAGCATTTGGTTGCAGTCATTGCAGCTAAAGGTGTTACAACCAGTTATTGAGGGGGCAATTACTTTTTCATACAGGGGAATTGGGTGTTGCATAACTTTGTTAATTAAATAAATAAAATAAGTACATATTTTTTTGTCATTTCTCAACTCAGGTTTCCTTTATCTAATATTAGGTTTTGGTTGAAGATCTGATAACATTCAGTATAAAAATATGTAAAGATAGAGAAAATTGAGGCATTTTTCCCTTCACTGTATACACTCATTGGCCACCTCGTTCACGAAAATGGTTCGCTCCTACAGACAGTGATTCACATGGCCGTGGCTTGCTATATAAAGCAGGCAGACAGGCATCGAGGCATTCAGTTACCTTTCAATTGAACGTTCAAATGGGCAAAACGAGTGACCTAAGCGACTTTGAGCATCGTATGATCGTCGGTGCCAGGTGCCAGTTCCAGTATCTCAGAAACGGCTGGCCTCCTGAGCTTTTCACGCATGAGAGTGTCTAGAGAATTGTGCAACAAACAAAAAACATCCAGTCAGCTGTCACGCCCTGGCTTTAGTTATTCTTTGTTTTCTTTATTAATTTAGTTAGGTCAGGGTGTGACATGGGGGATGTCTGTGTTTTTGTATTGTCTAGGGGTTTTGTATGTTTATGGGGCGTTGTCATGTCTAGGTGTTTGTATGTCTATGGTTGCCTAGATTGGTTCTCAATTAGAGGCAGCTGTTTATCATTGTCTCTGATTGGGAACCATATGTAGGCAGCCATATTCATTAGGTAGTTCGTGGGTGATTGTCTATGTGTAAGTTGCCTGTGGCTGCACTTGTCATTATATAGCTTCACGTTTGTTGTTTTTGTAAGTCTGTTTAAGTATTCTTCGTTTCGTTATAATAAATAGAAGAATGTATTTATATCACGCTGCGCCTTGGTCCTCCTCTCTTCATCCAAACGACGAACGTGACATCAGCGGTAGTCCTGTGGACGAAAACAGCTCTTTGATGAGAGGTCAAAGGAGAATGGCAAGAATCGTGCAAACTACCAGGCACGCTACAAACAGGAGTGTGAAGAATGGCATCTCGGAACGCACATCTCGTCGGTTCTTCTCACGGATGGGCTATTGCAGCAGATGACCACACCGAAAGAACCTTGCCTTGAATCCAGGTTCCTGTTGCGTCATGCTGTTGGCAGAGTCAGGATTTGGCATAAGAAGCATGAGTCCATGGCCCCATCCTGCCTGGTATCAACGGTACATGCTTGTGGCGGTGGTATAATGGTGTGAGAAATGTTTTCCTGGCTTTAGATCCCTCGATACCAATGGAGCAATATTCCATGGCCTGAAGAATTCAAGCTGTTCTGGAGGCAAAGGGCGGTCATATCCAGTACTAGATGGGTGTACCTAATAAATAAACTGATCACTGAGTATACGTATAAAGTGGGTGAAAGAGTATGTAAACCTTATTAAAGTGACCCGTGTTCATCAAATCTATTGAACTGTATACTGTATGTGAAGAAGTACAGCAACTGTTCCCCAGGTCCCTGCTGTAAATGAGAGTGTTTTTCTCAGTCAACAAACCTCATCAAATTAATACACTGAACAAACATATGATATGATCGCAACATTTTCAATGATTTTACTGAGTTACAGTTCATATAAGGAAATAACTTACATTTAGCAGATGCTCTTTTCCAGGGCAACTTCCAGTGCATACATTTTCATACTGGTCTCCCATGGGAATCGAACCCACAACCCTGGCATTGCAAGCACCATGCTCTACCAACTGAGCCACACAGGACCAGTCAATTTAAATTCATTAATTAGGAAAAAATCTTTGGATTTCACATGACTAGGAATACAGATATGCATCTGTTGGTCACAGATACCTTCTTTTTTTTTTTTAAAGTAGAGGCGTGGATCAGAAAAACAGTCAGTATCTGGTGTGACCACCATTTGCCTCATGCAGTGCGAAACATCTCCTTCGAGTTGATCAGGCTGTGTCAATGGCTGTGCGAAGTTGCTGGATATTGGCGGGAACTGGAACACACTGTCGTACACGTCGATTCAGAGCTTCCCAAATATGCTTAATGGTTGACATGTATGGTGAGCATGAAGAACTGGGACATTTTCAGCTTCCAGGAATTGTGTACAGATTCTTGAGACATGGGGCCAGGCATTATCGTGCTGAAACATGAGGTGATGTGCATTCAAATTGCCATTGATAAAATGCTGTTGTGTTTGTTGTCCATAGCTTATGCCTGCTCATACAATAACCCCACCTCCACCATGGCGCACTCTGTTCATAACGTTGACATCAGCAAACCCCTCGCCCACACGACGCCATACAAGCTGTCTGCCATCTGCCCGGTACAGCTGAAACTGGGATTCATCCGTGAAGAGCACACTGCTCCAGCGTGCCATTGGCCATTGAATGTGAGCATTTGCCGACCGAAGTCGGTTACGACGCTGAACTGCAGTCAGGTCAAGACCCTGGTGAGGTCGACAAGCACGCAGATGAGCTTCCCTGAGATGGTTTCTGACAGTTTGTGCAGAAATTCTTCAGTTGTGCAAACACCCAGTGTCATCGGCTGTCCGGGTGGCTGGTTTCAGACGACCCCGAAGGTGAAGAAGCCGGATGTGGAGGTCCTGGGCTGGCGTGGTTACACATGGTCTGCGGTTGTGAGGCTGGTTGGACTTACTGCCAATTCTCTAAAAACCGCTCAAGTGGACATTCCTGCAGTCAGCATAACAATTGCACACTCCCTCAAAACATGAGACATCTGTGGCATTGTATTGTGTGACAAAACTGCACATTTTAGAGTGGCCTTTTATTGTCCCTAGCACAAGGTGCACCTGTGTAATGATCATGCTGTTTAATCAGTTTCTTGATATGCCACACCTGTCAGGTGGATGGATTATCTTGGCAAAGGAGAAATGCTCACTACAGGGATGTAAACAAACTTGTGAACAAAATTTGAGAAAAATATGTAAATTTTCTGGGATCTTTTATTTCAGCTCATGAAACACGGGACCAACATTTGACATTTTACGTTTCTATATTATTTTAGTGCCTTCGGAAGCTATTCAGGCTTTGTTACATTACAACCTTATTCTAAAATGTAGTTTTAAAAATGTAAAAATCCCTCGTCAATCTACACGCAATTCCCCATAATGACAAATCAAAAACAGGTTTTTAAAAATGTTTGAATTTTTTTATTTTAAATATCACATTTACATAAGTATTCAGACCCTTTATTTAGTACTTTGTTGAAGCACCTTTGGCAGAAATTACAGCCTCAAGTCTTCTTGGGTATCACGCTCCAAGCTTGGCACACCTGTATTTGGGAAGTTTCTCCCATTCTTCTCTGCAGATCCTCTCAAGGTCTGTCAGGTTGGTTGGGGAATGTTGCTGCTGAGCTATTTTCAGGTCTCTCCAGAGATGTTCGATCGGGTTCAAGTTTGGGCTCTGGCTGGGTCACTCAAGGATATTCAGTGACTTGTCCCGAAGCCACACCTACGTTGTCTTGACTGTGTGCTTAGGGTCGTTGTCCTGTTGGAAGGTGAACCTTTGCCCCAGTCTGAGGTCCTGAGCGCTCTGGAGCGGTTTTTCATCAAGGATCTCTCTCTACTTTGCTCCATTCACCTTTGCCTCGATCCTGTCTCCCAGTCCCTACCGTAGGGATGGTGCCAGGTTTCCTCCAGACGTGATATTGGCATTCAGACCAAAGAGAATCTTGTTTATCATGGTCTGAGAGTCTTTAGGTGCCTTTTGGCAAACTCCAAGTGGGCCTTCATATGCCTTTTACTGAGGAGTGGCTTCCGTCTGGCCACTCTACCATAAAGGCCTGATTGGTGGAGTGCTGCAGAGATGGTTGTTCTTCTGGAAGGTTCTCCCATCTGCACAGAGGAACTCTGGAGCTCTGTCAGAGTGATCATCGGGTTCTTGGCAACCTCCCTGACCAAGGCTGTTCTCCCCCGATTGCTCAGTTTGGCCGGGCGACCAGCTCTAGGAAGAGTCTTGGTGGTTCTGAACTTCTTCAATTTAAGAATGATGGAGGCCACTGTGTTCTTGGGAACCTTCAATGCTGCAGAAATGTTTTGGTATCCTTCCCCAGATCTGTGCCTCGACACAATCCTGTCTCGGAGCTCTACGGACAATTCCTTCAACCTCATGGCTTTGTTTTTGCTCTGACATGCATTGTCAACTTTGGGACCTTATATAGACAGGTTTGTGCCTTTCCAAATCATGTTCAATCAATTGAATTTACCACAGGTGGACTCCAATCAAGTTGTAGAAACATCTCAAGGATGATCAATGGAAACAGGATGCACCGTAGCTCAATTTCGAGTCTCATAGCAAAGGGTCTAAATACTTATGTAAATAAGGTATTTCTGTTTTATTTATTTAATCCATTTTAGAATAAGGCTGTAACAAAATGTGGAAAAGGTCAAGTGGTCTGAATACTTTCCGAAGGCACTGTATATGTTTTTGTGAAAACCTTTTCCACTTGAGAGTAGTGAGCTCTTGTATAATGATCTTAGGCCCATACACAGTACTGTATCTCTTCCCCTGGCATTTCAAAATACTGTAGTCATTCTGCCATTTTTGGGGGTGAGTGAGTGGGCCCTTAATTTGAAGAGACACACCGTTCAGTCTGAGAGTGTGGTTGAATGCTTGTCCTCAGCGAATTTCAGCTGACTTAACCGAGAAACGATCTGTGATGTCCAGAAGTGCGAGTCAGTGTAGATATATAGAGCCATGTCATTCGAAGAACACATGCAGAAAGGCTCTAATGCAGTCTCTTTCAGACGTTCGGTCGACGTTGTTATTGCATATGACACAATGAGAGACCAGAAGCACCATGTGTGTCCAGCGTCAACATATCCTCAAAATTAACACTGATCCAAATCTCTTCTGGATCAGAATGGAGTCCCAGTCCCCAGCGTACAGAGCGCTAAGCCACATCAGCAGTGCTCTGTACATGGAGTATTGATGGGTTCACTCCGGGACTCATTCAGCTCTGTTGACACTACAAATACAGTGATGCATCCGCGGCAGGCTAAGGATGCCTCTCGATGCGTCTCGAGCTTGTTTCCAAAGATAATATTAGCGCAGGATGTTTATCTTGTAAATAGACCGGATGACTGTAAAGCATACAGTATTTGCAAAGTTCAATCTGCCAAATGAATCATGGAGAAAAGCAGAAATGTCAGCAGACTAGGTATCAGATTTTCAGAGAGAGAGAGAGGGAGGAAAAGGGAGAGGAGAGAAGAAAGACAGATGATAACATCTCAGATTAGTTTAAATGTAGCTTTGCGGCAGCAAAGCCAATTTGCATATCCCAGGTACAGTGTTTTTCCAATGGTATTTAATGTCCATTTAAGAGGTATTGATTGTCCTCTTTCTTAGTACTGTCTTATTTATTTTGTGTTAAATCCACATTAGTGTATTTGAAATGGCAGTCTGTCAAAGTGCCCACAAAACGGGCCTTCGTCTCTGACATGATTAAAAAATAACACAGAGAATCATCTGTCAATCATTGATAAAATGAGGTAAAGTTAGGTAAATCCTCCTCTGAAGAGAAATTTATCATGTAATTCTGTACATTAAACAGCAATGGCCTCCTATTCTTGAAAATGTCAATAGCGGACAGCTGAGGATATCCTATACTCAGCACACAAGCTATTTTCATATGGAAATCTATAGATACAACCACTAGGTGAAAAGTACCTCATGAAAAAATGTCAAAATTATGACCTCAGTGATTGCTTTTTCCACCACCAAAAGAAAGAGGCAGGAAGCCAAAAGCCACATGGATGTAGTAGTACTGAATCCCAGCTAGCTGTATGCACTGGCACTCCCAGTACTTCTCACAACTGGAGACCTCAGAGTGTGACTGGGCCGCCACCTGCAGTGAGGCATCACGCCAGATAGAGGCAGCAGGCTGGAAAACATTAAGTCATGAAAATATTTGTTATTTAGACAGTGACAGATTTAATATTGTAGGATAGTCAGTTAGGTAGAAAGGGGCTCTTACTGTGTGAGTAATGAACTGTAGCAAAGGCCTGAGAGAGTGGGCTCAGTGGGGTTGAGGTGGGCTTCTGTGGGGGTGAGACCTCCACGCGAAGAAGGTACTGGTGTCCCTGTCCCCTCCATGGTCGATTCTCTCAAATTGATTATTTTGGATAGCAGAGCACAGCTAGTCTTAGGGTTGTTGCCATTAGGGCAGTCAAATTCCATGTGACCATTTAGTCACGGTAATTAGGCTTCTCCAAACTCTGATGCTTTTGATGGTCATTAGTAGCCTACCAAACCTGCCTGGTACTCAGCACTCTATTGGCCTTCTAATCACTCTGACATCAATGCAAATGTGATCGCAAATCTAATAAAAAATGTATGAGAGCCCATAAGCTCATGTTGCGCAACATTTCTATAGGCTATGCAATTGAGTGAAAAAAAGAGTGATGGCTTCTATTAAAAAGAGGAGGATCCCATCAGCTTTCTATAGGCTAGGCCTATTTTCCTAATACTAAGCACATTGCTTCTCTTTACAACAGGAGTATAGCCTATCTGGCTGGCATGAAAATGAACCACGGGAACAGTGTTTAAGTGCATAGATGACATGTATTTTTTGTGCATGATAATGGTCCATTCTAAATCAAAACAAATTTCACACATATATTATTATTATTATATGTAAAGATTAAATCAACAGTCTGAGGGGTGACAATATTAGCCTATCACTTGTGAACGATATATATATGAATAATGCCCAGCTTGTGTGCAGTAAGGCAACTTCATAGTCGCACACCTTATGTAGCCTAGCCTATAGGCCTATATGTTTTGATAAGGTTTGTATCACAACTAAAGTGGCCAAATAACTTCTTAAAATTAAGCACATTAATCCGCTTTACAAGGGGTGTAGAGCCTAACTGGCAAACATATGCAGCGCGTGAGTTTCAAGTTTGGGGAACATAATGTAGCGACCCGCACAGACAGCTGTGTGTTATGTGTTAGGCTAGGAGGTGGTTGTGTTGTACTGACCAGTACCCGGTGTTCGCGGGGTCCGACATGTCAATCAACCTGCTATCTGCCAATCACGGGAATGCCTGGAATGTTCTGATGCCGGGCATCCTGGTGTTTGGCGGAGTGGCGTGGAGGGGGGTTGGGCAGGGGGGTGGAGCATTGGAAGTTAAGACCAGGTTCAGCCTTTGTTCTCTCTCTCTTACGTCTGGGCTTCACAAGAGAAGGTCACGATTGGCTTGTGGGTTATCTGTCATCTATTTGGCGTGTGCTACGGCCCAAACAGTAGCCTGTGTAAAGTTGGTTTAATAAACCGTAAATTCGCAAACTCAAGCCTCTGTCTGGACAATTGTTCATTTATGATCTAGTCAGGTCATTACATTGGTGTCAGAAGTGAAAAAGGTTAATACAAGTTAGCCAGCTAGCTAGCTGACTTATGTGGCTAGCTACCGTAGGTGAGAACGGGGATTGAAAATGCTTCGAGGGAATCCGAAAGTGAAGGTGGAGGTAGGGGACGATTATGGCCAAGGAGGTGCGTGTGAATGGACGTCGGGGGTTCTGTCTGAGGAGATCGCCAGGGCGTCGGAGCGCAGAGGCCGCTTGAGGGAGGACGTTAGAGCGATGGCGGCTGAAGCGGGCATGAGTGCTTCGTCGACTGTATTTCGCGCGGATTCTGGTGGGCGGACCGAAGTGGTGACGTCGACGCGGCGTGACGAGGAATCTGGGGCTCAGGATGTAAACAAACATGGCGGCGCCCAGTTCCCGGCTGCGTCCGTATCTGTTAAGACCCCGAAGTATTCCGGTAAGGCGGATTGGGAAGATTTTCATGCTCAGTTTGAACTGTTAGCTCATTTTAGGGGGTGGTCGGATGAAGAAAGGGCACTGCAGTTGGCTTTATGCCTCACGGATGAAGCTCTGGCCTGTTTGATATTGATTAGCCCCGAGGACAGGCATGATTATGGTGCTTTAGTGGGAGCACTGAGGAGGCGCTATGGACAGTGTGTACAGCCCGGGCTACTGCGCTCCGAACTGAGTAATAGACTCAGGCAGCCTGGAGAGCCTCTACGGGTGCTAGCTAATGACATTGAGAGCCTCTCTCGGCGGGCATATGCTCACATGCCCCCCTCCGTGCAGAGCGAGCTAGCACGGGACCAGTTCATACAGGCGCTCTCTCCTACGGAGCTGCGCATACAGACCCAGCTGGCTCATCCTGAGTCATTGCAGACAGCCTTGGAGATGGCTTTGGAGAGGGAGCTGGTGTGGGCTGGGGCTTCAGCTGGGGCTTTGGTGGGGGTGCAGGGAGACACACCCTCTGTGCGAGCTGGGGGGCAGAGCAGCCCGGAGCTGGAAAAGCCTGCTTGGGTGGCCGAAATGACAAAACTCATTCGTGCTGTGTCGCTACAGGCGGCACGAAACACACGCCCTGGTCCCAGGGTCTGCTGGGGTTGTGGCCAGCCAGGCCATCTGCGCCGAGATTGCCCCATGTCCCCCAGAGCTCAGGGAAACGGCTCGGGGTCCGCATAGACCGGGTAGTGCGGACCCCTGGCTTTCTATCCCAACCACCATCATCTTCAGGAGGAGCCCACCGGCACAGACGGGGAAGCAAGGCTCCACTTCCCCCAGAAGCAGACGAGGGCAAGCGGATGGAGCCTGTTGTTGTGGTGGGCCGGACCTGTGTTGGGGACTTTTGTCATGTCCCTGTCACTGTGGAGGGGGTGCCCTGCTCCGCCCTGGTGGACACTGGGTCCACAGTAACCCTGGTGAGGCCAGATATTGTGCCAGGTTGGACTCAGTGTGAGCCTACAACTGTGCAGCTCCGCACAGTCACAGGTGAGCTGGCACCCATGAAAGGGAAGGGAATAATGACTCTGACAGTAGGGGGCAGGACTGTGCGTCATCCTGTGTGGGTGGCGGCTGTGCAGGACCCTTGTATCCTGGGGTTGGACTTTCTTAGGAGCACAGGCTGCCAGTTAGACCTAAATAGGGGCACACTGAGCTTCCAGGGAGGGACGGAAGTCACCATGGCCCCCCCTAATGTCACATTCACTCAACCCAACAAACCCTTTACTCCAACAGTTAAAGCAGCAGAGACTCATGGCTGCGCCCCCTCCCCCACAGCTGTGTGTGACTTTTCCCCAGTCCCCCTGTCACCTACGGCGGTGTGTTACATTCCCCCAGCTACCTCCATGACACAGCCCTCTGTGAGCCCGGGCCGCACCCCCCCAGCCCAGCTACCCCAGATGGGAGAGGAGAGGACACTGTCTGCAGTGAGGGAGATATGGGGGAGGAACTGTGTTGGTCTTGACCCCGAGCAGCAGGAACGGTTGTGGCAGTTGCTGTTTGAATTCAGAGACAGCTTTGCGTTGAGTGAGGAAGAGGTGGGTCAGACTCATCTGGTGCAGCATGAGATCGACACAGGTGATGCTCGACCCATCAAGATGCGTCCCCGCCGTATCCCGCTGGCACGCCAGGAGGCGGCAGACAAGGCTGTGTTGGAGATGCAGCGGGCAGACTTCATTGAGCCCTCAGACAGCCCCTGGGCGGCGCCAGTCGTCATGGTTCCGAAGAAGGGGGGCAAGCTGAGGTTCTGTGCGGACTACAGGCGGCTGAATGAGGTAACCAGGAAGGACTCATACCCCATACCACGTATCGATGAGTCGCTGGACCTGGTTAGGGGGTCCTCCTGGTTCTCCTCACTAGACCTCCGCAGTGGCTATTGGCAGGTGCCCCTCTCCCCAGAGGCCAGAGCCAAAACTGCGTTCTCCACTAACAGAGGACACTGGCAGTTCAAGGTCCTGTGCTTTGGCCTGTGCAACGCTCCAGCTACTTTTGAGCGTTTGATGGACAGGGTGCTGGATGGCATCCCCCGACAGCAGTGTCTGGTATACCTCGATGACATCCTGGCCCATGGCAGCTCCTTCCAGTCAGCCCTGGGGGCGCTACGGCGTGTGCTGGAGAGGGTGGCTGCCGCAGGTCTGAAGCTCCACCCCGAGAAGTGCCACTTCATGAGGAGAGAGGTGTCCTTCTTGGGCCACCGAGTGGGGAAGGAGGGGATCAGCACCATGGAGGACAAGGTAGGGGCTGTCAGAGACTGGCCCACCCCCACCGACCAGCGTCAGCTGAAGAGCTTCCTGGGCCTGGCCTCGTACTACAGGAGGTTTGTACGGGGCTTCTCAAGCGTTGCTGCTCCACTGAACCGCCTGCTGCCGAAGGACAAGGCTTTCACTTGGACAGTGGAGTGTAAGGAGGCGTTCAACACCCTCAAACGTGCACTGATCGAGGCCCCCGTGCTCGCCCCCCCTGACCTCACCTTGCCCTTTATCCTGGACACAGACGCGAGCAATGTGGGCATGGGTGGGGTGCTGGCCCAGGTGGGGCCAGAGGGGGAGAGAGTGGTGGCGTACTTCAGCAAAACATTTGACAAACATGAGCGCCGCTACTGTGTCACCCGGCGGGAGCTCTTGGCTGTTGTGGCTTCCGTCAAACACTTCAAGTACTACCTGGGTGGTCTGCCCTTTACTGTAAGGACTGACCACTCTGCTCTCCAGTGGCTCATGTCTTTCAGAGAGCCAGAGGGGCAGGTGGCACGCTGGTTGGAGGAGCTTCAGCCGTATGACTTCACGGTGGTGCACAGGGCAGGGGCACGCCACTCCAACGCCGACGCCATGTCCCGTCGGCCCTGTACTGCAGACGGCTGCCGCCACTGTGAACGGAGAGAGGGACGGGAGAGAGAGCTGCGGGCAGAGGAGGGTGTCTGTGCCACAGTGTGTCGGGCGAGCGGGCCTGTCTGCTGTGAGCTGCAGACTGTCGACGTGGCTGAATGGCGGCAGCAGCAGGGACGGGACACAGACCTACAGCCAGTGCTACAGTGGGTAGAGGCGCAGGTGAGGCCACCATGGGAAGAGGTGACAGCGCTCTCACTCACGACCAAAGGGTTGTGGTCGAAGTTTGAGAGACTGCGGCTGGCTGATGGCGTGCTACAGCGGGCATGGAAGGAGTCAGCTACGGGAGAGGAGAGGTGGCAGGTGGTGGTCCCAAAAGCATTGCGGGAGGCTGTGCTCCAGAGTACTCATGGGGGGGTGGGGACTGGACACTTTGGGGTCACAAAAACACTGCGCCGTCTCCGTCAGGGCTTCTACTGGGGGCAGCACAAGAGGGATGTGGAGGACTTTTGTCGCCGCTGTGACAACTGCACAGCGAGAAAGGGCCCCCCAGGCCGCTCTCATGCTCAGCTCCAACAGTTCCCAGTGGGGGCTCCCATGGAGAGGGTGGGAGTGGATGTAGTTGGGCCGTTCCCCACCACAGACAGTGGAAACCGCTGGGTGCTCACGGCCATGGACTATTTCACAAAATGGCCCGAGGCCTATGCTCTGCCTGACCAGGAGGCAGAGACCATCGTCGACGCCCTGACAGCGGGGATGTTCAGCAGGTTTGGAGCTGCAGAGTCCATCCACAGCGACCAAGGCAGAAACTTTGAGTCCCGTGTGTTCGCCACCATGTGTGAGAGGCTGGGTATGCACAAGACCCGCACTACTCCTCTCCATCCTCAAAGTGATGGCCTTGTGGAGCGCTTCAACAAAACGCTTGGACAGCAGCTGGCCATCGTCTCTTCCAAACACCAGCGTGACTGGGACAAGCACCTGCCTATGGTCCTCATGGCATGCCGCTCCGCTGTCCAAGACTCCACCTCCTGCACGCCTGCCCTCCTCATGCTGGGGAGAGAGATCCGCACCCCTGCGGAGATGGCGTTTGGTCGGCCCGGGACAGGTTAGCCCCATACAGAGGGGCCTCTTCTCCCCAAACCCCAGGAACCCCCACAATTCCCCTCTCTGGCAATGACATTCTCCAGGCACCCACCCTCAGGTGCCGCAGACAAGGCTCCAGACAGCCCACTCCCCCTGTGTCACCGCGTGGTTCCCCAGAGCCACGGACTGTATTACCCGTTCCCGCTTCCTTGTCCCCCATATCCCTGCCTTCATCCCCTGGTTCCCAGAGGGGCACTCTGCGACCATCACGGCCACGCAGGCAAAGGAGACCTCCGGGTCGCTTCAGAGACTTTGTTTGTTCCCTCGGGGACGAGGGACTTTGTGGTGGGGGGGCTGTGTAGCGACCCGCACAGACAGCTGTGTGTTATGTGTTAGGCTAGGAGGTGGTTGTGTTGTACTGACCAGTACCCGGTGTTCGCGGGGTCCGACATGTCAATCAACCTGCTATCTGCCAATCACGGGAATGCCTGGAATGTTCTGATGCCGGGCATCCTGGTGGTTGGCGGAGTGGCGTGGAGGGGGGTTGGGCAGGGGGGTGGAGCATTGGAAGTTAAGACCAGGTTCAGCCTTTGTTCTCTCTCTCTTACGTCTGGGCTTCACAAGAGAAGGTCACGATTGGCTTGTGGGTTATCTGTCATCTATTTGGCGTGTGCTACGGCCCAAACAGTAGCCTGTGTAAAGTTGGTTTAATAAACCGTAAATTCGCAAACTCAAGCCTCTGTCTGGACAATTGTTCATTTATGATCTAGTCAGGTCATTACAATAATTTTCACCATAAAATTCACTTTTAGAATAAAAGCATTACATGCATAATTGCATTTGCAATCACTTTTGAGAATGGTGTTTTCCCGCTAATTGATTGCATTTTTGAACATTCGCACTTATAGCCTACTGCCGTGTGTGCATTGCTGCGCTTATAATGTGAAGAACTAGCCTAATAGTTTAGCAACATTTTAAGCTTAACGTTTTGATTTGTTGCGTCAGCCTCATTGCTTAAAAAAAGTTTCAGGGATGCTAGTGGTTGTATTCATTTGGGATCTATCGCATCCCACAACTGTCCCAGACTATGTTTGGAATATTTATTTTTCGCACAGAATACAATAGGTCAACTTTTGTACTGTGGGGGATAGTAGATTGACATAGGCTAGTGCTTTTGCTTTAAGCCTACTCATCTTGTTGGCTGACGAAAAGTAAATGTGGACAGTTCTTCCAGTATCTTCAAAATGCGCCTCAGAATTGGATAAGGACGCGCGCAGTTGCGTCCCCAATGTGTCTGTCTTCACTCGTAGCCTATGAGAAAGACCTGATCACGTGATGGGAATTGGCTAATAAAAATGTAGCTATCTGAGAGAGCCATGCGAGTGAGAGGGGCTTCGAAGCAGGCAGCCTGGAGAAGGGAAGTATAATTAGTATATTCAGCCCCAGGGCACAACGGCCACTGGCCGCAAAAGTCATGGATTTTTTTAAAGGGGAATTACGGCCACACAAAGGGGATGCTGCTGGGAAATTTTAGGTATTATCAAGTGCTTGTCAAATGTTGAATGAGAGACTGATTGTGTGCAGCCTGCGCAAAAAAACAAAGCAGAGCTCATGCCTTTCAAATGATCATTAGAGTTGCATCATGCCGCCTTAGAATGTATTAAAAATATAAGCATATAGCCCAATATTGGTAGAATGACAAAAGTTACATAATATAACTCTAAATTAAGCAGTTTATAATTGGCTCATTCATCCCCCTCCACTCCCCTGTAACTATTCCCCAGGTCGTTGCTGCAAATGAGAACGTGTTCTCAGTCAACTTACCTGGTAAAATAACGGTAAAATAAAAATAAATAAAAAATAAATAAATAAATAAAAATATAGGAGGACCTGTTTCTTTGTTAACCGCTCAACACAGAATAGACGCATGTGAACACTTCCTCACATCGTTTGGAGAAAATATCCTTTCTATTTTATTCAGCTTTGTTCAATTGTATTCTTCATGTTATAAAATAATATAAAATAATCCCATGGAATTCTAAGCAAATCTTGTCTGCTAAATGAACTAGTGTAGCCCACAGCCATATGGCATAGCCAGATCAGGGCCTAACATAAGGACAACTCAGAGTATGCTATTCTGTTCTTCTGAAATAGACTACATTTTCTTCATGTCATGTTTCTTTAGACCTGTCTAAAATAAATGGATTTATTGTGAAGGTGTAGGCTATGTTACATGGATTTATTAGACTTTTTAAAATGTAGATGTTCCAAAGGTCTGCATCAGTGGCTTGTAGGCGCTCACCGGCTGGCAAAAGTTTTTACCGCCACAAGTTGCAACCAAAACTGAGTTCCAACCAAGCATTCTACATTCAAAACATGCTGTATTCAATTGTGATGTCATCATATTCAAAAGTAAATGTGTTTTTATAAATTTAGTATCACTATGGCAATGGGTTTCAATAAACACTGGCTCTTATCAACCAAACATTCTAATTCCAACATCCTACCTGTTTGGTTTGATTGTGTGATGTCATCATGTTTTAATGTAGTTGTTATTTCATGCAGTCATATAATAAAAAACATTGACCATGGAGTACAGTGACTAGATTGTATTGGGATGACATCAAATTCAAATGTTATTGTATGTTTGCCACCCAGAACCAACAGGCAGTGGCGTTTACAATCAATATACTGTACTGCCCTAGCTTGGGTTCCAGTCTGTTTCTGTTCTCTTGCGACACCTTATGGAATTGTCATGTTTGGCATTTTAAAATTCATCACAGGACATACAGATACGTCAATGTCAATCCCAGGCCTTTTTCTATCATTTTTCTTTGTCCTGATGTCACAGTTGATGAAATCAGTATGTTGGTCCTCTCTGTCTTCCAAGCATTGATTTAGCAGAGCTCTGCCTAAGTGCAGGTTGTCCACAGTTCACACTGCTAATGGCCTTTCACAGAGAGAGCGATTTCTTTATTTTTCCTTTTGTACTTTAACTATTTGGACATCTTTACACCACTGTATTTGAAATGTCTTTAGCATTTTGGAACTTTTGTGAGTGTAATGTTTACTGTTCATTTTTTAGGATTTATTTCACTTTTGTTCGTTATTTATTTCACTTGCTTTGGCAATGTTGACATATGTTTCCCATTCCAAAAAAGCCCCTTGAATCAAACTGAATTGAGAGAGCAAGTATTATGTTGGGTGTTACGAGTCATACCAGGACATTGGTCATCTTCTTGCAGTAGGGTGCTGAATGTGAATGTAAAGCCAAGACCTCAACAGTCAGCAGTGGACCTTAGTACTACGCGTAGATGCCTGAAGGAAATCGTCTTGGCAGCAGAGTGTCATTGCACTGTAGGATTTTTCATCTGTGCACTTGAGCACTGAAGGTTGCTCTGACTGAGAATGTTTTGGCATTCTTCCTGTACTGTACACACAGGCACAGATAAGCAGCAACATTCTCATCTTGATAATATCATTATGTTTGTCAGCTGTACTGTCAAGAAAGCAATCACTCCTCTCTTTTCTTTTAATCTTATTTTGATCTCTAATAGGCAGAACCATCTGTTGGTTAATCACATGTAGGAATTTATGTCCTGGGTCCCTCTGCTTGCACTCAATGCACTGTGTGTGCTTCTATCCACTCTCCTGCAACAACATGTTGGTGTGTCTGTATCTGCATTCAGCTGCATGCACTAATAAAATAATAACAATCATTTGGTAGGTGCATATATTTGCCTTGTTTCACACAAGTGTGTAGTGTAAGCTTGTGTGAAATGGAAATGTGTTCATCTATAATCTATAGCGCTGTGGCATGGTGATTTTAGGTCTCTGAGGGATTCACAGACAGGCCCAGCGCTAGGTCACTCTGTTCCCTTCTCAAAGCCTGCAGTATGACTCCTCAGCCCAAGAGCATTTAAGGAAGGACTGTAGTTTGTGATGTAGTGGTGCCCAGGATGACTAGGATCATTTATGATGATGAGCTCTGATTTACTGTACTGCAATGTTTTCTTGATTCTGGTAAATCAAACCCACAGTTTAACCTGCTATGTTCCTGTGCTTCTGTCAGAGCCTTGGAGAGAAGCGTGCTGGACTTACACAGGCCACTCACAATTAAACACGATCATGGCTGATTGACAGCAAATCCTCCAAAATAGCTGTGATTTCACCTGCACAAATTTGTAGACTACACTACACATTCTCCAACTGCAAAGACCAGATCTGATTAGAAGTTGTAGACAAACTATAGCCAATGCCATTTCAAATTTTTATCTAGCTAGTACTGGTAAATTAATAGTTTAGTCATGGCTCCAGTGAGACGTTCTCAGCCTCTACCCCATTAAATAGTCATTACACATCACGCTTGAATGAGTGCTTGGCTGTTATGTGGGCACCGAATAGCTGGTAACTGACCCCTCAGATGCCAACACTCATAAATCCCACTTGTAAATATAAGCAGTGCGATTGTACTCCTGAGAAGTTATCTTTTGATGAGAGAGCCTCAGCCTGTCGATAAAGGGTATGGGGCCCCGTAGAACACTTGAAAAAAGCATTATGAATAGACTAGAGCTATCTCTAGCCTGTCTGTCTCCTACTTCGGTGCTCATTGTTGATGTAAAGAATGAGCTTGGTTGGATGAGATATTGATTACTAGCAATGGCTTGAATCCCATGAGTAGACTAGCTCTTGAGGCTGACACAAAGGACAGTCCAGTGTTCATGGTGAAATGGTAGCTCTTTTATTAGAGGACCTGACAAAGCTAGCAGATTCTCCTAGTTTCAGTATTTCCATCTGTATCTGTATTTGTATTTATTAGGGATCCTCATTAGCTAACGCCAAGGCAGCAGCTACTCTTCCTGGGGTCCGAACACATTAAGGCACTTACATGACATATAAAACAAAAGATAAAACAGTACATCATATAACATTATTACACCACTACATATCTACAATACAAAATGGATAATACCACCATACAACAATATTGCAATGTACGTGTGTATAGAATGCGTACGCTAGTGCTTGTGTGCATATGCGTGTGTCTGTACTTTGTATGTGTCTCTTCACAGTCCCCGCTGTTCCATAAGGGGTATTTTTATCTGTTTTTAAATCTGATTCTACTGCTTGCATCAGTTATCTCATGTGGAATAGAGTTCCATGTAGACATGGCTCTATGTAGTACTGTGCGCCTCCCATAGTCTGTTCTGGACTTGGGGATTGTGAAGATGTTTTGTGGGGTATGCATGGGTGTACCGAGCTGGTGTCATGTTTTGTGTGGTATGCATGAGTGTTCGTAGTTTAAATAGACAGCTCGGTGCATTCAGCTTGTCAACACTTCTTACAAAAACAAGTAGTGATGAAGTCAATCTCTCCTCCACTTTCAGCCATCTGTAGCAGATGGGTGGTTGTTTTACTGCACTTCTAGAAGAAGCTCATTGTCTGTGAAGCCTATGGCACTGTGCTGTGCCAGACAGTATTGCTGTTGGGTTGTTGGGTTAGGTAATCTCACTCCTCAGCCCGACGGCTGCCTGCCTGCCTGCCTGCCCGCCACCCCACTCCAGGAAATGTCACATGCCAGCGTCAATAAGAGATGAGAATGGCTATTACCCCATCGCCCTGAGCTGCCCAACTCATTCCCCACTCCTTCCACTGCTCATGAGGGCACTATTAGCCTGGTTGCCATCTCTGTTCAGCTATTACATTCCACTCCTTGCCACTCCTGTCATTTGTCAAGTAGTGAAATGTTAGCTAAAAAGACTGGTACCAAGATTAGGGCACTATTACACTGTATTCCCATTTGTACAATTAGTGTGTGTGTGCAGGCTTTGATGCATGCATGTGCAATGTCATCATACTGTTCCATACAATGCTGCACTGTTTCTCTTATCAGTCGAGCACTGACATCTTCCAGGTCTGCTGGCTGGAAGATATACTGTTGATTCCAAGCATCCAATTCCCCTCTTTTAGTGATGCCTCCACATCTCTCATTGTCACGGCAAAATGGAATCTTGGCAGAAGTCAAGCCGCACAATTATGATGCTGAACAAGCCGTTTGTCTTTTTGAATGACTGTCCCCATAGAAGCATCCTTTATTGGTACAACTGCTAGTTGTTGTTTCCACTGAATGAGTGGTGAGAAATAGATCCTTCTGGAAGAACACTCTTTAGTATTTAATTGAATGCAATGTGTTGTGATTGTGGAACAGACCCTTATGTGTGAATGTGAAACCAATGGAATGTGCCATTACAGTATTACTTGGTTGACAAAGACTAGCACAATGTCATTCTATGTCAGGAAAATATACAGTATGTTTGTCTGATGCATAATAATATTATATACATAAGATGTGTTTTTCTGTTATATACAGTACCAGTCAAAAGTTTGGACACACCTACTCATTCAAGGGTTTTTCTTTATTTTTTTTATTTTTTTCTACATTGTAGAATAATAGTGAAGACATCAAAACTATGAAATAACACATATGCAATCATGTAGTAACCAAAAAAGTGTTTAACAAATCAAAATATACTTTATATGTGAGATTCTTCAAAGTAGCCACCTTTTGCCTTGACGACAGATTTGCACACTCTTGGCATTCTCTCAACCAGCTTCATGAGGTTTGCTTTTCCAACAGTCTTGAAGGAGTTCCCACATATGCTGAGCACTTGTTGGCTGCTTTTCCTTCCCTCTGCAGTCCAACTCATCCCAAACCATCTCGATTGGGTTGAGGTCAGGTGATTGTGGAGGCCAGGTCATCTGATGCAGCACTCCATCACTCTCCTTCTTGGTCAAATAGCCCTTACACAGCCTGGAGGTGTGTTTTGGGTCATTGTCCTGTTGAAAAACAAATGATAGTCCCGCTAAGCGCAAACCAGATGGGATGGCGTATCGCTGCAGAATGCTGTGGTAGCCACGCTGGTTAAGTGTTCCTTGAATTCAAAATAAATCACACACCATCACACCTCCTCCTCTATGCTTCACGGTGAGAACCACACATGCAGAGATCATCCGTTCACCTACTCTGCGTCTCACAAAGACACAATGGTTGGAACCAAAAATCTAAAATTTGGACTCATCAGACCAAAGGACAGATTTCCACCGGTCTAATGCCCATTGCTCGTGTTTCTTGGCCCAAGCAAGTCTCTTCTTCTTATTGGTGTCCTTGAGTGGTTTCTTTTCAGCAATTTGACCATGAAGGCCTGATTCACACAGTCTCCTCTGAACAGTTGATGTTGAGATGTGTCATATTACTTGAACTCTGTGAAGCATTTATTTGGGCTGCAATCTGAGATGCAACTCTAATGAACTTATCCTCTGCAGCAGAGGTACCTCTGGGTTTTCCTTTCCTGTGGCGGTCCTCATGAGAGACAGTTTCATCATAGCGCTTGATGGTTTTTGTGACTGCACTTGAAGAAACTTTCAAAGTTCTTGGAATTTTCCGGATTGACTGACCTTCATGTCTTAAAGTAGTGATGGACCTTAGTTTCTCTTTGCTTATTTGAGCTGTTCTTGCCATAATATGGACTTGGTCTTTTACCAAACAGAGCTATCTTCTGTATACCACCCCTACCTTGTCACAACACAACTGATTGGCTCAAACGCATAAAGAAGGAAAGAAATTCCACAAATGAACTTTTAACAAGGCACACCTGTTAATTGAAATGCATTCCAGGTGACTACCTCATGAAGCTGGTTGAGAGAATGCCAAGAGTGTGCAAATCTGTCGTCAAGGCAAAAGGTGGCTACTTTGAAGAATCTCACATATAAAGTATATTTTGATTTGTTAAACACTTTTTTGGTTACTACATGATTGCATATGTGTTATTTCATAGTTTTGATGTCTTCACTATTATTCTACAATGTAGAAAATAATACAAAATAAAGAAAAACCCTTGAATGAGTAGGTGTGTCCAAACTTTTGACTGGAACTGTATATATATATATAGTAACAGAAGTGTACGGCGTGATAGGGCCCAGGTGTTTCAGAATGTCCTGCCATGATAGAGATGTAGAAGTATATAGCCTACAGTATGTTTCTAATGCAGAGTAATATATAAAATGTGTGTTTCTGCCCTATACAGTAGCAAAAGGGTGAGGACAAATACCTGTTGTGTCAATGAGTTAAATACTGCAGCCTTTGAAACCCACGTTCAGTTTTACTGATTCTCAGTGGGATTGTATCTGGGCCCAGCTGTCTCATTGTCTGGCTTCCACGTCTGCGTGGCATTAGAAGGCAATATGTCGTGTCCCTTCAGCCCAGGAAAAAAGTTTGTGGGAAACAGTTTTTGGCTAAGAGTGTTTGCATACTAAGCGTCTGGAGAATATTCTAATTTTATGAGGAAATCTTTTTAAGCAGAGAGTTTGACTGCCACTGCAGGCCCTTAAAGTACAGGAGGATTATGCAGAGCATGAGTAAATAGCAAGGAGAGTATTATGTATATAAATATTCATATTTCATAGAAACCATTCGTGGCTACGCTTTTACTCAACGAAAGCTCCTTTAGAGAAGATAGTTATGAACCCTGTCTGTCTGTCTGTTTTTAGGGTGTTTCTTCACCATGGGGTCTAGACATTCCCAGTATAATCTATCGCCCCTTACAGTATATGTATGTATATGTGTATGCATGCTTGTGTGTGTGTAGGTGGACATTCCCTCCATTTCTTGATGACCTTCTTTTTGTCCAGCTCCTGATATTAATTTGGATGTGCGTAACCCCCCCATCCTTTCATTGTGCACTGCAGGTGACCTGGTCTCCCGGGCCATGCACCACCTCCAGCCGCTGCATGTGAAGAACCACAGCAACGGGACGCCCATCCACCAGAAGAGCAGCTCAGTACACTGGGAGCCTGAGGCGCTCTATACCCTCTGCTACTTCATGCACTGTCCCCAGATGGAGTGGGAGAACCCCAACGTAGAACCTTCCAAGGTTACCCTGCAGACAGAGAGGTAACACGCACACACAGAAACAAACACAAACAAGCAAGAACACAGTGACGGACACACTCACACACCTCATGGGATATACAGTATTCAAAGTATTTACATTTTCTTACGTTATAGCCTTACTCTAAAATTGATTAAATAAATTAAAATGTCTTCAGCAATCTACACACAATACCCCACAATGGCAAATTATGCAAATGCATAAACAACAGAAATACCTTATTTACATAAGTATTCAGAACCTTTGCTATGATACTCGTAATTGAGCTCAGGTGCATCCTGTTTCCATTGATCCTCCTTGAGATGTTTCTACAACTTGATTGGAGTCCACCTGTGGTAAATTCAATTGATTGGACATGATTTGGAAAGCCACACACCTGTCTATACAAGGTCCCACAGTTGACAGGGCATGTCAGAAGAAAAAAAACAAGCCATGAGGTCGAAGGAAGTGTCCGTAGAGCTCCGAGACAGGATTGTGTCGAGGCACAGATCTGGGGAAGGGTACCAAAACGATTCTGCAGCATTGAAGGTCCCCAAGAACACAGTGGCTTCCATCATTCCTAAATGGAAGAAGTTTGGAACCACCAATACTCTTCCTAGAGCTGGCCACCTGGCCAAACTGAGCAATTGGGGGAGAAGGGCCTTTGTCAGGGCGATGATCAAGAACCTCATGGTCACTCTGACAGAGCTCGAGAGTTCCTCTGTGGAGATGGGAGAACCTTCCAGAAGGACAACCATCTCTACAGCACTCTACCAATCAGGCCTTTATGGTAGAGTGGCCAGACGGAAGCCACTCCTCAGTAAAAGGCACATGACTTGGAGTTTGCCAAAAGCCACCTAAAGACTCTCATGAGAAACAAGATTCTTTGGTCTAATGAAACCAAGATTAAACTCTTTGGCCTGAATGCTAAGCATCACGTCTGGAGGAAACATGGCACCATCCCTACGGTGAAGCATGGTGGTGGCAGCATCATGCTGAGGGAATGTTTTTCAGCGGTAGGGACTGGGAGACTAGTCAGGATCAAGACAAAGAACAGAGCAAAGTACAGAGCGATCCCCGTTGAAAACCTGCTCCAGAGCGCTCAGGATCTCAGACTGGGGCGACGGTTCACCTTCCAACAGGACAACGACCCTAAGCACACAGCCAAGACAACGCAGGAGTCGCTTCGGGACACGTCTCTGAATGTCCTTGAATGGCCCAGACAGAGCACGGACTTGAACCCAATTGAACATCTCTGGAGAGACCTGAAAATAGCTGTGCATTAACGCTCCTCATCCAACCTGACAGAGCTTGAGAGGATCTGCAGAGAAGAATGGGAGAAACTTCCCAAACACAGGTGTACCAAGCTTGTAGCGTCATACCCAAGAAGACTCAAGGCTGTAATCGCTGCCAAAGGTGCTTCAACCAAAGTACTAAATAAAGGGTCTGAATATTTATGTGAATGTGGTATTTCAGTTTTTATTTTTAATAAATGATTTCTAAAATCCTGTTTTTGCTTTGTCAAACGATTTAATCAATTTTAGAGTAAGGAGTAACGTAACAAAATGTGGAAAAAGTCAAGGGATCTGAATACTTTCCGAATGCACTGTACAAGGGCTGTTATGTTGATGGTGTAGATAGACCATTAGGATTCACATTCATCAGACGGGTAAGACACAAATGTCATGGCAGTACTTTCATTCTGTCGTGAACCAAAGCCATACTGAAGTACGCGACACTCACCTCCTGCATTTAGCTTTCACAGTGAGCCTCAAGTCTCCCACACGTCCCTTAACCAGATGTTTTCCTATAGAGGAACAATATTTAAATAGAGAAAATTGACAGCTTGTTAATGTACATTAAGCCCTAACAATCACATGCAGGGGGAATCGGCAGGAAATTATTATTGAAACACGTATGGCTTTACTAAATTGCTTTCTCTGACATAGTCATTACATTTCAATACAAGTTATAGGCTGTATGGAGTCCATGTTTTAGAATGGTATTATGTGTTACCCAACATTGCCATGATGTCGATTCTGAGATCCCTCCTATACCTTAGAATTTGGTCTACTCTTAAAACTGCGAAACTGCTATCTATAGCTATCTATCTACACTGTTCATATTTACACTGGCTTGGAGTTTTTCCTGGCCAGGTCACCTGGTGAGGAAACGCTCCTATACATTATATAACCTCACAGGACCAGAATGTCCTGAGGATATGAGGAAACCTCTGTCAGTGGAAGGGGAAATGGGTGAATAAGCTGACAGTTGATGCAGAGCAGGCCTCCTCCGGGGCTCTACACTTTACAGCCCTGTAATGGAGAACTAACTGCTAATGTGTCTTCCAGGTCTCCATCCCTAGTCTGCTTCAGCTCTGAGCACCACAAAGAAAGGTTCCTAATGAACAGATTTGTAGAGGAGAATTGGGAAAGCTGCGTGATTCCAATCGTGTTTTAAAACCTTGCCTAGGTCTACACTTAATTGGAAATCTTCAAAGAGAATGGTCGGAAACACGTCGTAAAGCTAGCCCGTGAACTATGTCTGAGCTTTTCTGTTGGTTTTGTAGTGGAATATATTGTCCGATAAAATATACACCACTTCATGATGTGGTGTTGTGTCTTTTGAAACGCTGGTACAAATTGTGTCATAGTGCCTCAAGGTCACATGTTTCCCAGGACTTTGAAGGGAGTCATTTATATTTGCATGTGTGCAGTGATGAAAATTGGAATAATTAAATAGCAGGATTCTCCCTCAGGCTAGAATACTATACTGATGAATGACAGATTGATTATAGGTGACAAATATATGACAGATGTACAGTGCCATTCAGAAAGTATGCAGACCCCTTCACTTTTTCCACAGCCTTATTCTAAAATGGATTAACTAAATAAAAATCCTCAGCAATCTACACACAATACCCCATAATGACTAAGCAAAAATAAAAATAGTTTTTAGAATGTTTTGCTAATTTGTTAAAAATAAAAAACAGAAATACCTTATTTACATAAGTATTCAGACCCTTTGCTATGAGACTCAAAATTGAGCTCAGATGCTTCCTGTTTCCATTGATTAGTGATTATTAAAATTTGATTATTAATTTTTTTTAAATCCTGTTGTTGCTTTGTCATTATAGGGTATTGTATGTAGATTTATGAAGGGGAAAAAACAACAATTGAATCAATTTTAAATAAGGCTGTAACCTACCAATATATGGGAAAAGTCAAGGTGTCTGAATACTTTCCCGAAGGCACTGTACATGTAGGAGCGAAGCTGGGGCTGGACATTCAAGGCATTGAGCTATCTTGTGTGAGATAATATGCAGTGATCTAGAGTCACATCAGTATTATTCAATATTAACATTACATGTATATTCATATTAATAGTAATAATGTCTATGACTGACAGGTGCATATACATATTAATATGTTTCTCCATCCTCTAAAGAACAAATACAGTTAAATGGGAACCAGCTGTTAGGGTCTCTGAATAAAGGAGTAGCATAACTGTGCTCCAAGACACTGATCTCAAGTCACTTTTAAATGACAATGGTTAGAATGTCAGATTTGTGTAAGCTAAGCTGATCCAAGATCTGTACCTAAACCAGGACAACTTTTGCCTGTACCAGTCAGCCCATAGCTGATATTGATGACTCCTGTGTGTGTGTGTGTGTGTGTGTGTGTGTGTGTGTGTGTGTGTGTGTGTGTGTGTGTGTGTGTGTGTGTGTGTGTGTGTGTGTGTGTGTGTGTGTGTGTGTGTGTGTGTGTGTGTGTGTGTGTGTGTGTGTGTGTGTGTCTGCAGGCCTTTCCTAGTGCTGCCTCCCCTGATGGAGTGGATCAGGGTGTCGGTGGCTCACGCGGAGCACCGCCGCAGCTTCTCAGTGGACAGTGACGACATCCGGCAGGCCGCCAGGCTGCTACTGCCAGGGGTGGACTGTGAACCACGCCAGCTCAAGTACGGCATGGAAACACACACACATGGCACGCAGGCTCGATACACCCACACTCAACAATATGAACTCAAACACACACACACTACCACGGATGGACCCATGTGCACGCTCACACACATACACACACACACACACACACACACTTGAACACACACACACACACCTCTCATACAGTTGTTATTTGTCCTCACATTGACACAAGTCATTTAACACACAAATCATTTCTGTCCAGAATCAGTGTCACACTCTAAATTCAGCTCATTGATTTCATTTCCTGTGATTTTCCTACCAGGACGGATGACTGTTTCTGTGCTTCCCGCAAGCTGGATGCAGCCTCTACAGAGGCTAAGTTCCTCCAGGACCTGGGCTTCCGTATGCTCAACTGTGGCCGGACCGACCTGGTGAAACAGGCTGTCAATCTGCTGGGGCCTGACGGCATCAACAGCATGAGTGAACAGGTTAGTTAGACATACACACACACACACACACACACACACACACACACACACACACACACACACACACACACACACACACACACACACACACACACACACACACACACACACACACACACATTCACAGGCACACACGCATACATACACATGCACAAATGCATGCACGCGCGCCTGCACGCACGCACACACACACACACAATGCCTGGGGAACAGAACATAGAGCTGACATAACGCAAAATAAAGCAGACACCTTGCAGGCAGGCAAGCACTGGCAAAGATGCTTACACACACAAACGCACGCACCCCTTCGGCCTCATGTACACATGGATGGATGCCCACGCCCACAACCACCCACCCATGTTCTCAACTCAATTTGACCTGCCACTTTTTTTCTGCTCAGTGGTAAACGTGTGAAACTCAGTATTGCCCACTCTCTCCTACACACATCAGTCCATTGGGACAACACACACACACAGCTATGTCTTACTATACTTGTGAGGACTTTTTGTGGACCTAGAATTGATTCCCATTCAAAATTCCCTAATCCCTAACTCTAAATGTAACCCTAATCCTGCCCCACTCATTGTTGAACCTTTAACCTGTATTTTTGCTGCTGGTGTTTTCTCTAAGATTTGGAAAGCGGCACATGTCCTCCCCCTGAATAAAGGCCAGAGATCCTTCTGATTTACATAATTACTGCTCTAAGTTATCTTGCTTAGCCAAGGTACTAGAATCCCTGACCAACTCCCAGCTAAGAAATGTTTTACCTTCTCACTCTATTCTAAATATGCGCTAGTCTGGTTTTAGATGATGTGTTGAATTGGCTAGATCATAAAAAACATTGTGCTGCCCTATTTATAGACCTTACCAAGGCATTCGACACCGTTGACGATTCCCTACTCATTCAAAAACTGTTTGAAATGGGCCTGGACAAGGAATCGTGCAAATGGTTTAAGAGCTATCTAACAGACAGGACACAAAGTGTGATTTCTGATGGGATCAATTCTAATTTCCTCAATATTACGAAAAGTGTACCGCAGGGGTCGGTATTGGGACCGGTTCTCTTTACTATTTATATAAATAATATTGGTCTATGTATTAAATCCTGTAATATTTATCTGTTTGCAGACGGAACGTTTATGTATACCATTGTTCCAACTGTAGACCAGGCGTTGTTAGAGCTGCAATCTGATTTTGTTGCATTACAGAAATCCCTACTTAATGCGGGCAAAACTAAATATTGTTCTCTAATTCATGGCACTCTCAACGAGTGTTTTCCCGCCTAAAAATATCTCGGTGTCTGGATTGATAAAGATTTAACATTTAAAAAACATGCTGATGAGCAAGTTAAAAAGATATAAAGTGGACTTCTGCTTTAAAAATAGATCTTGCCTCACCATGAACAGCAGGAATAAGTTTTAATACATATCACTGCATCCTGTATCAGAAGGTGAGCTGGACCTCGCTAAAGTCCCGTAGAACACTTCATTACTCGATTCTTGTTTACAAAGCTCTGCTCTACAAGCTTCCAACATACACTATATATAGAAAAGTATGTGGACACCCCTTCAAATTAGTGGATTTGGCTATTTTAGCCACAGCTGTTGCTGACAGGTGTATACAATTGAGCACACAGCCTCGCAATCTCCATAGACAAACATTGGCAGTAGAATGGCTTTACTGAAGACCTCAGTGACTTTCAACGTGGCACCGTCAAAGGATGCCACCTTTCCAACATGTCAGTTTGTAAGATTTCTGTCCTGCTAGAGCAGCCCTGGTCAACTATAAGTGCTGTTATTGTGAAGTGGAAATGTCTAGGAACAACAACGGCTCAGCCGCGAAGTGGTAGGACATACAAGCTTACAGAATGGGACTGCTGAGTGCTGAAGCGCGTAGAGAGCAAAAATCTTCTGTCCTCGGTTGCAACACTCACTATCGAGTTCCAAACTGCCTCTGGAAGCAATGTCAGCACAAGAACTGTTTGTCAGGAGCTTCATGAAATGGGTTTCCATAGCCGAGCACCCGCACGCACACAAGCCTAAGATTACCAGACACAATGCTAAGTGTTGGCTGGAGTGGTGTAAAGCTCACCGCCATTGGATTCTGGAGCAGTGGAAACGCGTTCTCTGGAGTGATGAATCACGCTTCACCATCTGGCAGTCCAACGGACGATTCTGGGTTTGGGGGATGCCAGGAGAACGCTACCTGCCCGACTGCATAGTGCCAACTGTAAAGTTTGGTGGAGGAGGAATAATGGTATTGGGCTGTTTTTCATGGTTCAGGTGAGGCCCCTTAGTTCCAGTGAAGGGAATTTATTTAGATGTATTTTTTGTAGCCCCTTTTTCTCCCCAATTGTGTGATATCCAATTGGTAGTTACAATCTTGTCCAATCGCTGCCAACCCCGTACGGACTCAGGAGAGGCCAAGGTCGAGAGCCATACATCTTCCGAAACACGACCCTGCCAAGCCACACTTCTTCTTGACACACTGCTCGCTTAACCCGGAAGCCAGCCGCACCAATGTGTCGGAGGAAACACCGTCCAACTGGCGACCGTGATGGGACACGATGGGACAGGAACATCCCTGCCGGCAAAACCCTCCCCTAACCCGGACGACGCTGGGCCAATTGTGTGCCGCCCCATGGGTCTCCCGGTTACGGCCGGCTGTGACACAGCCCTGGATCGAACCCGGATCTGTAGTGACGCCTCTAGCACTGTGATGCAGTGCCTTAGACCGCCACTTGGGAGGCCCGTGAAGGGAAATCTTAATGCTACAGCAAATAATTAGATTTTAGACAAATCTGTGCTTCCAACTTTGTGGCAACAGTTTGGGGAAGGCCCTTTCCTGTTTCAGCATGACAATGCCCCCATGCACAAAGCGAGGTCCATACTGAAATGGTTTGTCGAGATCGGTGAGGAAGAATTTGACTGGCCTGCACAGAGTCTTGACCTCAACTCCATCAAATAACTTTGGGATGAATTGGAACGCCAACTGCGAGCCAGGCCTAAGCGCCCAACATCAGTGCTGATCTCACTAATGCTCTTGTGGCTGAATGGAAGCAAGTCCCCGCAGCAATGTTCCAACATCTAGTGGAAAGCCTTCACGGAAGAGTGGAGGCTGTTATAGCAGCAAAGGGGGGACCAACTCCATATTAATGCCCATGATTTTGGAATGAGATGTTCGACGAGAAGATGTCCACATACTTTTGGTTATGTAGTGTATCTCACTTCGCTGTTGAAATATAAAAATATGTTTGCAGGGTTGGTTAACTCTTGAGATCCCGCTTGTCTCCACAAAGTTGGTCAATCCGCCTTTAGATTTAAGGCACCGCAGTTATGGAATACTTTACAAAACAAATTACATCGGGATTCCCGGTGCCGATAGGGCAGTTTTAAACTCTGTTGTTACATTTAATTGAAGTATGCAATTGTTTCAATTGACAATTATTACTTGTTGTAATAACCTGATATAATGTATTTACAGTTGAAGTCGGAAGTTTACATACACTTAGGTTGGAGTCATTACAACTCGATTTTCAACCACTCCACAAATGTCTTGTTAACAAACTATAGTTTTGGCAAGTCGGTTAGCACATCTACTTTGTGCATGACACAAGTAATTTTTCCAACAATTGTTTACAGACAAATTATTTCACTTATAATTCCCTGTATCACAATTCCGTCAGAAGTTTACATACACTAAATTGACTGTGCCTTCAAACAGCTTGGAAAATTCCAGAAAATGATGTCATGGCTTTAGAAGCTTCTGATACGCTAATTGACATCATTTTTGTCAATTGGAGGTGTACCTGTGGATGTATTTCCAGTCCTACCTTCAAACTCAATGCCTCTTTGCTTGACATCATGGGAAAATCAAAAGAAATCAGCCAAGACCTCAGAAAAAAAATTGTAGACCTCCACAAGTCTGGTTCATCCTTGGGAGCAATTTCAAAACGCCTGAAGGTACCACGTTCATCTGTACAAACAATAGTACGCAAGTATAAACACCATGGGACCACGCAGCCATCATACCGCTCAGGAAGGAGACGCGTTCTGTCTCCTAGAGGTGAACGTACTTTGGTGCAAAAAGTGCAAATCAATCCCAGAACAACAGCAAAGGACCTTGTGAAGATGATGGAGGAAACAGGCACAAAAGTATCTATATCCACAGTAAAACGTATCCTATATCAACATAACCTGAAAGGAAGAATCCGCTCAGCAAGGAAGAATCCGCTCAGCAAGGAAGAATCCACTGCTCCAAAACCGCCATAAAAAATGCCAGACTACGGTTTGCACCTGCACATGGGGACAAAGATTGTACTTTTTGGAGAAATGTCCTCTGGTCTGATGAAACAAAAATAAACTGTTTGGCCACAATGACCATTGTTATGTTTGGAGGAAAAAGGGGGATGTTTGCAAGCCGAAGAACACCATCCCAACCGTGAAGCACGGGGGTGGCAGCATTATGTTGTGGGGGTGCTTTAGTGCAGGAGGGACTGGTGCACTTCACAAAATTGATGGCATAATGAGGATACAACTGGGCAGAACAGAACTGTGGGCAGAACTGAAAAAGCGTGTGCAAGCAAGGAGGCCTACAAACCTGACTCAGTACACCAGCACTGTCAGGAGGAATGGGCCAAAATTCCTCCTGACAGGAATGGGCCAAAATTCCTCCAACTTATTGTGGGAAGCTTGTGGAAGGCTATCCGAAACATTTGACCCAAGTTAAACAATTTAAAGGCAATGCTACCAAATTGAGTGTATGTCAACTTCTGACCCACTGGGAATGTGATGAAAGAAATAAAAGCTTAAATAAATAATTCTCTCTACTATTATTCTGACATTTCACATTCCTAAAATAAAGTGATGATCCTAACTGACCTAAAACAGGGATTTTTTACTTGGATTAAATGTCAGGAATTGTGAAAAACTAAGTTAAATGTATTTGGCTGAGGTATATGTCAACTTCCGACTTCAACTGTATATCTGTCAATATTTTAATTTATTTTTGTTGTTGTGTTGATGGAATTTTTGTCCTCAGGGCACCATTGCAAATGAGACAACTAATTCCAACCTTAACCAGAATTCTAACTCTAACCCTAAACACACCTCATAAGAATAAAATAGCCTTTTTATACTAGTGAGGAATGGAAAAATGTCATCACTTCTCTGAATTTTAGTTGGTTTACTATTCTTGTGACAAGTTTAGTCAAACATGTATACACACACACACACACATCTAGTGAACCAGCAACATTCATTTTTCATTTTTTAGTTTGAGGCTGTTCTGAGCTGAGGAACGCAACTCATTCCCTCCAGACTGCCTCCTGTCTTTGATGTTTAGACTGACTGAGGAGCCCAGTGGAAACACACTGTTCCCAGTGTCTTAGGGAGCTGCAGAACATTACTCCTCTGAGTTTTCCATGATCAACGCCACACGCTACTGTAGTTAATCAAAGTGGCTGGAGGGGGAAATTTCAAACATGGAGTCCAAGTGTGCTGTAAGCATATCCAAGAAGTCAGATACAGGTCAAGCTGAGGATTGTTGCCATGTGTTGATGGCTTTGACTTGTGCTCATGTAACTGCGGTAGTTTGGTGAACCACGCTCGCATGATGAGTAGTAACCTTGTCTAAGACCTGAAGAATTGTGTTAGCTCACCGAGGAATTGCCTAGGCTTTAGCTCCACGAGCTAACACAGTATTGTGGGGCACAGGAGATACTGTACGTATTCTAACCCAGATGTAAAGCAGCCATCCACTGTCATACAATACAAAAATGATGTCCTTGACATCTGCTTCATATCTGCCCTATTCATCTCACATAACCCTGAACATCTGGACTATCTGTCAAACAAAACCCTAACTGTAATGTGACCAATGTATCTTCTGACCCCTGACCCCTCTGATGTACAGGGAATGACCCCTCTGATGTACGCCTGTGTGAGAGGGGACGAGGCCATGGTCCAGATGCTGTTGGACGCTGGAGCAGACATCAACAGTGAGGTCAGTGATGATGACAACACCATGTTGTGTAGAATGATTTGTATGTAGCCTGTTCCCAGATCTGTTTGTGTTGTCTTGCAAACTCCTATGCTCATTGTCTCGTTTGGCGTGATCATTCTAATTTATGTGTTGTGAGACAGGAGAAAACCCAGATTGTGTTGTCCCTCATCTGTCCCCACTCCTCTCCTGTTGCCATGCTGTATGTATAGTGAAAAGAGGGTACGAGGGTACAATTTAATGACACACTGTTTACAGTTGAATTACACAGACATAACTGTAAGCTCACCTTTTAGCTATTCCTTTGGTACAAAGAATGAAAAGAGAACATTAAATACTATATTAATATGTTTGAGGCATTTCTCAGGGAAGATTTGGGGGATCTTTGGTTGTAGCCTAGTTATGTACATGTAATGGTGGCCTATGCCTGTTAGTCCTAGTCTTGTTGAGTCACCTCATGACTGTGTAACCCACCAGCCATCACGTCAGAATTCATGTCGGTCATGATAGTGGTAACCCCAGAACAAAGCACTCAACACAACACTCCAGTAGGCTGAGGATGGTTTATGTCATTGGTTATTTTGAACGCTCGTTATCATCACAATGAGGTCATAATGATTCATCTAAATAAAGTTAAATGGAGCACGTGACTGTTTTGATTGATTAGGCAACAGGACACTGTTTGTTGCTTCCGGTATTTCTGAAGAACTGCACACACCAGGTCAAATAGAATAAACATGTGTTACTTCTGCCTCTGTGTATCCTCAGAGTAATTAAGGTCAGGAAAAGTAAATTAAAGCAAAGCAAATTTGAGAAAAGTCAATTAGAGAAAAGCTCAAAATGAGTGTCCGCTTCAGAGACTCTGAGAGTTGCTCGAGGGAATTGTGTGTGCTTCGTTCACGGGTCTCTGCTCAAAGCCTCACATTCATGTGCTCCCAGTTGTTGTCTCAACCCCTGATTGACTGTCTGCCTGAGAGGAAATGTGGTCTAGTTACTGAGGTTAGGTCAACTTAGGTCAGCCTTGGACTCCAGACAGACAGACCAAGGCTGGAAAAGATTGAAAAGTGGAAAGTATCTGAGTACTACACTGTTAAGCAGAACTAGACAGAATCGACTGAGTTTGCTTAGCAACAAAATCTGCAGGATGTCGGCTTTTGCCGCAGGCTAACTAGCTAATTACCTCAGGGTCGTATTCATTAGGGCATGCAATGGAAAAAAGTTTTAAAAGCGAACAGAAAACAAGAATTAGCTTTTTTTATTGTCTGTAAGTCCAAGTAGACCCTCCCTGTTTCAATCACCCCCCCCTCCCCCCGTTTGGTGCCTAATGAATACGACCCAGCTCTCCTTCCTTTAGACTCCCTCCTTTAGCTGCTTGTCTTTGCTGCATAGACTAGAATTGTAATGGCTTTATATCTCTCTCCCCTGAACCTCCCTGATGACTTCCCAGGTGCCAAACACAGTGCACAAGCACCCCTCAGTCTACCCCGAAACGCGCCAGGGGACACCTCTCACTTTCGCCGTGTTACACGGACATGTCCCTGTTGTGCAGGTAGTGATGTCATCCTTTCTCACCTCATTGTGTTTTCTGTCTGTTCTCCTCTCATTGTGCATCATATAGTGTCATGAAGGGTGGGGGTAAATTCCATTTCAATTTAGATAATTCAGGAATATTATTTTATTTTTTATCTTAATTGAAAAGCATTGAGAAAATTTGGAATTAGAGGTTTGGTTTACTTCCTGAATTGACTGAATTTAAATGGAATTGACCCCAATCTTGGTGTCATGGTTATTATTATCATGACATAAATGGTGATAATAACAGCTAAAATGTGTTTTCTCCTAATCCTATGTATGTAATGTCTATTGAATGTCATTGAATGCTGAGTGACCTGAGCTTGAAAACCCAATGGAAACTGGTTGAAATGAAATGTACTAGTTTGAACGATTGTGTGATTCTCTACTTCCTCCTGGTGAAGTGCACGTGGCACACACTGCATTAACTTAATGGAAACAGGACAATCTGTTTGTCCACATTGCTAATGGTTATTAAACACAATGGACTAACATCTCAACGATCTTTCCACTGAACAGCTAAAACTAATTAGCTCTACTTGTTCAATGAAAAGGTGTAGCAGGACTTTTTCCACAGCCTCATCGAGGGGTTTCTGTAGTACATGGAAATCACATGGGCAGAAAGAAGAAAAACAGGATTTGTGGTTGAATAAATGCAGATTTAGTGTTCAGGCTCTTTGGGGTAGAACTTTCCCTAAGCACCTGTAATGTTCACTCAGATTTGGTTGGGGGCTTTTCAGTTTCATAATTTCACACTCCATTTCCCAAGCCATCTGTTCTGCCAGGCTGTAAAATTGTACTATCCAGTATGTGGTTCAGGTTGTGCTGTCTGAGTCTATCTTGGTGATGGGCCACTGATGCTCATACCAACCCTTCAGAGAGTGAGGATAAGTCTGACTCCCCGTTTCTCCCCCCTGCCTTAACCCTGCCTCACCCACTGCCCTCCACAGCTGCTACTGGATGCTCGGGCCAACGTAGAGGGCTCCCTACAGGATGGCATGGAGAACTACACAGAGACCCCGCTACAGCTGGCCTCCGCTGCAGGTACACTACTGGAACAGCATGCGTCTGACAGCCTGCAGCCGACCTTGCACAACCAATGTGGCCAACATCATGATGGCCCTGCTGATAATAACCACAAGATGCAGTGGGATGTTATGAATAGGTCCTGGAGTTTGGGCTGACCACCTGCCCAGAGAAATCTCAGGGCCCCACATTGGGGAAATAATTCAGCACTGTTATAGGTTTCCTTTTTCTGGGAGATCTAGCGTACTCATGCGCACACACACACAGACACCTTGCAGGTATACAGATGTAGGATCTTAGTTTGAGTCAGTTTGCTACAGTAAGAAAATAATCCTGAAGCAACAGGAAATGTGAATTATTATGTGGATTCGAATTAATGGACATTTTTGGTAGGGGTTGATACATTTTTCATTTGGGAAACTCAATTGTGATATTTAAGTGGACATTACAACTTTTTGAAGCCTTTTTAACCTTGAATACACTGCAAGTTTGCATTTCCTGCACACTTCTCAGCAACAAAAAGGTGGTCAAATTAAGATTTGACATCTGTAGGCACACTAGCGAAAATGTTCACACACACAAGCGCACACCTACAGCCTCATGTACACATGCATGGATTGACACACGCACACAACATCGGCAACAAACCATCCTCATACACACATTCTCAGCTCAACTTGACACGGAACTTGACATGCAACATTCTATTCCCCCTAGGTAACTTTGAGCTGGTCAGTCTGCTGTTGGAGCGGGGAGCAGACCCCATGGTGGGAACTCTGTACCGTAACGGCATCTCTACAGCCCCTCAGGGAGATTTGAACTCCTACAGTCTAGCAGCAGCACATGGACACAGGTAACACTTCCATAGTATGATCAAAACACTTTACAGAGAAAACACATCTTTCTCCCACTGCTCTCTCTCTTTCTGCGCCTCTGTCTCTCTGCCTTTCTTTCGCATGTGTGCACACACACACACACACACCAGACACCCCCCTCCCCCCACAGACTCACATTGCATCGTCTTGTGTTGACATCATCATACCTTGCATTATCACTACATTTTCACAACTATCACTACTAACAAATATTTCTGTCTGCTATCCTCCACGTACAGGAACGTGTTCCGTAAGCTGCTGTCCCAGACAGAGAAGGGGAAGGGGGACGTGCTGTCCCTGAAGGAGATCCTGGCTGAGGGGACAGAGGAGGAGAGAGGCCTGGAGGAGAGGAGCCCCTCCCAGCTGGACCTGGTCCGGACAGGCAAGGCCAAGCTCAAGGCCCTGAGAGAGGCCATGTACCACAGCTCTGAACACGGACATGTGGATATCACCATCGACATACGCAGCCTGGGTGAGTGCATACTTGGTAACACTTTATTGGGATAGTCCATCTATATGGTATAGATCAGTGGTGGCTAGTGGCACTTTAAGTCGGAGGACAGGCTAATGGCTGGAACGGACTGAATGGTATCAAACAAATGGTTTCCATTCCATTCACTCCATTAAAACCATAATTATGAGCCATCCTCCCCTCACCAGCCTCCTCCGGTATAGAGGCTCAATAAACAATCAATAGACCAGATCAGTAACATGTCATGCATGTTTGTGACCTTGCAACAGGAAATGATCTACAGATGTTTGACTTTTCACCCATGGACTTAGTTTCAAATCAACTGCATATTTGTAAACAACATATACATTCTGTAGGCCTTCACAGTAATTACAGTATAGATACGTGCAGCCTTTGTCAGTATACTAGATATACATTCTCACCCTATACATTGTAATCTAAGAGATCTAATAATCTGGGGTCATTGCATCCCAGTCACATGAGGTTAGCTATAGATTTTCTGCCTGTGTTGTTGTCGTTTTCCCACTGGAATGAAGGCCTGGCTGTTTGTGTAACAACCTTGTGTTTTGTTTCCCTTTTGTCTCCTAGTTGCACTGAGCTCTGTTAGTGTGTTCTCACTTCAATCACTCACACTTCAGCCACTTAAAGCCTATAATGTTAAGCAAAGATCTTGTAGTTTATTGACAAGATACAGTACCAGTCAAAAGTTTGGACACTTACTCATTCAAGGGTTTTTCTTAATTTTTACTATTTTCTACATTGTAGAATAATAGTGAAGACATCAAAACTATGACATAACACATATGAAATCATGTAGTAACCAAAAAGGTGTTAAACAAATTCTTCAAAGTAGCCACCCTTTGCCTTGATGACAGCTTTGCACACTCTTGGCATTCTCTCAGCCAGCTTCATGAGGTAGTCACCTGGAATGCATTTCAATTAACTGGTGTGCAAATAAGTTAATTTGTGGAATTTCTTTCCTTTGTGCGTTTGACCCAATCAGTTGTGTTGTGACAAGGTAGGGGTGGTATACAGAAGATAGCCCTATTTGGAAAAATACCAAGTCCATATTATGGCAAGAACAACTCAAATAAGCAAAGAGAAACGACAGTCCATTATTACTTTAAGACATGAAGGTCAGTCAAAACTCTGAAAATGTCAAGAACTTTTAAAGTTTCTTCCAAGTGCAGTCGCAAAAACCATCAAGCGCTATGATGAAACTGGCTCTCATGAGGACCGCCTCAGGAAAGGAAGACCCAGAGTTATCTCTGCTGCAGAAGATAAGTTCATTACAGTTACCAGCCTCTGAAATTGCAGCTCAAATAAATGCTTCACAGAGTTCAAGTAACAGGCACATCTCAACATCAACTGTTCAGAGGAGACTGCGTGAATCAGGACTTCATGGTCGAATTGCTGCAAATAAACCACTAAAGGACACCAATAATAAGAAGAGACTTGATTGGGCCAAGAAACACGAGCAATTGACATTAGACTGATGTAAATCTATCCTTTGGTCTGATGAGTCCAAATTTGAGATTTTTGGTTCCAACCACTGTGTCTTTGTGAGACGCAGAGTAGGTGAATGGATGATCTCTGCATGTGTGGTTCCCATTGTAAAGCATGGAGGAGGTGTAATGGTGTGAGGATGCTTTGCTGGTGACTCTGTCTGTGATTTATTTAGAATTCAAGGCACACGTAACCAGCATGGCTACCACAGCATTCTGCAGCGATACGCCATCCTATCTGGTTTGCGCTTAGTGGGACTATCATTTGTTTTTCAACAGGACAATGACCCAACACACCTCCAGGCTGTGTAAGGGCTATTTGACCAAGAAGGAGATTGATGGAGTGCTGCATCAGATGACCTGGCCTCCACAATCACCCGACCTCAACCCAATCAAGGTGGTTTGGGATGAGTTGGACTGCAGAGTGAAGGAAAAGCAGCCAACAAGTGCTTAGCATATGTGGGAACTCCTTCAAGACTGTTGGAACAGCATTCCAGGTGAAACTGTTTGAGAGAATGCCAAGAATGTGCAAAGCTGTCATCAAGGCAAAGGGTGGCTACTTCAAAGAATCTGAAAATATTACAAATATTTTGATTTGTTTAACACTTTTTTTGGTTACTACATGATTCCATATGTGTTACTTCCTAGTTTTGATGTCATCACTATTATTCTACAATGTAGAAAATAGTAAAAACAAAGAAAAACCCGTGAATGAGTACTTTTGATTGGTACTGTAATTCACAGAAGACAGAAATAGAACAAAACTGTTTGACATAGAAACACCGGATATTTGTCAGGTTTAAAAAAATAATAATAACGTTATTATTGAATTATTAAACATTCCACCCATGAGGCTAAAAATTGCGCTTTTGGTCATTGGCAGCAGGAAAGGGCTACGGGGTTCTTCGCCTGTCCCCATAGAACCATTTGAATAACTGTTTTTGGTTGCAGGTAGAACCCTTTTGCCTTCCATGTAGAATCCTTTCTACAAATGAGTTCTGTAGAACCCTTTCTACAAATGGGTTCTACCTGGAACCCAAAAATGGTTCTTCCTGGAACCAAAAAGGGTTCTCCTATGGGGACAGCCGAAGAACCCATTTGGAACCTTTTTTTTATACATATTGCCTCTTGGTGTGTCTCAGGAGTCCCCTGGACACTGCACACCTGGCTGGAGTCTCTCCGGACATGTTTCCTGCAGCACCGGAGACCACTGATCCAGGGCCTGCTCAAGGAGTTCAGCTGTATCGAGGAGGAGGAGTACACACAGGAGCTCATCACCCACGGCCTGCCACTCTTGTTTCAGATCCTACGAGCCAGCAAGGTGACTGGATATCAAGGCCTCTATTCAAAAAGTGTCTCAGGCGATTGCTGATCTAGGATCAGATCCCACCTCTTATTCATTATGATCTGAAAGGCAAAACTGATTCTAGATCAGCACTCTTACTCTGAGTCGGGCGCATGTCACTGCTTTTCTCCATATCCACATTCCACTTTCTGTCAACTTTCAACCATATTGTTGCGTAGGGAAATTAGCTTTGCAGGAAGATCATACAAAAAATACACACATTAGAGGAATTTCGAAGGGCAATTCACAATGTGAAGGTTGTCATCAGATCCCAACACACAATCACTCTCTGGCCTGTGTCTCCATCTCCATGTGCCCCTCTTTGTCTCCTTTTCTCTCCTGACAGTGAAGATAATAATGTCTTCTCTCTGCCTCACAGCCAGACCCTGAAGAGATAACCTATAGTTGTTCTAATTTCCTCCTATGGGCACTGGTTAAACATGGTGCACTAAATACGGAATAGGGTTCCATTTGGAACTCAACCTATTTGTCTTCCTGTGATTATATAATACAGCCCGTAGCTTCACAGTCACTGACAGAATCACCCAGAGGCCCAATTCAATTAGTGCCTTGATTTATGATTTATGCCCTCCGGTTCTAACTTACGTACCCATTCTTGAAAAACCCACCTTCTCTCTTTTTCTCCTCAAGATTCACTGCAGCATTAGATCCAACAGAATATCTCAGTAATATATTAGAACTAGAATCTCCTATTTTGAGTCTCACAATAGAATGCCTTTCATTTCCAATCTAACTTTTGGTTTTGGCCTGTCATGTAGTAGGGTGTGTGCATTATTGCTGGGAGAGAGAGCAGATGAACACACACATGCACATGGGCACTCACAGACAAACACACACATACACACTTAAGCACACACACACTTATGCACTCTCTCTCTCTCTCTCTCTCTCTCTCTCTCTCTCTCTCTCTCTCTCTCTCTCTCTCTCTCTCTCTCTCTCTCTCTCTCTCTCTCACACACACAAACACACACATGGACACACATTGCCCTCTCCTGTCCCATTCCAGCAGCCGCCCTTGTCCCTGTCAGGGTTGATCTATGGCGGAGGCAGTGACCCCATCTCTCTGAGACCCCAGGGACCCCGTCACTGTTTGTCCTGTCATATCCCTGCTAATGATGTGTGACTTCAAGGTAGAACACATTCATCTTCCTCTAGCCAGACTGAGTGTGTGCCAGTCTATTCACACCTCCTTGTTCTCCTTGTTTAACACACACAAGGGAAGGCTGACGCACAACAGAGAGGGAGTGACACAGAGAACATTTGTACATTTGTTTTTCTGTTCACGATGTGATATGAGAATTTGCCTGTGTTATGTTTCAGTAGTTCTACTGTGTCTCTCAGGAGAGTATACATCAGGTATCTGTGTGACACATTTTAATAGCTTTTGTTTGTACAACTACGCGAGCTCAGCCTCTGCCTGGAAAGTTTAAAAAAAACACATGAACCTCCTTGTGGAGTGAAGTGGCTGGTAATTGATGTTGGAGGCGTCATGCTAGCGTGGTGCAGGGAGGCAGATTTGTTGAATACACAGAGGAATTGTTCTATAAAGCGCACCGGTCCATTGTGTATGCGTGCGTGTATGTGCGCGCGTGTGTGTGCATGCGAGTGTGCGAGACGGGTGTGTGCATGCTACTACCCCTCTACCTTCTCTGCCATAGTTGTTCTAATTTCCATAGGCTCTAGTACCACACACAGTGACTCAGACACACCCTCCGACAGGAGAAACCCATTCTGTCCCTGGAGACGTCTCACGCTCAAGCCCGACACATTATGTTTATCATCGTCGCGTGGATATACAGCACAGACAACAACATTATAGCTACTGTACATCAGTGTGATACTCACCCCATCCACGGATAAAGGGTGGGTCACCTGATGTCTGCAAGTGGCCTTTACTAATGGTTGACTGTGAACTACTGTGCTTGACCAGTTAGTCGCCTTTGTGACTTGGGATATTTGAAGATTTGTTAGTGAATGTGGTAGTGGATATCTCTACATGAATATGCCTTTTAAATGATGGGTATGGAGTAATCTCGGAACCCAGAACTAAATTCTCTCATAAACGCTGACCTCCGACCTGCTAATGGATTGCGGGTGTTGGGAGAGACTGGGTATGGAGTGTTGTATCTAAATACACATGTATTGTGGGTATGGAGTGTATAAAACCAGTCTGATGTCTAACCCCTCGTGTCTGTTATGTTCCAGAATGAGGTAATCAGCCAGCAGCTGTCAGTGATCTTCACCCAGTGCTACGGGCCATACCCCATCCCCAAACTCACAGAGATCAAGAGGAAACAGACCTCACGCCTGGGTGAGCACTAGAATTAGGATTTTGACACTTTGCAGCAATAGCTAGACTTCTACATATACACTACATGACCAATAGTATGTGGACACCTGCTCATCGAACATCTCATTCCAAAATCCTGGGTATTAATATGGAGTTGGTCCCCCCTTCACTGCTATAACAGCCTCCGCTCTTCTGGGAAGGCTTTCCACTAGATGTTGAAACATTGCTGCGGGGACTTGCTTCCATTCAGCCACAAGAGCATTAGTGAGGTCGGGCACTGATGTTGTGCGATTAGGCCTCGCAGTTGACGTTCCAATTCATCCCAAAGGTGTTCAATTGTGTTGAGGTCAGGGCTCTGTGCTCACTCCGATCTCGACAAACTATTTCTGTATGGACCTCGCTTTGTGCACGGGGGCATTGTCATGCTAAAACAGGAAAGGGCCTTCCCCAAAATGTTGCCACAAAATTGGAAGCACAGAATCGTCTAGAATGTCATTCATTGTATGCTGTAGCGTTAAGATTTCCCTTCACTGGAATTAAGGGGCCAAGCTCACACTTTACAGTTGCCACAATGCATTTGGGCAGGTAGTGTTCTCCTGGTATCCGCCAAACCCGAATTCGTCCATCTGACTGCCAGATGGTGAAGCATGATTCATCACTCCAGAGAAGGTGTTTCCACTGCTCCAGAGTCCAATGGCGGTGAGCTTTACACTCCTCCAGGCGACACTTGGCATTGTACATGGTGATCTTAGGCTGCTCGGCCATGGAATCCCATTTCATGAAGCTCCCGATGAACAGTTCTTGTGCTGAGGTTTCTTCCAGAGGCAATTTGGAACTCGGTAGTGAGTGTTGTAACCGAGGACAGACGATTTTTACACGCTATGCGCTTCAGCACTCGGCGGTCCTGATCTGTGAACTTGTGTGGCCTACCACTTCACGGCTGAGCCATTGTTGCTCCTAGACGTTTCCACTTCACAATAACAGCACTTACAGTTGACCGGAGCAGCTCTAGCAGGGCAGAAATTTGACGAACTGACTTGTTTGAAAGGGTACCACGTTGAAAGTCACTGAGCTCTTCAGTAAGGCCATTCTACTGCTAATATTTGTCTATGGAGATTGCATGGCTGTGTGCTCAATTTTATACTCCTGTCAGCAATGGGTGTGGCTGAAATAGCCAAATCCACTAATTTGAAGGGGTGTCCACATACTTTTGTATATATAGTGTATCACACTGCACAGATTCACATGAACATAGAGACATGTGCCATCTGGTGGCTAAAGATAGTAATAAACTGGGTATTCAGAAGTGACTTGCAATACATGATGAATCTGTGTGCCTTCCAGACCCTCACTTCCTGAACAACAAGGATATGTCAGATGTGACCTTCCTGGTGGAGGGCAAGCCCTTCTACGCCCACAAGGTCCTGCTCTTCACCGCCTCCGGCAGGTCAGAACGCTGCACTGCACTCTCTCACACAGACACAGACACACAGGACAAGTTTTCCGGACACAGACTAAAACACACTTTCAACGGAGATTCTCCAATCATGATTTCTAATCTTGGATAGGCTTAAACTGCATCTGGGCATATTCCTACATTTCCCCTTGCCCCTAGATCTGAAATGATTGGATAAGTGTAAGTGAAATGGTATAAATTCCCCTCAGATAGGGGAATCTGAGGGAAAGTGAGAGCTTTTCCTGATCAGGTCACTAAAAACTCCTGTCCCCAACTACCCATACATAACTCAAAATCATTAATGCCGAGGTCATTTGATCCCTATATTTCAAATGTGCTTGTGTTTCACCATATAGATCTGGATACGTGCGCCATCTGTACTCTGCTTACACCATTGACACACACACACACACACACACACACGCACACACACACACACACACACACACACAAACACAGCGATTGCACATTGGCTACACAATGATGAAAAATATGACTGACTGCAGATATGTGTAGAGACTGTATCTATATTGTCAGTGCGTTGATCCATAATGTCATTTTCTCTGGCCTTTGGGACCCTAAGAATACTCTCACTTCAGATCCTGTCACATGTCATTAAGGATGATTGACCCGATAGGTCATACAGTGAGTGAGGGCTTGTCACAAGATGGTTGATGTCCTTGACAATGCTCTGTTGACGTGTTCTGGAGATCTGGTGGTATGTGTGAGGGGCCTTGTAAAAACATGGATCATATTTTAATGGATGGGAACCATTACCTTATCTATACCGTAAAATACACAGTTTTTTCAGTCAGTGTGTTTTACTCTGTGACATAGAATACAGTGTATGACTTGATCACAACAGTGATTACGGTTTTCATTGGTCAAGTGTGAAGACCATGATTGAAACGATTGTGAATCAAGGTTTATTACGGTAATATCAACCAAGATAAGGTTTCTAATTCCTCATTTTCTCTATCTGAGTTGTATTTATCTCTGTCTTTCTCTCTCCTCTCCTCAAGGTTTAAGTCTCTTCTGGCGAACAGACCAGCTGCTGAAAACACATGTATTGAAATCAGCCACGTCAAATACAACATATTCCTGGTATGTTCAAAGAGAAAACAACTGTTCTGTTTACTTAGATATCTGTTTTCCCCTTACAATCTGAACATATCTATACATAGATCCAGAAACCATCCAGACACGTGCACAGATCGGGCTCTACCTGTGCAGACCACATGCCCCTTTCCCCTTCCAGTTTCTAAAGTGCCCTTTTATTGTTGCTCTGAACCCACTGTCCGCAAGTCGTTGTTAAATATGTGTAATTTACAGTGTTGGGGAAGCTACTCTGAAAATGTAGTTTACCAAGCTACCAATCACTTCACCCTGGAAGAAGTTAAGCTACACTACAGCTACACTTAAGAAACATATCGTTGACTTAACTAAAGTTACTTTGAAAAAGTAGTTCACTATATCCAAACTACTTAAATGTTCAATATGTAAATCTGAAATGTCGTAGACTACAAATTGCATGAACAGATCATTTCTGGGTCAGATGTTAACAGAATGTGTCCATTTAGCCTAATAACCACAACAACTCTGTTTCAAGTGAGAATTAGGCAGGTCTGATGCTGAAAAAGAAAGTCAATTCTTACCTACTTTACTCATATTCTCTTGTTTAGTTCCTGTAGTTAGCTACAATGCTACATGGCAAAAAAGTATTTATCTACTGAAAACACTAGTGGATTTGAATGTAGATGAACTACCACCAAGTCAAATGTAGTCCAATTACTATCTGAACTACATATAGGTCACGACTCCCCAACACAGGTCATTTAATTAGCCATGAAGATTTGGCCATCTATTGCTTTTATGTAACTTAATAATCAAAGTCATAATTGCTGTGTCTGTCCGGTTCGTGCAGAAATTATTTTATTTTGGGTGCCTTTTCTTTTTTATGAGTACCTGCCCCTTAAAAGGTCTGTGCACGGCCCTGCATATATCATACAATGTTGTGATATGTTGTCAAAATGGACTGTTCATACAAAAAAAAAGAACCCACATTATTTCCCATGACAAATCCATTTCCAGGTCGACTGAGTCTAGGTTTTATGAACGTTGTGTAAACGTCAGTTCTCACTACTGTTACAGCTGGTGATGCAATACCTGTACTGCGGTGGGGCGGAGCATCTGCACATTAGAAACACAGAGATTATGGAGGTAAAACTGGTACAGTAGCTCACTTCTGGACATTGTCAGTCATGCTGAGTCATAACCTCTACGATGCAGTGAATCCTAGACTGATATGGATGCATGAATGTAGATACCTGATATGAGAAGATTAATATTCTATTTGTCACAGTTCGTTAGAAGCAGTAATACAATATATGTCCAACAATATGTAATACTTTACCTAGCCTGGACCCAGATCTATGTCGTTGTGACCATAGGTCAGGAGTTAAGGCAGCACAAATAGATGCCACCAGGCTATAACTCCTCTTTTCTGGTGTGTGCAGCTGCTGTCAGCGGCCAAGTTCTTCCAGCTGGAGGCGCTGCAGAGGCACTGTGAGGTCATCTGCTCTAAGAACATCAACACAGAAACCTGTGTGGAGATCTACAGCCACACCAAGGTGAGAGGGTCGAGTTGAGTTGAGAATGGATGTTTATGTGGATGGTTGGGTTTGGGAGTCACCATGTGCATGTCTACTGTCTATCCATGTATGTGTGTGTGTGAGGCCGTAGGTGTGCGTGTGTGTGTGATCATGTGTAAACATCTTTGCCTGTGGTTGCCTGCCTGCTAGGTGTCTCTGTGTTTGTCTGTGCTGCTGCAGTACGCACTGTAGGCATGTGTGTGCGTGTGAGCAAAAATGAATAGGTTTGGCATACATCTCAAACTAGGCAACACTCATCTGTTCTCCAACCTTTCGCTCTATCAGTTCCTGGATGCCCCAGAGTTGGCTGCCTACATCGAGGGCTACTTCCTGAAGAACATGGTGGTGCTGATCGAGCTGGAGCCCTTCAAAACGCTGCTGTACGACACGCCCCCAGGCAGCCCCGCCACAAACGTACTGCTGGACCTGGAGAAGACCCTGGGCATCCGCATCCAGTCCATCCACCTGTCCTCCTCCAAGGGCTCCATCGTCTGATTGGTTGATTGATTGGTTGGTTGGTTGATTGATTGATTGATTGAGCTGCTACTGGGACTGGAACTGTCTATCTGTCACCATTGTCCCCAGTACAATACATACCTGTACTGAACCACAATCGACAGTAACGCTATTGAATCACTTGCTGTGCTGACTCACGTCATTGCCATTCCCCTGCAGCCTACTGAGCCTAGGTCCGAGCAGTTAGGCGAAGTGGACAGCACTGGAACCTCAGAAATGTCCGTAGAGCTGTAGTAAAGCTGATTGATCAAAGCAATAGTGGGACTATATCGCTGAGACCCAGTGAGAAGAGTGTGTGTGTCTGGGATCATTTGTAAAGCTCCAGTCAACATTGCTTCGCTCCTTGACATTAGTCTCCAGACTGCAGTCAAACCTGCCATTGTCCACTTGTATTCTGGACAGAATCGTTGTTGGTACTTTTCTTAGCATTGTTCTGCAATCCTACATAGCTTTATAGTCTATTTATGACTGGACCTAGCCAAACTAAACATAAGAGCAGACCTGGGTTCAAATACTATTTGAAATCTAGTCTGCCCGGAGTGTCAGATGGGTGGGGTTTGCACTTTTGCGACTAATCTATTGGTTCCATTGCGACAGGGAAGCTCAATCGCCCAGTACTTAAAAGGATTTAAAAGGATTTCAAATAGTATTTGAACCTAGGTCTGTTAAATGTAACGGTGATATATGGACATACTGTTTGTCATGTGTTCATATGTTTCAAGGGAGTCATGCAAAGGAGAGAGGTATTGGGAAATTCTTCAAGCTACGTTTGGGAAAGCAGGAACACATTTCCTTCCTTCGTCCGCTGTTAGAACTGTGTAAATATTGTGAATAAAACACAGAGCTTTGGCTCTTCCTGTAAGTTAATGTATATATCCTACAGATGTTTCTTCTCATGCGTCTCACCATTGAATATTGCTGTAAAAAACAAACGCTCTTCTTTTCAATGTGTTATCGTTCTGTATGTTTCAAGTTGCATGTCACGAGAATGACTGTTTTGTTTGTGTTCAGTTTGGTTTAAGAGTGGCATGAGACTGTAGGAGTGAGTGGGAGGGGTATAGGAGTGATACTGTCAGCATGCATCTCTAATTGTGTAGAAGTGTACTGGTGTCTTCATTTCAGGGGAGAACGACGAAGGGCCTGGATCTGTATTCAAAAAGTGTCTCAGAGTGGTAGTGCTGATCTAGGATCAAGCCCTCCTGTCTGTTTCGTCTTATTCATTATGACCTAAAAGGCTAAAACAGGCCCTAGATCAGCACACGTACTCTGAGACATTTTATGGTTAGGGGCCTGGTTCAAAATATTACCAGGGTCTTAAACCGGTCTTAAATCTTAAACCGGAGAAGCGTCTTTTGTGTTTTCCAGACATTGTGAAACCACATGTAAATGTGTGACTTAATATCTGTTTCCTCTATAAAGATTAATATAAAGAGTTATATGAATCCTCTCTCGACTGGTACAATTCTTGGCTCGACAACAATCTCAACAATTTTTCCTGCTGTGAAACCTTCAAACCTAAGTAAATGTTTTCCAGTTGTTGTTGGAACCTGTGGATTTGCCCTCTGGTCTTCTGTCATTAGCTGGATCCCCCATGGTGGAAGGTTTGGATGGTTGTCTTCGATCCCAGCTAGGGAGTTGGTTCTGTGATACAACCACACACTTAGCAAGCTGTTCTACAGAGAATGAGTGATTTTTTGGCTGCATCCCAATTCTCCACCCTTCTCTCAGTGTGCACTTGCTGTCTTCCAGTCATGGATTTAAAAGTGGTGGAAACTGCCTCCAGCCAATGCTTATGCCAATCCAATGGTTTTAAATCCATGCAAGTGCACACTTTGGGAGAAGTTTGGAAAATCGGGATGTAGCCTTAGAATACAATCCTGACAACGTTGTCTTGTGCTACTGTTCAACCCATCTGTGATCATTAGATGTGAATGCCTTTAGCCTGGTCTCCAATGTGATATGATCCGTCTCACTCCACGAAAGGGGGTGTATCAGTTTGGATTCTGGGCTAGAATGTCTGCAGAGCACTGCTGGAGCCCAATAGACAGGATTCAGTGCTGGGAACATACAATGCACAGTGTAAATAAGGCAGTATACAAACAGGATTGTGATATTATTAGCAAAGTAACTCTGTGTCTAGAGGGAGAGAATACAAGTGGTCAGAGATAAGTAGTCAGCATTCGAGAAGGATAGAGAAGAGAGAGAGAGAGAGGCAGCCAGTCAGAGAGAAGAGAGATGGAGTTTAAAAGGGAGAAGAGAGAATCAGTGCCATTGTAACAGCAGTGCAGAGAAAACAGGCGTGTCATTGTACTTCGCTCTTCTCTTCTCTAGTCAAGAATCTGTGGTTCTACTTTACGGAACAGTGCTATAGCATCAATGAACTGCTGCATAATGGACTCCTAACTCTACTCTTTTCCGTCTCCACAGTGTTTTCTCCCTTGGCTGTTTATGTGACAGATTGTTTAGATTCATTGTGTAGTTGGATGTTATTTATTATCAAATTGAGGCCACCATGCTGGCTGCCAGCCTGTCTGTCCTGTCCTGTCCTGTCCTGTCCTGTCCTGTCCTGTCCTGTCTGTCTGTCTGTCTGTCTGTCTGTCTGTCTGTCTGTCTGTCTGTCTGTCTGTCTGTCTGTCTGTCTGTCTGTCTGTAGCAGCAGCAGCCAAGTGTCTGGCCTGCCAAACAACATAATGAATCAAAATAAAACCATTACTCCTCATGTGTACAACACGGCAGGACTATAAGGACACCCCAGGTTAGTTTCCTCTGTGTGTTTTTCTATTTGCAGGATAGATAGGTTTTTAAGAGGAACTAGTCCTCTCCCACAATATGTATGTAGGCCTACTTATTTTGCCATGCAAATTCACCTATGGGGCATTTAAGGATTCTATTACATGATATTCTATTCTACTCCACTGCTTCAAACTTCTTCAAAACTCAGACATGATAGATCGACAACTCTGTGCTCTGCTATAACCTTAGACACAGAAAGGTACTGTGTTGAACTAAAGGCCTATGCTTTACTGAGACTGAACAGCCATTCCATGTCTTGCGTTTGTTGAATTGTCCAGTGTGTGTAGAGGGGACGGAGGAAGGTGGAGGGGTGGAGGAGTTGTTGAAGAGTATCCATGGAAACGGCTGTCCAGGAACAATTTTAAACCAAGAGTATACTGCTTTGTTCAGAGTCTGAATGGAATCCCTGCTTGCGGGAACACACACTCTCTCTCTCACACACACACACACACACACTTTAAACACACACACAAACACTTTAAACACACACTAATTATATTCAAAAGGATGTAATTCAGGGAAAAGTATTATGGGGAAACTGATGTGAGACACTGGAATGAATTTCCATCAGATTAGCTGTTGCAGATGTGGCATGAAATCACGTGAACCAAATGCCTCTCTGTCTCCTCTTTTCTAAAGCCCTGCCGGACAATTTGATTTACTGGACTGTGAAGTGTAGCTAGCAACTGTTGGTCAGGCAATGGCAAGAAGCAGGGGGAACTTCTAGAGGGGAGAACCCAGAGTTATTTAACTGAAACAATGAGATTATTCTCGCTATGTGTGTGTTTTGTGTGGGATGTGTGTGTGTGTGTGTGTGTGTGTGTGTGTGTGTGTGTGTGTGTGTGTGTGTGTGTGTGTGTGTGTGTGTGTGTGTGTGTGTGTGTGTGTGTGTGTGTGTGTGTGTGTATTCAGTCTACAGTTATGTGACTGTTTGTCCCTATACCTTATGGAATTTGTGTGTGTCCGTGTGTTTGACCAAGTATCTGGGCCTGACTGTGTGTATTAGCTAAAGTGTGTTTGCATGTTCTCAGTGTGTGGGCAGATGGGTGGAAGGACAGAAGGGAAAGGTGGTCTGCCCTATCTATCTGCCCCTAGCGCGAGCCCCTTCTCCCCTTGTTTCTCTCCCCTCCTCCTCTCCTTTCCGCCTCTCCTCTCCCCTCTTTGTCATTCACAGGCTGTATGCCTCTGGCACAGAACGCGCTGGCAGCCTGAGAGGCATGGGTTTTTGTTCCCCTCTTTGAAAACAGCTAGCTCCAGAATTTTGTTCTCTCTTCTAAAGAGAGTGAGAGAGAGGGAGGGTGAGAGTGGGAGAGAGAGGGGGAGAGGGAAGAAACTTCTTTCCGACCGACAAAAACAAGTGTCTTCTATATGGGATTATAAAATTGCTGTGTGTCCATTGAGAGAGAACTTGTGGGTAGATAAGTTGGGGGAGAAACTACAAGACGGACAACTAAACAGGTGAGTGGGAGAGGCATACAAGGGAATGGGAGAGGAGAGGAGGGGAAGGATACGGTGGAAAGGGGGGTGTTTGAGTCAGACGAGACCTGTAGGAGAGAGGGGAGTGGGTGTTGTTTTTGAAGTTCTGTAGGATTCATTGATGTGTGAACATTTATTTGCGTGTACTTCCATTTGTATTATTCTTGTTCCTTGATATCCCCTTTTTATCCTCTATCCGCTCAAAGTTATACCTATTTTTACTACACACCATTTTCACTCAGAGGTATATAATGCTCTCAACTACTTTGATGAATATAACTCATAATACATCTTGTTGATCTTCTATATTTTATTGGAAAGAAGATTCAAGAAATCAAGATAAATGGTAAATAAAACAATTTTGTCTTATGACACTATGTGCTAAATCCTTATTTATCAACTGATAATTTATTGAAACCAATCAATCAATCAAGTTTATTTTATATAGCCCTTCGTACATCAGCTAATATCTCGAAGTGCTGTACAGAAACCCAGCCTAAAACCCCAAACAGCAAGCAATGCAGGTGTAGAAGCACGGTGGCTAGGAAAAACTCCCTAGAAAGGCCAAAACCTAGGAAGAAACCTAGAGAGGAACCAGGCTATGAGGGGTGGCCAGTCCTCTTCTGGCTGTGCCGGGTGGAGATTATAACAGAACATGTTCAAAATGTTCATAAATGACAAGCATGGTCAAATAATAATCAGGAATAAATGTCAGTTGGCTTTTCATAGCCGATAATAACTTATTATTTCCATTTGTGCAGCCATTTTATCTCCCTAAAGAACCAAAGATAATGACGTTATCGTTTGATCCCGATTCTGATTTCTCAAAGTGTCTGAATGTCACACAATAAATGATTGATTGAATAAATGATTGATTCAGATACTGATTCTGTACATCTCACAAAGTGTTGGAGCCCTTCCCTGCAGTCAAATGACCTACCGGTCTCATGGTGGAATGTTATTCATATTTTTCATAGTTTCATAATTAATCATCATTATTCAACAAAAAAAAACCTGCCTAAAAGCCAGTGTTTCTACACTCTTAGAAAAAAAGATGCTATCTAGAACCTTAAAGGGTTCTTCGGCTGTCCCCAGGGATGAACTGGGAATGAAAAATGGCCCTGGACTTTTTGACTCAGACCGGCCCACCAAAACCCCCCCAGCGATACACAACCATCCACACAACCCACGCCACACTTTATGAAAAACAAGATTGCTGAACAATATTTATAACAATGACTTTAGTAAAATAGATGTAAAATAGAACAAGGGGTATGTGTTGCTCTAGAGGGAGGCTGGCTGGAAGAAGCACGTATTGGCACAATGGCACTGGCAGCAAGGTGGCAAGGATATATGGAAACATCTGACCTGTAAAATAAATAATACAGGAAGAAATTTGTTGGTGAAAGGACTGGTGAGTAGGCAAGTCATAGAATAAAATTAAAATAAACATATTTCCTACCTCGTTAAATTAGTAATTTCTGCAGCAGCTCACTTCTCTCAGCAGTGCCATCTATAACCAGGTCTCTGTCCAGGGCCATTAAAACATCTCGCTCAGTAGCCATGAGCATAAAAGCCTCCAGGTGCTGTTGAGATAGAGTGCTTCTGAGCCTACTCTTGATGAATTTCAGAGTAGAGGGGCTCCGCTCGCAAGCTACCTGGGTTACTGACAGGGTAAGTAGGATCTTGTAAGCAAGGCCCAGGATGTGGTATGCGTCGGTCAATAGATTGTACTGACTAAGAATACGGTAGCAACACACTGGACAGTCCTTGCAAGATGAACAGCTCTTGTTCCCCATCTCCACCTCGTCTTTATTTCCTTCAGGTCCATGATCCTCCATAGTCCTGGTTGTGTATTCTTCAAATCCCGATTGCTTTAACCTAGTCCACTGTTCTGCCAGACTCATGAGCTCACTCTGTAAATTGGCCACCATTGCTCTGCTGTCAAATTTGATCAAACATTTTCTTAGTTCTTGAAGGGCTGTCTGTGGAAGGCCACTGGATGTTATCTGACTAAAGTGTTTAGGGTCCTGAAGAGCCATGTTGGCATACAAAGTGCCATTACTCAGAAATTGCCGATGGATGCCATCTATAACTGTATCCAGAATTTGATTATGGACACCAATCCTGTATGCACTCTCTGCCCAAGTCTCATCTTGTGCCATCTCTCCAGGCATGGTTTTCTTCTTTCTGGCCCTTTTCGTTGGCAGAGTGGTCTCTAACTCCAGCTCTGTTTAATCATCCCGTTTCTATAACTTTCTGTTGGCCCACTGAACAAATGTGTCTGCAGCTGCCTTGACTTTTTCAAAATCTCTTGCCGTTCCTTTCAGCTGCTCCTCTGTAGACACAACCATACGATGCGCAGACAGAATGTCCATTCCACTTGTTTGAAGATATTTTGAGACTGGTGAGGTGACCTGAATACTTCTGAGGAATATCTGAGCTGTAAGTATCGTTTCATACTTCAGCAACCCCTCAATGTATCCTTGTGCCTTGACCCATGCAATGGTGTTGATGTTTTTCTGATCTTGTATGGTTGAAAGAGTGAGAAGGACATCAACATACAGACCCTCATCTGGATTTCCAAAAGCTCCAGAGACCTTCTTTAAGGCACTGTCTTTCTCCCACCAGCGTGTCTCTCCAATTGGAGCAAGACGTCTGTGTCTTTGGTCCTTGCTCTCCTTCTCCCAAATGTTCATCCTCTGGTAGGATTCACGGAAGAACACAGCTATGTTGTTAAGAAATACACAACCAACATTTATAATTTTTTTTAATTTTGTTCCGTCGTTAAATCCTTGTGCAAGAAAAATGGTCTACAGTCAAGGCCAAAAGTTTTGAGAATGACACAAATATTAATATTCACAAAGTCTGCTGCCTCAGTTTGTAAGATGGCAATTTGCATATACTCCAGAATGTTATGAAGAGTGATCAGATGAATTGCAATTAATTGCAAAGTCCCTCTTTGCCATGCAAATTAACTGAATTACCAAAAAACATTTCCACTGCATTTAAGCCCTTCCACAAAAGGACCAGCTGACATCATGTCAGTGATTCTCTCGTTAACACAGGTGTGAGTGCTGACGAGGACAAGGCTGGAGATCACTCTGTCATGCTGATTGAGTTCGAATAACAGACTGGAAGCTTCTAAAGGAGGGTGGTGCTTGGAATCATTGTTCTTCCTCTGTCAACCATGGTTACCTGCAAGGAAACGCGTGCCATCATCATTGCTTTGCACAAAAGGGATTCACAGGCAAGGATATTGCTGCCAGTAAGATTGCACTTAAATCAACCATTTATCGGATCATCAAGATCTTCAAGGAGAGCGGTTCAATTGTTGTGAAGAAGGCTTCAGGGCGCCCAAGAAAGTCCAGCAAGCGCCAGGACCGTCTCCTATAGTTGATTCAGCTGTGGGATCGGGGCACCACCAGTACAGAGCTTGCTCAGGAATGGCAGCAGGCAGGTGTGAGTGCATCTGCACGCACAGTGAGGCGAAGACTTTTGGAGGATGGCCTGGTGTCAAGAAGGGCAGCAAAGAAGCCACTTCTCTCCAGGAAATACATCAGGGACAGACTGATATTCTGCAAAGGGTACAGGGATTGGACTGCTGAGGACTGGGGTAAAGTCATTTTCTCTGTTGAATCCCCTTTCCGATTGTTTGGGGCATCCGGAAAAAAGCTTGTCCGGAGAAGACAAGGTGAGCGCTACCATCAGTCCTGTGTCATGTCAACAGTAAAGCATCCTGAGACCATTCATGTGTGGGGTTGCTTCTCAGCCAAGGGAGTGGGCTCACTCACAATTTTGCCTAAGAACACAGCCATGAATAAAGAATGGTACCAACACATCCTCCAAGAGCAACTTCTCCCAACCATCCAGGAACAGTTTGGTGACGAACAATGCCTTTTCCAGCATGATGGAGCACCTTGCCATAAGGCAAAAGTGATAACTAAGTGGCTCGGGGAACAAAACATCGATATTTTGGGTCCATGGCCAGGAAACTCCCTGGACCTTAATCCCATTGAGAACTTGTGGTCAATCCTCAAGAGGCGGGTGGACAAACAAAAACCCACAAATTCTGACAAACTCCAAGCATTGCTAATGCAAGAATGGGCTGTCATCAGTCAGGATGCGGCCCAGAAGTTAATTGACAGCATGCCAGGGCGGATTGCAGAGGTCTTGAAAAAGAAGGGTCAACACTGCAAATATTGACTCTTTGCATCAACTTCATGTAATTGTCAATAAAAGCCTTTGACACTTATGAAATGCTTGTAATTATACTTCAGTATTCCATAGTAACATCTGATAAAAATATCTAAAGACACTGAAGCAGCAAACTTTGTGGAAATTAATATTTGTGTCATTCTCAAAACTTTTGGACACGACTGTACATTGGTGGTTAGTCTCTAATTTGTTAATGCTAAGTACTAACTTGTCAATAATCATAACCATTCATGCATAACAATGACTTCAACATTTCGAAAGTTTGGTGTAGTACGTCAACCTTTTTTTAATGTCCTGCCCATCCAGGCTGTGACTGGTCTGTTCACAAAAAGTGACATTGACGAGCGCTTGTTTCAACAAATGGCACCCGATATAGCTAAATAGCCAGCTAGCTAAACCCAAACATTGCTTATCTTCTCCCTATTGTTTTCTGTCTTACCGCTTCAGCTGCAAAACCTTGACTATTGCTGGGCTCAATGGACTGCTCTCTCTGCTCTCTCTCCTCTCTGCTGCCAGTGCCTTCAGGCTCACTAGGCTGGGATGATTGACTGGTAACGGCGACAAATTAGTAATTTGTTATTTTAAAACATTTGGCTGCATCAGCTTCAAGGGACTTCAACCTCTTCTCTCTCTGCTTATCAGCACCACCTTTACATTTTTCTCTTTTTGTTTGTCCATCTTGCTCCACTCCACTATTTATCCAAATGTCACCACTTAACAGAGATGGGAAAGGGGCGGTGCCCAGGTAAAGATAGAATGGACTGGACCAAAAGTAATCGGCTGGGAGAGAGAGGCTGACAGATGTAATACCCAACCGCAGTGGCAGTGTGTCACGCCCTGACCTTAGAGAGCCTTTTTATTTCTCTATTTGGTTAGGTCAGGGTGTGATTAGGGTGGGCATTCTAGGTTTTCTGTTTCTATGTTGGTGTGTTTGATTCCCAATCGAAGGCAGCTGTCTATCGTTGTCTCTGATTGGGAATCAGATAGAAGTTGTTAGTTTCCGTTTGGGTTTTGTGAGATCTTGTCTTTGTTTGTTGCATGTTTTGCACTACAAAGCTTTACGTTTTTTGTATTGTTTATTGTTTTTGGTGGAACATTAATAAAGAAAATGGACGCCTACCACGCTGCACCTTGGTCCGGTCATTCTACCAACGAGAGCCATAACAGAAGATCCCACCAAAAACGGACCAAGCAGCGTGGCCAGGAAGACTGGACATGGGAGGACATCCTGGACGGCAAAGGATCCACGAACGAAGCCTCCAGTGATGATCCATGGCACGAAGCCTCCAGTGATGATCCACGGCCCGGAGCCTGTAGTGATGATCCATGGCACGAAACCTCCAGTGATAATCCATGGCACGAAACCTCCAGTGATAATCCATGGCCCGGAGCCTCCAGTGATAATCCATGGCCCGGAGCCTCCAGTGATGATCCATGGCACGAAGCCTCCAGTGATAATCCATGGCCCGGAGCCTCCAGTGATAATCCATGGCACGAAGCCTCCAGTGATGATCCATGGCCCGGAGCCTCCAGTGATGATCCATGGCACGAAGCCTCCAGTGATGATCCATGGCCCGGAGCCTGTCGTGATAATCCATAGCACGAAGCCTCCAGCGATGATCCATGGCCCGGAGCCTGTAGCGACGGTTCCCTGTCCGGAGCCTGCAGCGACGGTCCCCAGTCCGGAGCCTCCAGCGACGGTCCCCAGTCCGGAGTCTCCAGCGGCGGTCCGCAGTCCAGAGTCTCCAGCGGCGGTCCGCAGTCCAGAGCCTCCAGCGGCGGTCCGCAGTCCAGAGTCTCCAGCGGCGGTCCGCAGTCCAGAGCCTCCAGCGGCGGTCCGCAGTCCAGAGTCTCCAGCGGCGGTCCGCAGTCCAGAGCCTCCAGCGGCGGTCCGCAGTCCAGAGTCTCCAGCGGCGGTCCGCAGTCCAGAGTCTCCAGCGGCGGTCCGCAGTCCAGAGCCTCCAGCGGCGGTCCGCAGTCCAGAGTCTCCAGCGGCGGTCCGCAGTCCAGAGCCTCCAGCGGCGGTCCGCAGTCCAGAGTCTCCAGCGGCGGTCCGCAGTCCAGAGCCTCCAGCGGCGGTCGGCAGTCCGGAGTCTCCGGCGGCGATTCACGGTCTGGAGTCTCCGGCGACGTTCCACGGTCCGGTTCCACGGAAGCGGAGGGATCAGCGTGTGGAGCGGGGGCTACATTCCGAACCGGAGCCGCCACCGAGGAGAGATACCCACCTGGACCCTTAACTATAGAGTCAGGTTTTGCGGCCGGATTCCGCACCTTTGGGGAGGGGGGGATACTGTCACGCCCTGACCTTAGAGAGCCTTTTTATTTCTCTATTTGGTTAGGTCAGGGTGTGATTAGGGTGGGCATTCTAGGTTTTCTGTTTCTATGTTGGTGTGTTTGATTCCCAATCGGAGGCAGCTGTCTATCGTTGTCTCTGATTGGGAATCAGATATAAGTTGTTAGTTTCCGTTTGTGTTTTGTGGGATCTTGTCTTTGTTTGTTGCATGTTTTGCACTACGAAGCTTTACGTTCGTTGTATTGTTTATTGTTTTTGATGGAACATTAATGAAGAAAATGGACGCCTACCACGCTGCACCTTGGTCCGGTCATTCTACCAACGAGAGCCGTAACACAGTGGGCCGGCAGCCCACTCGCATGGGCCAGTCAGACACACAGCACTTGGTTATTTTTATTTAAGCAGTGGCTGGGGTAATTTATATTTTGTGTTGCATGGGCCCCAATTGTCAAGCGGCCCACTGGGAAAACTCCCGGTGCTCCAGATGGCCAGTCCGTCATTGGCTGTCCCCATAGGAGAACCCTTTGAAGAACCATTTTTGGTTGCAGGTAGAACCCTTTTGATTCCAGGTTATACCCTTTTGGATTCTTTGGGTACCAAAATGGGTTCTCTTATGGGGACAGCTGAAAAACCCTTTTGGAACCCTTTTAATTTTTCTATCAACAATGATAAGCCACCAGGGTCTGACAACTTGAATGGAAAATTACTGAGGATAATAGCGCATGATATTGCCACTCCTATTTGCCATATGTTCAATCTAAGCCTACTAGAAAGTGTGTGCACTCAGGCCTGCAGGGAAGCAAAAGTAATTCCGCTACTTAAGAATAGTAAAGCCCCCTTTACTGGCTCAAATAGCCGACCAATCAGCCTGTTACCAACCCTGAGTAAACTTTTTGAAAAAATTGTGTTTGACCAGATACAATGCTATTTTACAGTAAACAAATTGGCAACAGACTTTTAGCACGCTTATAGGGAAGGACATTCAGCAAGCACAGCACTTACTCAAATGACTAATGATTGGTTGAGAGAAATTGATGATGAAAAGATTGTGGGGGCTGTTTTGTTAGACTTCAGTGTGACTTTTGACATTATCGCTCATAGTCTGCTGCTGGAAAAACGTATGTATTATGGCTTTACACATCCTGCTATAATGTGGATAAAGAGTTACCTGTCGAACAGAACACAGAGGGTGTTCTTTAATGGAAGCCTCTCCAACATAATCCAGGTAGAATCAGGAATTCCCCAGGGCAGCTGTCTAGGCCCCTTACACATTTTTGCAATCTTTACTAATGACATGTAGCAGTGTGTCTACAGCTACTGAAATGACTGCAACACTTAACAAAGAGCTGCAGTTAGTACCAGAATGGGTGGCAAGGAATAAGTTAGTCTTAAATATTTCAAAAACTAAAAGAATTGTATTTGGGACAAATCATTCACTAATCCCTAAACCTCAACTAAATCTTGTAATGAATAATGTGGAAATTGAGCAAGTTGAGATGACAAAACTGCTTGGAGTAACCCTGGATTGTAATCTGTCATAGTCAAAACATGTTGATACAACGGTAACTAAGATGGGGAGAAGTCTGTCCATAATAAAGCTCTGCTCTGCCTTCTTATCAACACTATCAACAAGGCAGGTCCTACAGGCCCTAGTTTTGTCACACCTGGACTACTGTTCAGTCATGTGTTCAGGTGCCACAAAGAGGGACTTAGGAAAATTACAATTGGCTCAGAACAGGGTAGCACGGCTGGCCCTTAAATGTACACGAGGAGCTAACATTAATGATATGCATGTCAATCTCTCATGGCTCAAAGTGGAGGAGAGATTGACTTCATCACTACTTGTTTTTGTAAGAAGTGTTGACAAGCTGAATGTACCGAGCTGTCTGTTTAAACTACTAGCACACAGCTCAGACACCCATACATACCCCACAAGACATGCCACCAGAGGTCTCTTCACAATCCCCAAATCCAGAATAGACTATGGGAGGCACACAGTACTACATAGAGACATGACTACATGGAACTCTATTCCTCATCAGGTAACTAATACAAGCAGTAGAATCAGATTTTAAAAATAGATAAAAATACCCCTCATGGAACAGCGGGGACTGGGAAAAGACACACACACAGGTACAGACACGTGCATATGCACACAAACGCTAGTACTCTACACACACCTACATTGAAATAACACTGTATGGTGGTATTATCCATTTTGTATTGTAGATATGTAGTGGTGTAATAATGTTATATGATGTACTGTTTTATTTTTTGTTTTATATGTCATGTAAATGCTTTAATGTGTTCGGACCCCAGGAAGAGTAGAGTAATGAGAATCCCTAAAAAATTAAAAAATGACAGACAAGTTTAGCTATATTTCAGTCTTTGGTGATGTATATAAAGTGTAATATTGGGATGCTAACTCAAAATGGAGTACATTTCCACTCTATATCTGACATTGTACAGGTGTCTTCTTTTTTTTAAGCCCATAACCATGTGTGTGAGGTGGATACTTTTGTTTCAAAGTAGATTTATTTAAGACTACCAAGAAAATTTTGTGTGACCCTGATTTAACCCACTGCAGTAAAATGTTCATGTCCTCTCTGCCAGACACACACAGGTTCCTCAGACCCAGTGTGACCGTCCCATTGGACTATCTGGGGGCGCTGTCACTCATCTCTCACTATGATGCAGCGGGACGATCTGTCTGCCATGGAGGAGTTCAGCTACACCCAGATGCCCACGCTGGAGAGGGGGGGTGGCGGGGGTACGGTGGGCCGGCGGGGGTGTGCGGAGAGGGAGCGGCCGGAGAGCTACACGGTGGACGTGAGGGCCAGTGACCTGCAGCTTGCCCACTCGGAGAAGCCCATGCACCCCTGCCTCAGCTACAGGACCTGGCTCTACAGCGTTCTCATTGGGGTGAGAGGTCGGGACATCAAGGGTTAAAGGGATGGACAAATGGGGTATTCAAAAAACCCAGTGCTGCTGTAATTGATTACTCAATGCCATTGATTGGTTAGAAAGAGCCCACACATCTGGTTATTCCATTCACATTCGGATTTGAAAACAGAAAAACTAGAGCGTAAAATCATCCCTCAAAGGGGGGAATGTACAACCTCCTCACAGGGGTGAGTGAAAAGAGAACAGGGGTGGGGGGACAACTTTTTGGTGAACTCTCCTCTTGGCAGTTTACATGCTAACCATTGTGTGGTGTGTGTGTGTGTGTGTGTTGTGTGTGTGTGTGGTTCACAGAGCAGTCTGTTGGTCACAGCAGGCTTCTCTCTCTACCTGGGCAATGTGTTTCCTGCTGCTATGGACTATCTGCGCTGTGCTGCAGGCTCGGTGAGTGGCTCTCAGCTGACCAGAGTCTGAAAACAGGCTGATCCTCATGATCGTTGTTATTATTATGATAATCATCATTACTTGATAGTATAGTAGCTTCAAATTAGAACCCTTACAAGAGCAGAGACACGTGCTTCTAATCATGTTCATTATAATAAAGACAAATCTGCCCAGTTACAAAAATGTTTAACACCTGGTGCCTATGAAACAGCATAGCACTGCAGGCAAGCAAATATTGAGAGTATGTACTATATTTGTGTAATCTTGCATGCCAGGCTTGAGAGCTACAGAGTAGTATATGAAGTATTATGAGAAACTTTCATCTTGTGAGATTAGTATTTGTGTGTGTCTTTGTTTCAGAGTGTCCCGGCAGCAGTTGTCAGCTTTGCCATTGCCAAGAACCATCATGTTGCAGTGAGTACACAACAAATAGGCTTACGCTACTCAATGAGCAAATGTGTATTTGTTGCATGAATGTTGTCCAGGGGCCACTGAGATAGTGCTTAATGCTGTCAGAATGTCCTCTTAATACTGTAAACATGTCCCCGTAATAATGTCAACGTGTCCCCTTAACCTTAATACTGTAAACATGTCCCCATAATACTGTCAACGTGTGTCACGATCGTCTGTAGAATAAACGGACCAAGGCGCAGCATGCTCTGAGTTCCACATCTTTTATTTTGTGAAACTTAAAAAGAAAAAAAAAAAGAAGCCAACAATGACCGTGCAGTACTGAGGTGCCACATGCACTGACTCAAAACAAGATCTCACAAAAACCCAGTGGGGAAATGGCTGCCTATATATGATCCCCAATCAGAGACAATGATAAACAGCTGCCTCTGATTGGGAACCATACCATACCAGGCCAACATAAACATAAAACAACCTAGATAACCCACCCTAGTCACACCCTGACCTAACCAACATAGAGAATAAAAGGCTCTCTATGGTCAGGGCGTGACAGTATTCCCCCCAAAGTTGCGGACTCCGGCCGCAAAACCTGACTCTATAGGGGAGGGTCCGGGTGGGCATCTAGTGTCGGTGGCGGCTCCGGTGCGGGGCGAAGTACCCACTCAGACCACGGGTCTGGCCATGGAGCCGGGTAGAACGCCATCGCCCGGACTGGGCCTCAGCGCCGAAGAAGACTCCGGCCATGGAGCTGAGTTGGCCGCCGTGCCTGGACTGGGCACCGGCGTAAAGGAAGACTCCGGCCTTGGAGCGGGACTGGATACCGTGCCTGGACTGGGCATCGGCGCAGAGGAAGGCTCCTGCCCTGGAGCGGGACTGGACACCGTGCCTGGACTGGGCATCGGCGCAGAGGAAGGCTCCTGCCATGGAGCGGGACTGGACGCCGTGCCTGTACTGGGCATCGGCGCAGAGAGGGTCTCCTGCCATGGAGCTGGACTGGACGCCGTGTTCGGACTGGGCATTGGCGCAGAGGAAGGCTCCTGCCCTGGAGCTGGAGGTTCTGGACCGTGGACCGTCGCAGGAGGTTCCGGACCGTGGATCGTCTCAAGGGGGTTCCGGACTGTGAACCGTCTCAGGAGGTTCCGGACTGTGAACCGTCTCAGGAGGTTCCGGACTGTGGACCGTCTCAGGAGGTTCCGGACTGTGAAACGTGGCCGGAAGCTCTGGACTGGGGACCGTCGCCTGAAGCTCTGGACTGGGGACCGCCGCCTGAAGCTCTGGACTGGGGACCGTCACCTGACGCTCTGGACTGGGGAGGCGCACTGGAGGCCTGATGTGTAGGGCCAGCACAGGTGGCACCGGACTGGTGACACGCACTTCAGGGCAAGTGCGGGGAGCAGGCACAGGACGTACCTGACTGGGAAGGCTCACTTGAGGGAGAGTGCGAGGAGCAGGCACGGGACGTACCGGACTGGGGACACGCACTTCAGGGAGAGTGCGAGGAGGAGGCACAGGACGTACTGGGCTGTGGAGGCGCAACGTGTCCCCTTAATACTGTAAACATGTCCCCGTAATAATGTCAGAATGTCCCCTTAATACTGTCAGAATGTCCCCTTAATACTGTCAGAATATCCCCTTAATATTGTCAGAATGTCCCCTTAATACTGTAAACATGTCCCCGTAATAATGTCAGAATGTCCCCTTAATACTGTCAACGTGTCCCCTTAATACTGTCAGAATGTCCCCTTAATACTGTAAACGTGTCCCCTTAATACTGTTAACATGTCCCCGTAATACTGTTAACATGTCCCCGTAATACTGTCAACATGTCCCCTTAATACTGTCAACATGTCCCTGATGCAGGTGCTAATAATATATTTTACATCTGTGATTGACAGGTGTCAGATTTCCAGGTGGTATTTGTGTCCACCTTCGCTGTGACGACCACTTGCCTGGTGTGGTTTGGCTGTAAGCTGGTGTTGAGTCCCTCTGCTGTCAATGTGAGTCTACAGCCGATCTGTTTTTCTCATCTCTGTGCACCCTAGATGTAGTTGCCCTAAGGCAAAGCCTTGAGGGGCTTCAATTGTTTGTTTGCATGATACCTGACTTGCATTACAATCACACACACATGCATGTTGTAGGATACAGATGTTGAATGAATCTCTCTCCCTGTCTCTGACAATCTCTCTTCCCTTCTGTTTCTCTCCCATGACCCGCCGCTGTTCAGATCAACTTTAACCTCATCCTGCTGATTCTGCTGGAGGTGCTGATGGCAAGTACAGTCATCCTGTCTGCACGCTCTGCAGAGGACTGCTGTAGCCACAGGAAGGTGTGTGTGTTATTGTTAAAGCTGGGAAACAGTATACAGTATGTGCTGGTGTTGCCTGTACTCTTACTCCTCTTATACTGTGCTGTGTAGGATTGTTTGTCTGCATGTCATTATAACATGCCGTCCCTCTCTCTCCCCCTCCCTCCGCACTGTATGTCCTCTCTCTCCCCCTCCCTCCGCACTGTATGTCCTCTCTCTCCCCCTCCCTCCGCACTGTATGTCCTCTCTCTCCCCCTCCCTCCGCACTGTATGTCCTCTCTCTCCCCCTCCCTCCGCACTGTATGTCCTCTCTCTCCCCCTCCCTCCGCACTGTATGTCCTCTCTCTCCCCCTCCCTCCGCACTGTATGTCCTCTCTCTCCCCCTCCCTCCGCACTGTATGTCCTCTCTCTCCCCCTCCCTCCGCACTGTATGTCCTCTCTCTCCCCCTCCCTCCGCACTGTATGTCCTCTCTCTCCCCCTCCCTCCGCACTGTATGTCCTCTCTCTCCCCCTCCCTCCGCACTGTATGTCCTCTCTCTCCCCCTCCCTCCGCACTGTATGTCCTCTCTCTCCCCCTCCCTCCGCACTGTATGTCCTCTCTCTCCCCCTCCCTCCGCACTGTATGTCCTCTCTCTCCCCCTCCCTCCGCACTGTATGTCCTCTCTCTCCCCCTCCCTCCGCACTGTATGTCCTCTCTCTCCCCCTCCCTCCGCACTGTATGTCCTCTCTCCTCCCGTTCTCTCTCTCTCTGATTCTCCCTCTCCCCCACTTTGTCCCGCCTCCTTCTCTCTCCCTTTCTCTCCCTCAGCCAGTGACGTATGACGGTCCTGTGGTTCTGACACCGGCCGTCTTTCCCACCCGACTTCTAAAGGCCTACTCTGTGAGCACATAGACACTGAGTTTCTGTGTTCACGAATGAGATACATTATTACACATTCTACTATGTACTCTTAACAGTGGCTCTAATGTTTGTACTTTGAAACACCAGACGTACGCCGGCTACATTGTAGTTCAGCACTTACAGTACACCAGCGTTGATACGGCATCCCAATGGTCACTGCTGTTTTCTGACAGGTGATTGAGGTGATAGTAGGAATCTCGTCTGTGTTTGGCGGTATCATCGCTCTCAACATGGACGTCTTGCTCCCTGGTCCATACCTGTCTGTCACCTTCTTCTGGATCTTAGTGGCTGTGAGTTAAGCTGCCTGTGTTACATTGGGTCTATATAACAGTGGTTCCAAAAAGTGTTGTTCCCGCCAAGGAGGCAAATTGTTTGCAGACACATCCCAGTCTTCATTCATGACCCAATAGTCTGTCTGTGACTCAGCAATGTGGGTAAGAGACTGAATCACCTGTGCCTCTATTTTGGTCCCTGTCTCTGCAGTGTTTCCCCAGTGCCATTGCCAGCCATGTCGTGGCAGAATACCCCAACAAGTGTCTGGTGAGTTTTTAAAGGTTATGTATTCTGGACAGGTGTCACGCTCAACCATTACCTCACTGAAGACTATCTATCCCCCCCCCCCCCCGCCGCCTCTCAGGTGGAGATGCTGATTGCCATCAGCAGTGTGACGTCCCCGCTGCTCTTCTCAGCCTCAGGCTTCCTCTCCTGCAGTGTACTCAGTTTCATTGACATCTTCCTGCATGAGGTGCCTACAGCCAAGGTGAGCTGCCTAGTGCTCTGTGACACAGTAGGTAGAGTCTGTGTAAATAGGATGAGCTCAGAAGGACTGCCTCAGGGAAGCCTCCAGCTCAAAGTCATTTTGACAAACATGCTCAAGATATAACTAATGACCATCGAGAAATTCAATGAAATATAAAATCATACAGAGCTTTTCATGTGGTGGTTATAACTCAGATAGTGAGTGAATCCCAAAGTTTTGACAAAGGGACATGTGACATGCTCAAGAATGATTCTGTGGTTGTAACTCAGATGGTGTACCAATACAATATGTATGTGTGTGTCCCTAGCAATCGTATGAGATCCTGCTGCTGATTCTGATGGCGCTGCTGCTGGTGCAGGCAGTTCTGACTCTGGCCACCGTGGTGCACTGTGCCTCCTACAAGAGCCAGCTCCGCATGGGGGGTCCAGAGTGGGATGACAGCCTGCAGCTCCCAGCCTTTCACTCAGAGGTACACACACACATACTGTTCACACAGTCATGCAGATTCCCATAGACATGAAGATTCCCATAGACATGAACTAGGACCAACACTCTCCTATTGTACTCTCCTATCATACTGCATACAGTCTCTCTCCCCCCCCCTCTCTCTCTTTCTCCCTCTTGCTGTCTCTCTCTCAAACACGCACGCACGCACGCACACAGACACACAGACACAGACACACACACACACACACACACACACACACACACACACACACACACACACACACACACACACACACACACACACACACACACACACACACACACACACACACACACACACACACACACACACACACACACACACACACACACACACATATCTTTAGCAGATGAGATGTTGTGCTCTATGACTCACTGATGTATATTCACTGATGAAGAGTCACTGACGAAGAGTCACTGATACTTTGACATACTGAGGTGAGAGATGCACCAGCTCTCTGAAAATGTCACTAACGTGTGAGGAGGAGTGATGCCTATGTCTAAGCTGGTCATTCATGGAAAAACAGTATGTTGTGCATTGACGGTGTGCAGACTGCAGTGACAAAGTACTGTATAAATGTCTCTGCTCTGTCTCTATTTTCTTTTCTAAATGATATCCTCTCCTTTCCTATCCATCCCCTCCTCCCTGTCCCCTCTTCCCTCCCTCCATCTTGCTCACTCAGCAACAAGCATCCAATGGAACACTGCGGGAGTTTGACAAAGACAAGGCCTGGAAGGCGGTTGTGGTCCAAATGGCACAGTGAACAGAGGAGGAGGAGAAGGAGGACAAAACAGAAAAGACAGACAAGGGAGAGGAAGAAGAAATAAATAATGAATACCGGCAATCAATTTCCCTGTCAGAGAAAAGAAAAAGAAAAGGAGCAAGGACAGGGGGAGGACAAAAGAGTGAGGGAATGGAGAGGAAGGATACAATAGGAAGTGTGTGACGTCATAAGCATTCACATCTCTCTGAGGTCTACATTTTAAAACATGCTATAACAATCTCCTTACTGTGTACAATCTGTAGACAATTGGGTACTCTCATGCCTCTTTGTACTGTATTTGCGGCACAGTATTCTTTCAGTCTTTGTCTGTATGTAGTTATCTTTATATATAGGGCTTTAGGTCAAACTGATATTTACATGGAGATTTACATATACAACAGACCTTCAGTTTTTTACTATAAAACTATTGTGTCCTGATTGTATTCCTGTCATGTCGACAAATAAAACAGTTTACACACCATCATGTCACTTCACCATTTTATGAATGATCATATGTATCAATCCCCTTTTTCAGGCTGGCACATGCTGAAGCACCTAGAAGACTATGCTATTGACTTGTCTTTCTGGTCACAATATACGAATGGCACAAAATACTCAACTCAGCTTTCTAAGTTGGGATACAATGTTCAGCAAACAGCGGTGTCATATGTGACTGAGAAAACAAATCTGGTTGTTGGTAGGGAATTGCTAAACACTTGAGTTCCTTCCTTCGATAATGTCTGGAAATGCTGTGAATTACTGTACCATTTGTTTTAATCTATAATGAGCAAAAATATAAATGCAACATGCAACAATTTCAATGATTTTACTGAGTTACAGTTCATATAAGGAAATCAGTCAATTGAAATGAATTCATTATGCACTAATCTATAGATTGAACATGACTGGGCAGGGGCGCAGCCATGAGCGGACCTGAGAGGACATAGGCCCACCCACTTGGGAGCCAGGCCCACCCACTGGAGAGCAGGCCCAGCCAACCAGAATGGGTTTTTCCCCTAAAAAGGGCTTTATTACAGACAGAAACACTCCTCAGCTGTCCGGGTGGCTGGTCTTAGATGATCCCGCAGGTAAAGCAGCCGGACGTGGAGGTCCTAGGCTCACGTGGTTACACGTGGTCTGCGGTTGGACGTACTTCCAAATTTTCTAAAACGACGTTGGAGATAGCTTATCGTAGAGAAATTAACATTACATTATCTGGAAACAGTTCTGGTGGACATTCAGCATGCCAATTGCATGCTCCCTCAAAACTTAAGACACCTGTGACATTGTGTTGTGTGACAAAACTGCACATTTTAGTGGCATTTTATTTGTCAAATCAAATGAAATGTTATTTGTCACATGCGCTGAATACAACAGGTGAAATGCTTACTTACAAGCCCTTAACCAACAATGCAGTTTTAAGAAAAATAAGAGTTAAGAAAAATATTTACTAAATTAACTAAAGTAAAAAAATAAAAGAGCAACAATAAAATAACAATAACGAGGCTATATACAGGGGGTACCGGTACCAAGTCAATGTGCGGGGGTACAAGTTAGTCAAGGTAATTGAGGTAATATATATAATATATATAATATGTAATATTTACATGTAGGTAGGGGTAAAGTGACTATCCGGGTAGCCATTTGATTAGCTGTTCAGCAGCCTTATGGCTGGGGTGTAGAAGCTGTTAAGAAGCCTTTTGGACCTAGACCTGGTGCTACGGTACTGCTTGCCGTGCGATAGCAGAGAGAACAGTCTATGACTAGGGTGGCTGGAGTATTTGGCAATTTTTAGGGCCTTCCTCTGACACCGCCTGGTATAGAGGTCCTGGATGGCAGGAAGCTTGGCCCCAGTGATGTACTGGGCCGTACGCGCTACCCTCTGTAGCGCCTTGCGGTCGGAGGCAGGGCAGTTGCCATAACAGGCAGTGATGCAACCAGTCAGGATGCTCTCGATGGTGCAGCTGTATAACTTTTTGAGGATCTGAGGACCATGCCAAATACTGTCTCCTGAGGGAGAACAGGTTTAGTCGTGCCCTCTTCACGACTGTCTTGGTGTGCTTGGACCATGTTAGTTTGTTGGTGATGTGGACGCCAAGGAACATGAAGCTCTCAACCTGCTCCACTACAGCCCCGTCGAATAGGGGCGTACTCTACCCTCCTTTTCCTGTAGTCCACAATGATCTCCTTTGTCTTGATCATGTTGAGGGAGAGGTTGTTGTCCTGGTACCACACTGCCAGGTCTCTGACCTCCTCCCTATAGGCTGTCTCATCATTGATCAGGCCTACCACCGTTGTATCGTCAGCAAACTTAATGATAGTGTTGGAGTCATGCTTGGCCACGCAGACATGAGTGAACAGCGATTACAGGAGGGTACTAAGCACGCACCCCTGAGGGGCCCACGTGTTGAGGATCAGCGTGGCAGATGTGTTGTTGCCTACCCTTACCACCTGGGGGTGGCCCGTCAGGAATACCAGGATCCAGTTGCAGAGGGAGGTGTTTAGTCCCAGGGTCCTTAGCTTAGTGATGAGCTTTGAGGGCACTATGGTGTTGAATGCTGAGCTGTAGTCAATGAACAGCATTATCATGTAGGTGTTCCTTTTGTCCAGGTGGGTGAGGGCAGTGTGGAGTGCAATAGAGATTGCATCATCTGTGGATCTGTTGGGGCGGTATGCAAATTGGACTTGGTCTAGGGTTTCTGGGATGATGGTATTGATGTGAGCCATGACCAACCTTTCAAAGCACTTCATGGCTACAGACCATGAAGTGCTTTGGGTCGGTGCTAAGGGTCGGTAGTCATTTAAGCAGGTTACCTTGGTGTTCTTGGTTACACCCCAGCACAAGGTGCACCTGTGTAATGATCATGCTGTTTAATCAGCTTTTTGATATGCCACACCTGTCAGTTGGATGGATTATCTTGGCAAATTAGAAATACTCACTAACAGGGATGTAAACAAATGTGTCACAAAATGTTAGAGAAATAAGCTTTTTGTGTGTATGGAACATTTCTGGGATCTTTTATTTCATCTAATGAAACATGGGACCAACACTTTAAATGTTGCATTTATATTTTTGTTCAGTATAAATCATAGCCTATTCCCACTTGATGTCCTCTTTGTTGTTTCAGCACCAAGGACAGGGTGCGGGTGCGTGAAAGATAGCCTAGCCTATTCATCAAAAGTGCATGCAGATCTCACCAGCGGATCAAAACATAGATGAAGCCTTTCTATGTAAAGCCAAACCCATAAAAAATGAAGAACATTGCCTCAAGCAACTGCCACTTGTAACAACACATTTGTTTCTTCGGTCACCATTGCGACGCTGCAGTGGCGGAGAAGAAACCCTATATTTGGAAGCAGTCGTGAGGAGCGCCACCGAACCGGCGAAAACCGTCTAGTAACCTGACTTGTCGCTGAACGGAGTCTGGAGTGGCCCACCTTGGCTTCGCTGCGCGTTTGCCGAGCCACTTGCGGGCTTGCTATCGATCTGACCTGTCTTGCCAGAAACTGCCTTCATATAACATCCAGACGCACCACACCCCTGAGCAAAAACACAGCTGCTGGTGGGGGGCATGATTGGGGTTGAGGCGAGTTATGGCAGAGTGTTCCCTGTCTAGCTGCTGGCTGTTCTCCCACCGGCGCGCTTATGCGATCTGTCCACACAGACCTGCTCAAATTATGAGTCTGGGGGGTTATAATGCCTACATAACAAGGGAAGATTGGTTGACTGACTGACTGCTCCGCTCCTCCTGAGACGCCAGACAGAGACTGCTCCATACAGCAGCGTAGCCTACCGGTGAATGAGGAAATCCTTAATTAAGGTTGGTGCTATCCGGAATCCTTGGGACGTCCCTACCCTAAACCCTAACCCCCTACCCTAACCTTGACCATAACCCTTATCTAACCTTAACCCCGATCTTAAACGTTTGGCTAAATTAAATAGCTAAACTAAATGGATAATAAGACGATAGTTGGAGCTGTATTAGATTTCAGGCTCTGATCTTGTCCCATCTTGATACTGTGTCCGGCAATATGGTCAGGTGCAGCAAAGAAAGACCTAGCAAAGTTGCAGCTGACTCAAAACAGAGCAGCACACGTTTCCCTTAACTGCACATACAGAACTAACATCAACAACATGCATGTCAGTCTTTCATAGTTGGGGGTTGAGGAGAAACTGACTACTTCTCTTCTAGTCTTTTTAAGGAACATGTCTGTGTTGAAAATTCCTAACCACTTGTATAATCTATTTGCATGCACTTCAAACAGACATACTGTACATACTCCACCAGACATGCCACTGTGGGTTTCTTCATGGTACCCAAAACCCCAAAAAGATAATGCATCGCTAAGTTATGTATAGCGCCATGTTATCATGGAAAGCTCTGCCACCAGATGTTACTTGGGCAAAAAGCAAGTGTATCTTTAAAAAAACAGATAACAAACATATTGTATCACAGCGCCTCTCCTCTTTCTAAATATCGAATTTAACTGTACTGTATATACGAATATGAATATGTATATATGAATTGTGTGTAAATAGTATTTTTGTTGTTTCTTGGTGTCTTTCCAATATATACATATTTTGAATTTAATTTAATATCTTATGTTGTTCGTGTCTATAATATACTTTGTCATGTATTAATAGCCTACGTTTTTATGTGGAGCCCAGGAAGAGTAGCTGTTGCATGTGCAGTAGCTAATGGGAACCCTAATAAATTAGACTAAACTTAACTATTTTAAATTTAAACTTCAATGGGGTGACGTCAGAGTTGGGACGTCCCAAGGATCCCGTTTAGACTACATCCAAGGTTTCGCGCTTGTTTCCCTATCTGAAGATCACAACCCGTTGTCCGGGTTTTCACAACACAGTCAAATATACATCTAAATCAGTATTTGTCGTTTCAATTTGGGCAAGGAGCGTGGAAGCAATAATTAGTTGAATCATAATGCATTAATTATTGCGTCTTTGGTTCTGAAGAGAGGAGAGAGACAAAACCGGGAGGGGAGGGTGTGGAGGGGTAAAGGCGGAACAAACCGGTGTGCCCTGATAGACGCTGTAGCGGCTCGCCCGCACTGCAGATTAACTCTTAGCAGGCCGAGGATGCACAGGACCGGTGAGTACATTATTTCCTCTCTTTGTGTAAATGGGCGAATTTGAATCGACAGTAAATTCTCGGGCTGATATATTTTCCTTACAGATGGACGCTGAATTTCCTGTGCCTGTCACCAATATGGACAGGTGGACTGTAGCTAATACAGGTAGCCTATTGAATCTCACAGAGCTGAAAGTCTAGTACGAGTCCTTACTACACCCTTCTCAGACTCACACTCAGATCTTCAGCATCCCATCTACATTTCAGGAGCTGTTCACCGCTCCGTACTGAAACGGCGTTACTTAAAGCAGAGTGTTTTGTTCACCGCTCCGTACTGAAACGGCGTGATTTATAGCAAGCAGTGTTTCGTACACTGCTCCTTTGATGTAAAGTAGCCAATAGCCTGTGGAGGACTAGTCAAACCAACAGTGCGGCATGTTTGAGAATGACTCTTGGGAAATGTCACTAGACTAGTAGAGGAAACCCTATAATATCATATTATAGCCAGTAAGTAGCATATAATTATAACCACAATGGCTTCATTGTTATGTTATTGGAGCCTTTCGTTTAGCAAGGGAGTTGCATTTGGTGTAGTAGGGATAGCCTAATCGCTATTGTTTGCAGGGATACCTATCTTTTTAAGTTTGCTCAACCTGTTATTTGTGCACTTGAAGAAAGCTAGCCTATAACAGATTGAATTAGCGTTATACTGCAGACTGTGCATTGTTGATGTAAGATTACACCATTAGCCATACTCACTTTATGACAACTTTATGACAAGAGTAGCTTGTTCTGGGTTTTTGGGAAGGAGGCCAATCTATAAATTGAGGATCAGACTCGGAATGGATGTTCACTAATGCTCAAAATGAGGAGGACCGGTGAGAGTACTTGAAAGATCACACAGTTCCACTCACTTTCCTTTAAACATACTGTGAATTGTGTTAACTGCTTCAGCAAAAGTGAGTCTACACCAGCAGCGACTGTCTATAAAACAGGGACAGCCATAACCAAACATATGGTTTACAGTAGCTAGTGAATGTGGGCATCCCTTTAAAAAAATGTTCAACTGTGGGGCATAAACTGTTGTAGGACTTTTGCCAAGGGCTCACCACTGCCAGAAGCTGAGTGTTTGAAATGTGATATTGTCCCCTACAAGACTACATTGATTTACAATTGGCAACTGTTGGTTGTAAACCAGATATTTGGACTTGTGGGACAAACATTTACAAGAATCATCAGGTCATAAATGTGGCCTACACCAGTAGCCTAAAGAAAATACTGTTATATTTTTTTGTGCCCAAGTTGAACCAGCCCTTTCACCTCTGTCTCAGGGCTTTCTCTTCCGTGATCCAAGGGTCCCACAAAGATGGACCTTTGCTCTGCATCTTCGCTCCGGGTGAAGTTCCCTATAGTAGGTACAGATCTAAGATCAACTTCCCGTCCCCCAATCCTAACCTTAACTATTAGTTGGGAAAATGCTAAACTGACCCCAGATCAGTGTCTAGAGGCAACTTCACCCTACACCTGTATCTTCAAAATTAGTAAAAGCGTGTTATCTATTCATCCTTACAAGTCAGCACTGTCGCTACCCATGACTAATGTTTCATTACTGGCGGCTTGACAAGTTGACAGTTTATCTCACAGTGATTTATTTCAGATACTTTTACAGTAGATGAACTTCATTCTATTCTACATATTGCAGTATGTTACGCTCAGATACATTCCATTTGTCATCATAAATTGTATCATGCATACGCTGAAAAATGTAAGGCTTGATAGCATTCAACAGTAAAAAAGTAGAAACGGTATTATTGGAGGGCATAATAGAGCAGAATTCTATGAAAACCAAATTGTCGTAATATTAATGATTGGTCTCAGCTAGGGGCAGGCAGGGGAGGGTCCAGGAAGCCATTTTATGGAGTAAGTCATGATTCAAACAATCCAGTTAGTAGACATGTTTCCCGTCCCTCTGTCCTTGCACAATGTAATCATTACAGTCTCTCTTCCCCTCTATCTGCAGAATGAATGGGCCAGCTTCTGTGTGAATGATGAGAAAGAGATGGAAAGAGAAAGAGATGGAAAGAGAGAGAGAGAAAGTAAGATGGAGAGAAAGAGAGGGGAGGGGTGTTTGCGGTGAGGTGAGCCAGGACAATGTGATCACAATCCTCTCGAAGGACATTCACGTAACCTTCCTGTAGTGTGCATGCAGCAGCAGCAACCCCCTCCTCACTTGCAGAGTGCAGCAGTGGCAATGGGACGCACACAAACACATGCATGCACACCTGCACACACACACACAAAGCATTAAGAAGCATCCCTGACAGGTGTCGTGGAGTCTGACATTTGACATCCCCAGGTTGGACATAGTGTTCAATAAAGATAATGCCTCACAGCTCCAGGGGGAATAATTTCAAATCAAATCAAAGTTTATTGGTCGTGTACACAGATTTGCAGATGTTATTGCAGGTGCAGCGAAATGCTTGTGTTTCTATCTCCAACAGTGCAGTAATACCTAGCAATTAAAAAATACATACCAATAAATAATTAAATAACAAAACACACATAAAAATAAGTTATGTAGTATGAGCCACTAGAATACCACATATACATATAAAGTGGAAGAAAGTATGTAAACATTATTAAAGTGACCAGTTGTCACACCCTGACCTTAGAGATCCTTTTTATGTCTCTATTTTGGTTTGGTCAGGGTGTGAGTTGGGGTGGGTATTCTATGTTCTATTATTTGTATTTCTATGTTTTGGCCGGGTAGGGTTCTCAATCAGGGACAGCTGTCTATCGTTGTCTCTGATTGAGAACTATACTTAGGTAGCCTTTTTCCCACCTGTCTTTGTGGGAAGTTGACTTTGTTTATGGCACATAGTCTTTTGCGTCACGTTTTGTAGTGTGTATTGTTTGTTCGGCGTCTTTTCTAAATAAAATAACATGTACGCTCACATTGCTGCACCTTGGTCCTGTTCATTCAACAGCCGTGACAGCAGTGTTCTCTATGTACATAGGGCAGCAGTCTCTAGGGGTAGAATACCTGCTGGTAGCCGGCTAGAATAGTGACTAAGGTTCAGGGGAGGGTACTGGGCGGAAATAGAAGCTGTTTCTCAGTCGCTCAGTCCCAGCTTTGATGCACCTGCACTGTCTCCGCCTTCTGGGTGGTAGCGGGGTGAACAGGCCGTGGCTCGGGTTGCTGATGTCCTTGATGATCTTCTTGGCCTTCCTTTGACACTGGGTGCTGTAGATGTCCTGGAGGGCAGGCAGTGTGCCTCCGGTGATGCATTGGGCTGACCGCACCACCTTCTGGAGAGCCCTGCGGTTGCAGACAGTGCAGTTGCCGTAATGGGGCGGTGATCCAGCCCGACAGGATGTTCTCAATGGTGCATCTGTAGAAGTTTGTGAGGGTCTTGGAGGCCAAGCTGAATTTCTTCAGCCTCCTGAGGTTGAAGAGGCGCTGTTGCATCTTCTTCACCACACTGTCTGTGTGAAAAGGAACCATTTCAGGTTGTCATTCATGTGCACACCGAGGAACTTGAAGCTTTTGACCCTCTCTGCTGCGGCCCCCTCGATGTGCATGGGGGTGTGCTCTCTCTGAATGACCAGAACATGAGCATATTTCATATGACAAACAATAACATGATATAAATCGCATTCTGATAATATTGATTGACTCAATTGTTTGGGAGTGTTTGGGAATAAACATATGCCCTTGTACTCGGCGGTGCAGAAAAGCTTTGTAAGGCTTTCCAAGGTCCTCTTTCTCATCAGAGAGGGTGACTTCGCCCTTCAGACTACTGAGCTACTTACAGACTACTTCTTTCAAATCCTCAAAAAGGTTTACAGCTGCATCATTGAGAGCATCTTGACTGGCTTCATCACTGCTTGGTGTGGCAACAGCACCGCCCTCGATCGCATGGCGCTACAGAGGGTGGTACGGATAGCCCGGTACATCACTGGGGCTGAGCTCCCTGCCATCCAGGACCTCTATATCAGGCGGTGTGAAAGCAAGGCCCGGGAAATGGTTAAAGACTCTAGCCACCCAAACCATAGACTGTTCTCTCTGCCACTGCACGGAAAGCGGTACCAGTGCATGAAGTCTGACACTAACAGGCTCCTGAACAGCTTCTACTCCCAAGCTATAAGACTGCTAACTAGCTAACAAAATGTCTTCTCGGACTATCTGAGTTGACCCTTGTACACACACAAACGCTCACACACACATAACATGCACACACATTTATACTGAGTCTGCACACATTCACACACACACTCACATACAATCATCATATACGCTGCTGCTACTCTGTTTATCACATATACCTGATGCCAAGTCACCTTACCCCATACATACAGTATCTACCTATATCACTCCAGTATCCGTGCACATTGTAAATATGGTCTTGGAACAGACCCTGTATATAGCTTACTTATTTCTTCCGTTTTTTTGTTCTACCTTATGTTATTTTTAGTACTACATTGATATTGATGACTGCATTGTTGGGTTTAGAGCTTTCAAGGAAGGCATTTCACTGTACTTGAGCCCCCACTACTACTGAGTGGGTATTTAAGGCACATAGCCACACAAGGTGACACATAGTAATACTATTATTTATATCATATAGATAATATGGCTCCCAAGTGGCGCAGCGGTCTAAGGCACTACATCTCAGTATAAGAGGTGTCACGGTGTCAATGGGACTTCCAATCACATCCAGCTGTGATTGGAGTCCCATTGGGCGGCGCACAATTGGTCCAGGGTAGGCTGTCTTTGTCAATAAGAATCTGTTCTTAACTGACTTGGCTGGTTAAATTAAAAATATTTATATGGATGAACACTGGATGAGACAGCCTTTCAGTTAATTGCCAAATGGTGTACCTGTGTGCTTCTCTGATTATAGAGATTATCCTAACCAGATAACTTACTTAAACTCTTTTTAATGTTCACTAAGCTTGTGTTTTTGTGTTTTATTTTTTCAGTCTCTTTTTGGGAAAAAAAGGCCAACATTTTGTATGTTTAAATCAAACTAATTGCCAATCTGTCTTTCACAGGAAGAAGGACAGGAGGTATCCCTTTTGCTCTGGGCATGGTACAAACTTACAAACTCATCTGCGAGGAACCACACTCTTTGAGAACCGAGATAAAGATCATATGTCCTCTCTTCAACCTGACACTGTGTGTAGACCAAAGCCAGGTGAAGGTGAGAGAGGACAAAAGCACAGAATGTACACAGCACAACTGGAACACACTGAAAACCACTGACTGAACCTAACGTCCTTTCTCAATGTTGGAAGAGACAGTCAGAGAGCATTGTTTGTCCCACTCACTCTCAGTGAACATACGCCAGACTGTCCTGTGTGAGTAAAGGTAGCTAGGAGGACGGGGAAAAAGGTGGGAGGTCCCACTCACAGTCAGTGAAGATCCCAAGACACCCAAGAGACTATCCATCAAGACCCAGCCATTACTGACTTTACATAGCCACATAACCAGGTCTGGCCCAGAGACAGCCAGTCCTGTGTGTGTGGAAGTAGCCCAGTGTGTGTGGGTGGAGGTAGCTAGGAGGAGGGGGCGCCAGTTGTCTTCTCAGGCCGGATGCAGAACATCCTCGAGCAGAACTTAGACATGGCCACGGCTCTGCTGGCGGGGGAGAAGCTGAAGGAGCTGATTCTGCCTGGCTCTTCCCAGGATGAGAAGGGAGGCATGCTGGCCGGCCTCATGGTCCAGCTCAAACTAGAGCTACCATTTGACCGCGTCGTCACCATCGGCACCGTCATTATCCCCATCCTGCTTGTCACCCTCGTCTTCACAAGGAACTTCGCAGGTCAGTGGGTCGGCCAGACGGCAGATCTGGGTTCAAATACTATTTGAAGTCATTTGAAATACTGTGCTTGATTGAACTTGTCTGTGGTAATTGAATCAGTAGAATAGTTGCAACAGTACAAACCCCACCCATTTGGCACAGCAGGCAGACGAGAGCAAACGCTAATAGTATTTAAGATTTAGAGTTGTATTTGAACCCAGGTCTGGCAGAGTGCCCATAGAGGGGGCTGTGACAGTGCCGTGCTGCTGCTGTAAACGCCAAACACACACAGCAGGCTGGGAACGTTCTGTCCTAATGTGTTGTTGTTGACTCATCACATCAGCCTCTCACTTAACACTGAACCAGAGCACAGATACTGTAGTCAGCTGTAGTAGCTTCATGTTTTTCATACTATGACATTGGTATATAGAAAAAAACTAAAACAAAGGTTGCTCTCACAGACAAAGCCCCAACAACATTGGCATTCACAATGTCTAACATGCTCTATGTTATTTTTATCAGAATGATTGAACACCATAGAGAGATCTGGGGAGTTGAGGGTTAGTATGCAATGTATTTGGTGTTTGATGTGAGAAAGATCAGTGCAGACATTAGGCTGGGCCACTCTGGTGAACAGAGAGGGAGAGGAGAGGAAGGTGGGGGCGTAGCTTAATGCTGAGTCAGGCTGTCTGCATAGCAGCACCAGCCAGCTGTGACTGAGCATTTCACATAGTGTTGGGCGGAGCCCATTTCTGCATTTTCTGCACTGCTCCTCCCCAAAACTCGAAAACATGGGTCACCCATAGGACTCACTCGATAGGCCGAACACACATCTGAAGTGCCATGGCAGCAACCGATGACAGCAGTGCAATGTGCACTATATTACATTTAAGTACAATGCAATACTTATTGTATTGATGTCCTTGGTTAGTGCCCTCAAATTGTACACACTTATTGTATTGATGTACTTGGTTAGTGCCCTCAAATTGTGCACATTCTGGTGGATTTAACTCTCCTAAAATAGGTGGAAGAACATTAACGAACAATAAAATAAACTTTCTCAAGCCCGAAAAACAGCCTTTTCCCAGACACAGTACTCGTCCCCCAGCCACCTGACTCAGCGCTCTGCACTCAGTGTGCAATGTTGTCATGCTCGGTCCAACACTCATTAAATGAAAGTCACAAGTGCGCCTCAGGGACAGATCTGCCCCTGAACCACCCAGACCTTGGCAGTCGGCAGTCGGCAGCCGAATGGCCTTGCTGCTTCCGTGCTCAGTATAACAGGGAAAGAGTGGATGCAATACAAGTGTGGCTTGAAGTGTTGCCTCCTCCTCAGTCTCCTCTGCATTTGGTTTTATACCATGAATCAGCACTATCAAATCAAATTGTATTGGTCACATACACATATTTAGCAGATGTTATTGTGGGTGTAGCGAAATGCTTGTGTTCCTAGCTCCAACAGTGCAGTAGTATCTAACAATTGACAACAATACATACAAATCTAAAAGTAAAATAATGGAATTAAGAAATATATAAATATTAGGACGGGCAATGTCGGAGTGGCATTGACTAAAATACAGTAGAATAGAATACAGTATATAATATGAAATGAGTAAAGCTGTATGTAAACATTATTTTAAGTGACTAGTGTTCCATTATTAAAGTGACCAGTTATTCCATGTCTATGCATATAGGGCAGCAGCCTCTAAGGTACAGGGTTGGGTGGTAGCCGGCTAATGATGGCTATTTAACAGTCTGATGGCCTTGAGATAGAAGATGTTTTTCAGTCTCTCGGTCCCAGCTTTGATGCAACTGTACTGACCTCTCCTTCTGGATGATAGCGGGGTGAACAGGCCGTGGTTGATGTCCTTGATGATCTTTTTGATGATCTTTTTGGCCTTCCTGTGACATCTGGAGAGCCCTGCTGTTGCAGACGGTGCAGTTGCCTTACCAGGCGGTGATACAGCCCGACAGGATCCTCTCAATTGTGCATCAGTAAAAGTTTGTGAGGGTCTTAGGGGCCAAGCCAAATTTCTTCAGCCTCCTGAGGTTGAAGAGGCGCTGTTGCGTCTTCTTCACCACACTGTCTGTGTGGGTGGACCATTTCAGATCGTCAGTGATCTGTATGCCGAGGAACTTGAAGCTTTCCACCTTCTCCACTGCAGTCCAGTCAATGTGGATAAGGGTGTGCTTCCTCTGCTTTTTCCTGAAGTCCACGATTGTTGACATTGAGGGAGAGGTTATTTTCCTGGCACCACTCTGCCAAGTCCCTCAACACCTCTCTGTAGGCTGTCTCGTCATTGTTGCAGGCCTACTATGGTTGTGTCGTCTGCAAACTTGATGATTGAGTTGGAGGCGTGTGTGGCCACGCAGTCATGGGTGAACAGGAAGTACAGGAGGGGGCTGAGTACGCACCCTTGTGGGGCCCCTGTGTTGAGGATCAGTGAAGTGGAGGTGTTGTTTCCGACCTTCACCACCTGGGAGCGGCCCTTCAGGAAGTTCAGGACCCAGTTGGACAGGACCGGGTTCAGACCCAGGGCCCTGGGCTGAATGATTAGCTTGGAGGGTACTGTGGTCTGTATCAGATGGACGAGGCAATCCTTGTCTTCCAGAGATTAATGAAACCTGAGAGCTCTTCAGACATACAGTACCAGTCAAAAGTTTGGACACACTTACTCATTCTTGGGTTTTTCTTTATTTTTACTATTTTCTCCATTGTACAATAATAGTGAAGAAATCAAAACTATGAAATAACACATATCAAATCAAGTTTATTTTATATAGCCCTTCGTACATCAGCTAATATCTCGAAGTGCTGTACAGAAACCCAGCCTAAAACCCCAAACAGCAAGCAATGCAGGTGTAGAAGCACGTGATCCCCACATATGGGATCATATAGTAAGCAAACAAGTGATAAACAAATAAAAATATATTTGAGATTTGAGATTCTCCTTTGCCTTGATTACAGCTTTGCACACTATTTGCATTCTCTCAACCAGCTTCATGAGGTAGTCACCTGGAATGCATTTCAATTAACAGGTGTGCCTTGGTAAAAGTACATTTGTGGAATTTCTTTCCTTCTTAATGCGTTTGAGACAATCAGTTTTGTTGTGACAAGGTAGGGGTGATATACAGAAGATAGCCCTATTTGGTAAAAGACCAAGTCCATATTATGGCAAGAACAGGTCAAATAAGCAAAGAGAAATGACAGTCTATTATTACTTTAAGACATGAAGGTCAGTCAATCCGGAAAATGGCAAGAACTTTGAAAGGTTATTCAAGTGCAGTCACAAAAACCAAGCACTATGATGAAACTGGCTCTCATGAGGACCGCCACAGGAAAGGAAGACCCAGAGTTACCTCTGCTGTAGAGGATAAGTTCATTAGAGTTAACTGCACCTCAGAATGCAGCCCAAATAAATGCTTCACAGAGTTCAAGTAACATACACATCTCAACATAAACTGTTCAGAGGAGACTGTGTGAATCAGGCCTTCATGGTCGAATTGCTGCAAAGAAACCACTACTAAAGGACACCAATAAGAAGAAGAGACTTGACTGGGCCAAGAAACATGAGCAATGGACATTAGACTGGTAGAAATCTGTCCTTTGAATATTTAGAATGAGTCCAAATTTGAGATATTTGGTTCCAACTGCCGTGTCTTTGTGAGACGCAGAGTAGTTGAACGGATGATCTCTGCATGTGTGGTTCCCACCGTAAAGCATGGAAGAGGAGGTGTGATGGTGTGGGGGTACTTTGCTGGTGACACTGTCATGATTTATTTAGAATTCAAGGCACACTTAGCCAGCATGGTTACCATAGCATTCTGCAGGGATACGCCATCCCATCTGGTTTGCGCTTAGTGGGACTATTATTTGTTTTTCAACAGGACAATGACGCAACACACCTCCAGGCTGTGTGAGGGATATTTGACCAAGAAGGAGAGTGATAGAGTGCTGCATCAGATGACCTGGCCTCCACAATCACCTGACCTCTACCCAATTGAGATGGTTTGGGATGAGTTGGAACGCAGAGGGAAGGAAAAGCAGGCAACAAGTGCTCAGCATATGTGGGAACTCCTTCAAGACTGTTGGAAAAGCATTCCAGGTGAAGCTGGTTGAGAGAATGCCAAGATTGTGCATATCTGTCATCAAGTCAAAGGGTAGCTACTTTGAAGAATCTGAAATATAACAAACACTTTTTTGGTTACTACTTGATTCCATATGTGTTATTTCATAATTTTGATGTCTTCCCTATTTTTCTACAATGTAGAAAATAGCAAAAATAAAGAAAACCCTTGAATGAGTAGGTGTGTCCAAACTTTTGACTGGTACTGTATGATGAAGTGGATCAATGGTATTTCCCCCCCACATAAGAACATCTATAGAATGAACATTATTCTTATAAGGACTGACTGTAAAAAGTTTGGCAATTCAATTGAACTCATTTTATATTCATTTCATTCACTTACTGTAGAGATGACAAACGTACATAACCATCAGTCATGTTGTAATGTCTCATTATGACAACTAATTCTCTCCATCTTTTCCCTCTCAGAGGAGTCAATCTACTGCTACACGCCTCACAACTTCACCCGTGACCAGGCCCTGTACGCGCGAGGCTACTGTTGGACAGAGCTGCATGACGCCGTGCCCGGGGTGGAGCCTGAACTTCGACCTTCGCTGTTCGAGCACAAGTTCCTGCCCTATGCCCTGCTGGCCTTTGCTGGCATCATGTACATCCCTGCTCTCGGCTGGGAGTTCATGGCCTCCACAAGACTTACCTCCGAGCTCAACTTTCTGCTTCACGAGATCGACAACTGCTACCACCGGGCAGCCGAGGGTCGGGCCCCTAAAATCGAGAAGCAGATCCAGTCTAAAGGACCGGGTATCACTGAGAAAGAAAGACGTGAGATCATCGAAAACGCGGAGAAGGAGAAGAGCCCCGAGCAGAACCTGTTTGAGAAGTACCTGGAGAGACGAGGCCAGAGCAACTTCCTGGCCAAGCTGTACCTGGGGCGCCACCTGGCCATCATCTGCCTCAGCTCCATCCCCATCTCCTACCTGAGCGCCTACTGGCACCGCCAGCGCCAGAACGAGTTCAGCTGTGCCCTGGGGGAGCCTCCAGACACCAGCAGCATCCCAGAGCTGAGGCTCAGCGTCAACTGCAAACTGCCGGCCGTGCAGCTGCAGCGGATCATGGCCGCCGTGGACATCGCCCTGCTGAGCACCATGAACCTCGTCATCCTGGTCAACCTGCTGCACCTGTTTGTGGTGCGCAAGTCCAACTTTGTGTTCGACAAACTGCACAAGGTGGGCATCAAGACGCGGAGGCGCTGGCAGAAGTCCCAGTTCTGCGACATCAACATTCTGGCCATGTTCTGTAACGAGAACCGTGACCACATCAAGTCACTCAACCGCCTGGACTTCATCACCAATGAGAGCGACCTCATGTATGACAACGTGGTGAGGCAGCTGCTGGCCGCGCTGGCCCAGTCTAACCAAGATGTCACGCCCACTGTGAGGGACTCAGGCATCCAGACCCTAGATCCCAATATGGACCCCTCTCTCCTGGGGGTAGGGGAGCTGGGAGGGGAGCCGTTGGTCATCAAACGACCACGCAAGAAGATGAAGTGGATCCCCAGCTCCAACCCTCTCCCGCAGCCCTTTAAGGTAGGACCATACACTAGGCCTAAATATTGCCTGTCGAAGGTCTGCATATTTTGGCCACTTATAATAGGCTGGAAACTCTATATGTTTGTCTAAAGGTAAATTACACCTAGTAAGTTTATTTATGTTATGACTAATTACCACCACATGAAAAGAGGAGATTCCAAATTAACTTGATTCATCTTGTAACTTGCCCGGCCTCAAGTTACCTGTGGATTTCCTTCAGGTTAATACCTGAGGATAATAATGTAAATTAATATAAGCATTAAAATAGTCTTCACCCACTGTGCTGAAAAACCAAAGCACCACTTACTGTACAGTGGGTTGTACTCAGTGGACCAGAGCAATATCAGCGATATTCTTATCAGCGTTTATTGTGAAGACTTGACATGGGCCTTTTCCGATTGAAAGGCCCATAGAGAAATTAGGCTCTCAGCAAGAGATGGCACAGTGTACTCAATTAGAACTCTCTAAAGGCAGAGAACCTAATCGGTTTCAATCAGAACTAACAATGTTATATCTGTTAAAGGGATCGTTGACTTTTTAAGTTTTTGCCAATTTTTTGGGGTGATGTCGTTTCATCCAAACTGTTTTTAAGTTTGTTAAAACCTGAGGTAACCCTTACTAAGTCGGGAAAAACCTTAGGTAAGGAAAACCTCCAAAAAGTGAACTATCCCTTTAATAATCTATTCCTACTTGGGATAATTGTACTAACTGTCCATGTCCATTGTGAAGGAACCTCTGACAATGACGCGTTTGGAGAACAGCATTAAGCCTGAGAAGCCCAAACTGGTGAGGAGGAAAACAGTGGCAGAGAGCTACGTCGCTCCTTTAAGCAAGAGCACACAGTACTCTGCTAAAGGTACTGTACTGAGAGCAGTGACATTACTGTAGAAAATTTGGGTAAATGAAGGTAACGTTTATGGTTACTCAGAATTTTGCTATAGGACTCTATTTTGTATATTTGACTAAAACCGCTTTTGCTTCTGGAATATCACATGCTGTACATAAAGTTGTGCAATTTGTGCACTTTTCAGTCCCACTGTTGTGTTCCATCTCCGCTGACCATATCTGTTGAATCTGTTGAATGCCGACTGCAGATATGAGCACGATGGAGAAAAAGCATAGTCGCAACTTTTCCCTGGATGTCCACCCGTACATGCTGACCATCCGTAAGCCCACCAAAGTAGAGACAGTCAGCGCAGAGCCTCTACCCCCAGACCACACCCTGGACGCGGTGTTCATCGAGGGCACACACACCATTGTCCATGTCTCCGCTTCTATCACAGGTAAGATTGCCATGCTTAATCTCAGGAGGGATCTGTCACCAAGGCAACCAAACCATATTCTATATATACTCCTGTGACCCCTGATTCTTGTTGACGTTTTAGATCAAGGAGAAAAAGGTGAAAAATAGCCCACTAACAGAACACTTCACTTAATGGAATGGTGAGGTTTATTTGCAATATATAGAACCCAGAGTTTTTCATGACCAATTCGTCCTTATAAGCTACACCAGGATTCCCCAACTGGCGGCCCACGTGTGATTTTACTTGGCCCCTCAAGTTTTCTGAGCAAAAACTTCAATTAATAATAATAATAATCATGTGCATAATTTTCATTGTTGGACATAAAAGACTGTAAAATCCCCAGGAAATCGGTGATTTTAATCTTTGAAATCTGTATCCAAGTATTCCAATGCAAAATAGAGAGATGTGATTGTATACAAATGTAAGCACGGATTGAATTGATTATGTGTTAGTCAAACATATCTGTTTGGGCTTCTTGCGGTCAATTGGCCCACAGCTGAATGTAGTTGATGATCCCTGGGCTACACTCTTAGAAAAAAGGGTTCAAAAGGGTTCTTTGGCTGTCCCCCATAGGATAACCCTTTTAGGTTCCAGATTGAAACTTATTTTAACCTGGAACCAAAGGGGTTCTTCGAGGTGTTCTCATATGGGGAAAGCTGAAGAACCCTTTTAAGTTCTAGATCACACCTTTTTTTCTAAGAGTGTACAAGTAGGCAAAAACTAGGGTCTAATGTTTTTCCGGGTTAGGTCATGTGGTCTGGAAAAATTCTGGGCCTGTGTACCGTTCTGTTTTCTCTCTCTCTCTTTTTAGAAAAGAAAGATCGCACTCCAGAATCCACCAACACAGACTTCTCTACAATGACCGTCCCCACCAGCACCTATATGAACGGTGCCACTCCCAGCCCCAACCCACCCTTTCTCGTTGACCGCCACCTTACAGAACCCCTGATCGAGCAAGAGGAGCCTGAAGATGCCCAGCCTGCAGTCTTCACTCGGATCCCTTCCCACCAGCTGCTCAGTATGCATCAGCTACTCAGTATGGAGGAAGAGGAGGCTAGAGGCCAGGGGGCCAGACTGTCTGAGAGACCCGGGGGGGAACTGATTTCTGCTGGGGAGTGTTAAGGAGGAGACACACACGTCCCATCCCACCTATAGCCAAAAGCCACATTGTCCCCCTGACCCCTAGTTATGCTGTGCTCATACCTCACTACTCCTCTGGTGAAGGCACTGAGTGCGAGTGCTGATGGTGCTGAACCAGAATTTTTAGCTGGAGTGTTGAAGATTTAACAAGATGGAGCATAAGAGAGGAAGTGGTTCAATGTGTTCTGATCTACCCATAGTCATCTGACTGCTGTTACTCTCTCCACACATGAAGACTTCGTTGAAATGCACACAGGAGCATTATCTTTGTAGATCCTGCACAGTTGAATGGAGCATTTGTTGGTCATGTTCTTGACTTGGAGAGGAAGCAGCTCTTAATGAAAAAGATAAGAAAGAGAATAGGGAAGACATACGGTTTGAAGCTTTTTAAACACATTTTAGAAAAGCACACAATCTATAGTTCATTCGGAAAGTAATCAGGGCCTTCACTTTTTCCACATTTTGTTACTTTACAGCCTTATTCTAAAATGGATTAAATAGTTTTTTCCCCTCATCAATCTACACACAATACCACATAATGACTAAGCAAAAACAGGTTTTTGGAAATGTAATCGTGAAATATCACATGTACACTACCGCTCAAAAGTTTGGGGTCACTTAGAAAAGTATTGTTTTTGAAAGATAAGCACATTTTTCTGTCCATTAAAATAAGATCACATTGATCAGAAATACAGTGTAGACATTGTTAATGTTGTAAATGACTATTGTAGCTAGTCATTTACAACATTGATTTTTAATGGAATATCTACAGTTGAAGTCGGAAGTTTACATACACCTTAGCCAAATACATTTAAACTCAGTTTTTCACAATTCCTGACATTTAATCCGAGTAAAAATTCCCTGTCTTAGGTCAGTTAGGATCACCACTTTATTTTAACAATGTGAAATGTCAGAATAATAGTTGAGAGAATGATTTATTTCAGCTTTTATTTATTTCATCACATTCCCAGTGGGTCAGAAGTTTACATACACTCAATTAGTATTTGGTAGCATAGCAATTGTTTAACTTGGGTCAAACGTTTCAGGTTGCCTTCCACAAGCTTCACACAATAAGTTGGGTGAATTTTGGCCCATTCCTCCTGACAGAGCTGGTGTAACTGAGTCAGGTTTGAGGCCTCCTTGCTCGCACACGCTTTTTCAGTTTTGCCCACAAATTTTCTATAGAATTGAGGTCAAGGCTTTGTGATGGCCACTCCAATACCTTGACTTTGTTGTCCTTAAGCCATTTTTCCACAACTTTGGAAGTATGCTTGGGGTCATTGTCCATTTGGAAGATCCATTTGCAACCAAGCTTTAACTTCCTGACTGATGTCTTGAGATGTTGCTTCAATATACCCACATAATTTTCCATCCTCATGATGCCATCTATTTTGTGAAATGCACCAGTCCCTCCTGCAGCAAAGCACCCCTACAACATGATGCTGCCACCCCCGTGTTTCACTGTTGGGATGGTGTTCTTCGGCTTGCAATCCTCCCCCTTTTTCCTCCAAACATAACGATGGTCATTATGGCCAAACAGTTTTATTTTTGCTTCATCAGACCAGAGGACATTTCTCCAAAAAGTACAATCTTTGTCCCCATGTGCAGTTGCAACCCGTAGTCTGGCTTTTTAATGGTGGTTTTGGAGCAGTGGCTTCTTCCTTGCTGAGTGACCTTTCAGGATATGTCGATATAGGACTCGTTTTACTGTGGATATAGATACTTTTGTACCTGTTTCCTCCAGCATCTTCACAGGGTCCTTTGCTGTTGTTCTGGGATTGATTTGCACTTTTTGCACCAAAGTATGTTCATCTCTAGGAGACAGAACGCGTCTCCTTCCTGAGCGGTATGACGACGGCGTGGTCCCATGGTGTTTATACTTGCGTACTATTGTTTGTACAAATGAACGTGGTACCTTCAGGCATTTGGAAATTGCTCCCAAGAATGAACCAGACTTGTGGAGGTCTACAATTTTGTTTTCTGAGGTCTTGGCTAATTTCTTTTGATTCTCCCATGATGTCAAGCAAAGAGGCACTGAGTTTGAAGGTAGGCCTTGAAATACATCCACAGGTACACCTCCAATTGACTCAAATGATGTCAATAAGCCTATCAGAAGCTTCTAAAGCCATGACATAATTTTCGGGAATTTTCCAAGCTGTTTAAAGGCACAGTCAACTTAGTGTATGTAAACTTCTGACCCACTGGAATTGTGATACAGTGAATTATAAGTGAAATAATCTGTCTGTAAACAATTGTTGGAAAAATGACTTGTGTCATGCACAAAGTAGATGTGCTAACCGACTTGCCAAAACTATAGTTTGTTAACAAGAAATTTGTGGAGTTGTTGAAAAATTAGTTTTAATGATACCAGCCTATGTAAACTTCTGTCTTCAACTGTACATAGGCATATACAAAACCCTTTTGCAATTATGTTAGCACAGCTGAAAACTGTTATGCTGATTTAGACTAGTTGAGTATCTGGAGCATCAGCATTTGTGGGTTCGATTACAGGCTCAAAATGGCCAGAAACAAAGACCTTTCTTATGAGGGCTATTTCATGCGAGAAATTGCCAAGAAACTGAAGATCTTGTACGACGCTGTGTACTACTTCCTTCACAGAATAACGCAAACTGTCTCTAATCAGAATAGAAAGAGGAGTGGGAGGCCCCGCTGCACAACTGAGCAAGGGGACAAGTACATTAGAGTATCTAGTTTGAGAAACAGACGCCTTAAGTCGTCAACTGGCAGCTTCATTAAATAGTACCTTCAAAACACCAGTCTCAACGTCAACAGTGAAGAGGCGACTCTGGGATGCTGGCCTTCTAGGCAGAAAAAGCCATTTCTCAGACTGGCCAATAAAAAGAAAAGATTAAGATGGGCAAAAGAACACAGACGCTGGACAGAGGAAGACTGGAAAAAAGTGTTATGGACAGACGAATCTATGTTTGGGGTGTTCAGATCACAAAGAACATTCGTGAGACGCAATAAAAATGAAAAGATGCTGGAGGAGTGCTTGACGCCATCTGTCAAGCATGGTGGAGGCAATGTGATGGTCTGGGGGTGCTTTGGTGGTGGTAAAGTGGGAGATTTGTACAGGGTAAAAGGGATCTTGAAGAAGGAAGGCTATCACTCCATTTTGCAACACCATGCCATACCCTGTGGACGGCGCTTAATTGGAGCCAATTTCCTCCTACAACAGGACAATGACCCAAAGCACAGCTCCAAACTATGCAAGAACTATTTAGGGAAGAAGCAGTCATTCTGGTATTCTGTCTATAATGGAGTGGTCAGCACAGTCACCGGATCTCAACCCTATTGAGCTGTTGTGGGAGAAGCTTGACTGTATGGTATGTAAGAAGTGCCCATCAATCCAATCCAACTTGTGGGAGGTGCTTCTGGAAGCATGGGTTGAAATATCTTCAGATTACCTCAACAAGTTGACAACTAGAATGCCAAAGGTCTGCAAGGCTGTAATTGCTGCAAATGGAGGATTCTTTGACGAAAGCAAAGTTTGAAGGACACAATTATTATTTTAATTAAAAATAATTATTTATAACCTTGTCAACGTCTAGACTATATTTCCTATTCATTTTGCAACTCATTTCATGTATGTATTCATGTAAAACAAGGACATTTCTAAGTGACCCCAAACTTTTGAACGGTAGTGTAAGTATTCAGACCCTTTACTCAGTACTTTCTTGAAGCACCTTTGGTAGAGGTTACAGCCTCGAGTCTTCTCGGGGATGACACTGCAAGCTTGGCACACCTGTATTTGGGTAGTTCCCATTCTTCTCTGCAGATCATCTCAAGCTCTTTCAGATCGGATGGGGAGTGTCGGTGCGCAGCTATTTTCAGGTCTCTCCAGAGATGTCCAATCTGGTTCAAGTCTGGGCTCTGGCTGGGCCACTCAAGGACATTCAGAGACTTGTCCCAAAGCCACTCCTGTGTTGTCTTGGCTGTGTGCTTAGGGTCGTTGTCCTGATGGAAGGTGAACCTTCGCCCCAGTCTGAGGTCCTGAGCACTCTGGAACAGGTTTTCATCAAGGATCTCTCTGTACTTTGCTCTGTTCATCTTTCCCTCAATCCTGACTAGTCTCCCAGTCCCTACCGCTGAAAAACATTCCCGCAGCATGATCAAGGATGCCAAATAGTCACATTTCGCCGTTTTGAATACAAAATAGGTTACCTTCATGATTTGTGTAGATCCAATGAGAAAAGTTTTAGCGGGTGTGATGCACGTTTGGAGCAACACTGGCTGTATCCAAGGCTCAGCCAATCGTTCACATAACAACATAATGCAGCACGCGACTGAAGAGAGAACCAATTTGCTAGTTACAGCATCAGCGCGCGCTCTGGAAATACAACGGAGAGCGGAAAGGCAGTTTGCCAGTTACAGCAGCGCATCCCCTGAACGATAACGAAGAGGTTGGTGAGAAGGTGATGAAGCGTACTTCATGAGCTGTAACCGAAAAACAACTGGCATTTCGAAAGTTTTAGGTGAGGGAGATAGTGTGGTGGAACAAGTATTGTTAGCATTGTTACGTATCTTACTAGCTGGATCGAATTCTCTGTTAGCTAGCCAGAGAAATGTTGAGCAACATTAGCCAACTTAACTGATCAAATAATTGAGTTCATGGTGTGAAAATTAGCTGGCTAATAAAGTCAGACAGCTAACGTTAACGGTAGCTAATGTTACAACATCAGATGAGCTAACGTTAGTGACTGAACCAATTTGGCTCTAGTATTAACTGGTATACAACTTCTTGCCATTCCTCAAGTTATAACATGTTAGTTGCCCACTGGACCCTGGCAATCTGTGAATAGTTAACTAGCTAACGAACTAACTACTATCTGTGAACTAATGTTTTCTCTCTACAGTGGTTAATGTGGTTAATTTTCAGAATGAGAGAATTAGGTGAAAATGAGGCATTGCTTGTTATACAAATGGACTCAGGGATCAAGTGAAGCTGGAGCTGGGCCTGGCTTAAGCTGGATGCCACTATAGAGGTGAGAGGAACACCACATCCTTTCCCTCTTTCTCATTTTTTCAATGTAGTGGATAAAAGGGGTATGCCAGGTGTACTCTGCCTGAAAGAGATCACTTCTGCCAACAAAGGGTATCATGCTCTGCTGACACATTGTAGAACAGATGTCCACAGGCAGAAAGTGTACAATGTAGTAACGTACAGTGTAGCCCAAAGATATTGCTTTTGTTGTGTTGAATTTGACATTAACACTTGTGTGTAAGTGAGGGGGGATTATTTGGTCGCGGCCGGCTGCGACAGAGCCTGGACCCGTACCAGGATCTCTAGACCACTTCGCCACTCGGGAGGCTGCTTTCTGTAAAAAAAAAAATATCTGTGAGTTAGGTTCACATTAACCACTTTTTATTTTACACACAGAGACTGATCATGTAGATCATATTATTTGTTGTTTAATTAGTTAAAACCTGCATTTCCCCCTACTAGGGGGAAAAAAGTGTCACCTTTTTGGGCCCTTACCAGTTTGTTTCCATGCATGATGCTGCCACCACCACCTTGCTTCACCATAGGGATGGTGCCAGGTTTCCTCCAGATGTGACGCTTGGCATTCAGGCATAAGAGTTCAATCTTGGTTTCATCAAACCAGAGAATCCTGTTTCTCCTGGTCTGAGTCCTTTAGGTGCCTTTTGGCAAATTCCAAGCAGGCTGTCATGTGCCTTTTACTGAGGAGTGGCTTCCGTCTGGCTGCAGAGATTGTTGTCCTTCTGGAAGGTTTTCCCATCTCCACAGAGGAACTCTGGTGCTCTGTCAGAGTGACCACCGGGTTCTTGGTCACCTCCCTGACCAATTCCCTTCTCCCCCGATTACTCAGTTTGGCTGGGCGACCAGGTCTAGGAAGAGTCTTGGTGGTTCCAAAATTCTTCCATTTAAGAATGATGGAGATCACTGTGTTCTTGGGGACCTTCAATGCTGCATACATGTTTTGGTACCCTTCCCCAGATTTGTGCCTCGACCCGATCCTGTTTCTGAGCTCTGAGGACAATTTCTATGCCCCAATGGCTTGGTTTTTGCTATGACATGCGCTGTCAACTGTGAGACCTTATATAAACAGGTGTGTGCCTTTCCAAATCTTGTCCAATCAATTGAATTTACCACAGGTGGACTCCAATCAAGTTGTAGAAACATCTCAAGGATGATCAATGGAAACTGGATGCACCTGAGCTCAATTTTGAATCTCATAGCAAAGGGTCTGAATACTTATGTAAATAATGTATTTCTGTTTTTATTTTTCATAAATTTGCAAAAAAGCTGTTTTTGCTTTTTCATTATGGGGTATTGTGTGTAGATTGACTATAAAAATAAAAATAAATCAATTTTAGAATAAGACTGTAATGTAACAAAATGTGGAAAAAGTCAAGGGGTCTGAATAGTTTCAGGATATATTGTATATACAGAACAAAAATATGAATGCAACATGTAACAATTTCAACAATTTTTGTATTACATTTTTTTTTACCCCCTTATTTTTTGTCGCGGCCGGCTGCGACAGAGCCTGGGCTCGAACCCAGAGTCTCTGGTGGCACAGCTAGCACTGCGATGCATTGACAATTTCAACATTTTACTGAGTTACAGTTCATAAGGAAATCAGTATATTTAAATAAATTAGGCCCTAATCTATGGATTTCACATGATTGGGAAGTGGCGCAGCCATGCGTGGGTCTGGGAAGGCATAAGCCCACCTACTTGGGAGCCAGTTCCAAGCCCAGCCAATCAGAATGAGTTTTTCCCCACAAAAGTTTTTTTTAAAGAAAGAAACACTTCTCAGTTTCATCAGCTGTCTGGATATGCCAGATGTGGAGGTTCCTGGCTGGCGTGGTTACACGTAGTCTGCAGTTGTGAGGCCGGTTTGACGTACTGCCAAAACATTTTAAACAACGTTGGAGGCGGCTTATGGTAGAGAAATTAACATTAAATTCTCTGGCAACAGCTCTTGTGGACATTCCTGCAGTCAGCATGCCAATTGCACCCTCCCTCAAAACTTGAAACATCTGTGGCATTGTGTTGTGTGACAAACTGCATATTTTAGAGTGGCCTTTTATTGTCCCCAGCACAAAGTGCACCTGTGTAATGATCATGCTGTTTAATCAGCTTCTTGATATGCCACACCTGTCAGGTAGATGGATTATCTTGGCAAAGAAGGCATGTTCACTAACAGGGATGTAAACATACAGTATTTGTGCACAAAATTTGAGTGAAAAAAGCTTTTTGTGCGTATGGAAAGATTCTGGCATATTTTATTGGAGTTCATGAAACATGGGACCAACACTTTACATGTTGCGCTTATATTTTTGTTCAGTATAGAATTCCATAAAGACTGCTTCACCAACAGCCACATTATGAAAACATGTTTATAAAACATTCATATTATTGCTTATGGTCCCTCTATCGAAGTGTACTGAAAGCCAATGCAATACACTTTTAAAAAATCTGCACTGCAATATATGCAAAAGATCACATAATGTTGTTTGTGGCAATAATGTTTACGCTCACAAGTTATAAAAATGTTTACATACTATAAATAATCTATAGACTGTATGTAGCCCTATCTCAGTTGTTGTGGTGTGCTCACACATAAATGTTCCATTAGTTAATCAGTGTCATTTGACCATACAGAAGACAGGGAGAGGAGGCAAAGTGAGAACGCACCTACCTTATAGAAGACTGGGCTCCTCAAAGGTGCAATATGCAACTTACGTTTTACCATTTGCACACTTAGCCCTGAAGCAAAACAAAAAACAAATGGTTGCGTTCGTTTAAGTTCCCCTACAAACAAGTGCATGGGCAGTACTTTTGACTGGGAATGAAAGTTACAGATTGCACCTTTTAATGGGTTCCTCTCACACCACTAGTGCACTTATTAGGTAAGGTTCGCTGATCCATCCACAAGGGAAGTCATAGGTTGGATATTCGTGTGAATGTCAAATTCAGAAACACCTTCACTTTAATTCATATAGGCAAGCATATGCATTATTGGCAACATTCAAGTTAAAATCTCCTTGCTATGGATCTACGAAAGGTATTCCAAACCTGCCACCTCTCAACGTCAGTAGAAGTGACTGTTTTCATGACCTTTCAAGGTGCAGTGGTCTTTACGCCAGGACTGCAATTCAACTGAAACCTGGACTCATTCAGGGAGAGTGCTGGACATTGCAGTCATATCCAGCTTTTCTTGTGGACGTTATGAACAATAAGGGAAGTTATACGTAGATATAGAAACCATTGTACACAATAAAATGCACAGCATCTGAATGCTTTGCTTTTGACTGTCCTACCTTTTCACCATAGGCCTACGTTGCCACGCGCCACCACATTGAGAGCAACAACAGCACCCCATGTCCAATGCCGCGTCAGTAAGACTTGGTTATTGTGGTGGCTCATTACTCACCAAAGACAATGCCCCCTGAAGTTAACGAATGAGAAGTAGAGTACTGTAGTTAGTAGAATTGTTATTAGGATATAATAGCACCTTTCACCAGGTATGATGCAGTAAACAAGGGGGGGGGTGTGTAGCAACCACCATCAATCGTATGTCTGAGCAATTGGTAACCTAAACTGAACAGTGATGGCAGAACAATCTACAACAAGCATGTATTCTGAATGAACACACTGAGGATTCCTTAATGCTGTGAATCTGTCATCTTGGGCAATAAAACATGTCTCTGTATAAAAGGGCCATATGATGTGCATGTAAAATATATTAGAAACCTTAGAATATCTCACTGGTATGTGACAAGAGGAAGGCTTAGAACACTTATAATACAAATGTTGTACTTACACGGTTTGTGACAATGCAAAGTTCACTTTCCAATGAGATACATGTGTTGATATGTTCACAGTCTAACATGCACTAAATACATGGTTTGGGAAACTACCTGCCTGGGTATGCTACCTAATAAGATATTATTTAGCACACTATCCCCTTGATGTACTTAGCACACTAATGCATTCAAAAACACTTTAAATATGTAGCACACGTTTATGAGTGTGAGCATGTCGATAGAGCAGTGCTCCTCCTCACCGTTTTTATGGGTTGGGGACCTCAGATTGGGGAAATAAACAGTTTTGTTCCTGGAGGCTCTGTCTGGGTAGATCTCCTTGGGCACAGATCTATGAACAGTTTATCCACCCCAAATCCTAGTCCAAGTAAAACAGGTGAAAGATACAAAACTACTTCTTGAGGCAATGTTGGGTGGTGTTTCTGGTGATGGAGTCAAAAGTTGTCTGTGACAATGATGTAGTCTGAGTAATAAACGTTTTTTGTTAAGATAAAAGTTGAACAAGAGTTCTTTGTATAAATGTTTTTGCAATTAATAGCATATGCATAGAAATATAATTATATGGCCTTTGTTTGCACAACAAAATAATAAGAACTACAAATCTATATTACTATAACGCTCGTCTTCCTCCTCTTCTGAGGAGGAGTAGTAGGAAGGATCGGAGGACCAATGCGCAGCGTGGTAAGTGTCCATATTTTAATAAAGAAATAGAACACTGAACAAAAAACAACAAAGTGAACGAACGAAAACTAAACAGTCCCGTATGGTGAAGACACAGACACAGGAACAATCACCCACAACACACAATGACAAACAGGCTACCTAAATATGGCTCCCAATCAGAGACAACGACTGACACCTGCCTCTGATTGAGAACCATATTAGGCCAAACACATAGAAACAGAAAAACATAGAAAAAGGAACATAGACTACCCACCCAACTCACGCCCTGACCATAATACAAAACAAAGACATAACAACAAAACTAAGGTCAGAACGTGACAATTACCACTAGTGGTGTAAAGTACTTAAGTAAAAATACTTTAAAGTGTTACTTAAGTAGTTTTTTAAGGTATCTGTACTTTACTTGACTATTTATATTTTTGACAACTTTTACTTTTACTCCACTACATTCCTAAATAAAATAATGTACTTTTTACTCCAAACATTTTCCCTGACACCCAAAAGTACTTGTTGCATGTTCAATGCTTAGCAGGACAGGAAAATGGTCCAATTCAATTACTTATCAAGAGAACATCCCTGGTCAAATTAAATTGTATTTGTCACATGCGCCGAATACAACAGGTGTAGACTTTACAAGCCCTGAACCAACAATGCAGTTTTAAGAAAAATAAGTGTTAAGTAAAAAATAGATAAGTAAAAACAAAAAAAATGAAAGTAAGTAATTAAAGAGCAGCAGTAAAATAACAATAGCGAGGCTATATACAGGGGGTACTGGTACAGAGTCAATGTGGGGGGGCAGCGGTTTGTCGAGGTAATATGTACATGTAGGTAGAGTTATTAAAGTGACTATGCATAAATGATAAACAGAACAGAGAGTAGCAGCAGCGTAAAAGATGCGGGGTGGCAATGCAAATAGTCTGGGTAGCCACTTGATTAGGTGTTCAGGACTCATATGGTTTGGGAGTAGAAGCTGCTAAGCCTTTTGGACCTAGACTTGGCGCTCTGGTACCGCTTGCCATGCGGTAGCAGAGAGAACAGTCTATGACTAGGGTGGCTGGAGTCTTTGACAATTTTTAGGGCCTTCCTCTGACACCGCCTGGTATAGAGGTCTTGGATGGCAGGAAGCTTGGCCCCAGTGATGTACTGGGCCGTACGCACTACCCTGTGTAATGCCTTGTGGTCGAAGGCCGAGCAGTTGCCATACCAGGCAGTGATGCAACCAGTCAGGATGCTCTCGATGGTGCAGCTGTATAACTTTTTGAGGATCTGAGGACCCATGCCAAATCTTTTCAGTCTCCTGAGGGGGACTAGGCTTTGTCGTGCCCTCTTCACAACTGTCTTGGTGTGTTGGACCATGATAGTTTGTTGGTTATGTGGACTCCAAGGAACTTGAAGATCTCAACCTGCTCAACTACAGTCCCGTCAATGAGAATGGGAGCGTGATCGGTCCTCCTTTTCCTGCAGTCCACAACCATCTCCTTTGTCTTGATCACGTTGAGGGAGAAGTTGTTGTCTTGGCACCTCACGGGCCAGGTCTCTGACCTCCCTATAGGCTGTCTCATCGTTGTCGGTGATCAGGCCTACCACTGTTGTGTCATCGGCAAACTTAATGATAGTGTTGGAGTCGTGCCTGGCCTTGCAGTCATGAATGAACAGGGAGTACAGTCGTGGCCAAAAGTGTTGAGAATGACACAAATATCAATTTTCACAAAGTTTGATACTTCAGTGTCTTTAGATATTTTTGTCAGATATTACTATGGAATACTGAAGTATAATTACATGCATTTCATAAGTGTCAAAGGCTTTAATTGACAATTACATGAAGTTGATGCAAAGAGTCAATATTTGCAGTGTTGACCCTTCTTTTTCAAGACCTCTGCAATCCGCCCTGGCATGCTGTCAATTAACTTCTGGGCCGCATCCTGACTGATGGCTGCCCATTCTTGCATAATCAATGCTTGGAGTTTGTCAGAATTTGTGGGTTTTTGTTTGTCCACCCGCCTCTTGAGGATTGACCACAAGTTCTCAATGGGATTAAGGTCCAGGGAGTTTCCTGGCCATGGACCCAAAATATCGATGTTTTGTTCCCCGAGCCACTTAGTTATCACTTTTGCCTTATGGCAAGGTGCTCCATCATGCTGGAAAAGGCATTGTTCGTCACCAAACTGTTCCTGGATGGTTGGGAGAAGTTGCTCTTGGAGGATGTGTTGGTACCATTCTTTATTCATGGCTGTGTTCTTAGGCAAAATTGTGAGTGAGCCCACTCCCTTGGCTGAGAAGCAACCCCACACATGAATGGTCTCAGGATGCTTTACTGTTGACATGACACAGGACTGATGGTAGCGCTCACCTTGTCTTCTCCGGACAAGCTTTTTTCCGGATGCCCCAAACAATCGGAAAGGGGATTCAACAGAGAAAATGACTTTACCCCAGTCCTCAGCAGTCCAATCCCTGTACCCTTTGCAGAATATCAGTCTGTCCCTGATGTATTTCCTGGAGAGAAGTGGCTTTTTTTCTGCCCTTCTTGACACCAGGCCATCCTCCAAAAGTCTTCGCCTCACTGTGCGTGCAGATGCACTCACACCTGCCTGCTGTCATTCCTGAGCAAGCTCTGTACTGGTGGTGCCCCGATCCCGCAGCTGAATCAACTATAGGAGACGGTCCTGGCGCTTGCTGGACTTTCTTGGGCGACCTGAAGCCTTCTTCACAACAATTGAACCGCTCTCCTTGAAGTTCTTGATGATCTGATAAATGGTTGATTTAGGTGCAATCTTACTGGCAGCAATATCTTTGCCTGTGAAGCCGTTTTTGTGCAAAGCAATGATGACGGGATGTGTTTCCTTGCAGGTAACCATGATTGACAGAGGAAGAACAATGATTCCAAGCACCACCCTCCTTTAGAAGCTTCCAGTCTGTCAGCATGACAGAGTAATCTCCAGCCTTGTCCTCGTCAGCACTCACACCTGTGTTAACGAGAGAATCACTGACATGATGTCAGCTCGTCCTTTTGTGGCAGGGTTGAAACGCAGTGGAAATGTTTTTTGGGGATTCAGTTAATTTGCATGGCAAAGAGGGACTTTGCAATTAATTGCAATTCATCTGATCACTCTTCATAACATTCTGGAGTATATGCAAATTGCCATCATACAAACTGAGGCAGCAGACTTTGTGAATATTAATATTTGTGTCCTTCTCAAAACTTTTGGCCACGACTGTACAGTAGGGGACTGAGCACGTCTGCGTGTTATCCCTACTGCCTCTGATCTGGAGGACTCACTAACACAAATGTTTTGTTTGTAAATTAGGTCTGTGATTTGTGGTGTGCCCCAGGCTATATGTAAAAAATATGTCTTGTGCTAATTATAAGCAATTTGAAATAATTTATACTTTTTCTTTTGATACTTAAGTATATTTAAAACCAAATACTTTTAGACTTTTACTCAAGCAATATTTTTCTGGGTGACTTTCACTTTTACTTGAGTCATTTTCTATTAAGGTATCTCTACTTTTACTCAAGTATGATAATAGGATGTTTTTTCACCGCTGATTACCACAACGCACTCAAATCTCAATTGAACTACAAGTACCAGAAGACAACGTTAACAAACGAGTCGAACACATCATTGGTCGAAGTGCAGGTGAGAGCACAGGTTGGCTAACTTGTAAGTTTTATTTTATTAATGTTTAACATTGTAAGCTGTAGTTATTATATGTTTATTACAAATTGATATGACATTGTTTACCAAGTAGTTAGCAGCAGTTAGCCAGCTAACCGATATGTCAGCTGTTAGCTAGTAGTAAGCTAGCTGCTAGTCGGCGAGTAGTAAGCTAGCTGCTAGTCGGCGAGTAGTAAGCTAGTTAGCTTGGGCCAACTTGCTAACTTAATGAATAATGTTAGTTCGTTTGTCTAGCTAGCTAGATAATATTTGGAAACGAGGGAAATATCAGCTAAGGTTGTCAATGTTTTGTCTCTAACCAGCAGGTTTGACAGCTTTAGCTAGCTAATGTGACTTTGTAGCATGTGGTTAGCTAGCAAAATAGTTAGCTATGTCAACACTCTTGTGTGAAGGTGATGTAATCGTGTTGAAGTACGCAGCTACATGCAGCAGGAGAGCGTTTAGCCATGACCGGGCTCTAAAAAGGGGCCACTAAGCTAACGTTAGGCAGTTTGCTCATGATATTTGTCTATACACTATAACGTTACTGTCACAGTAAAATCTGGCTCACAAATTGTCTTATCTACTAGAATTAGCTACCTGTGTCAGGTAACGTTAACTAGCCGGTTTTATTTTCCAACCAACTTTGTCGCTAGTGAGAATGGGTAGTTTATTTATGGTTTGGTACACTGCACATATATCTAGTTAGCAAACGTCAGCAATTGAGGAACTTGAATTGGGGCCTTAACTTAGTCACAAAATAAGCATCACAGCTGATAGCATTGCAGAGAAAAGCAATTTTGGTCAACAAACCTACTTGATGAATTTGGCTAAATGCAATAATACATTTGACCATACTCTTTCTCCTGTTTTGCTTTCCTTTTCAGTAAGGAAGGTGGGACATAGCTTTAGTTTTTGCCCAGCTCTCAAAGGCTGAATCATGGACCAAGACAACAACTCTGAGGTAAGTTTGGGGACTGCGGGACATGGGTCACTGCATAATGCTTTGACAGCTGTTATTTTGATCATTTTAAAAAGGCACACAGAGTACAGCTTCCAACACATCTGTTATGGCCCATACAGCTGTGATATTTGAAGCTCTATGCTGATCATAATACATTAAGCAAAACAAACAAACATTCTTAGACTTTTGTCCTGCTCCTGTACTTAACGTTGATGTTAATTGTCTAAGATTCAGTGTCGCAATAAATCTGGCTACTAAGCCTTTGAGTACATTGACAAAATGTTTTCGTTGACATGTACACTTTTAGAATGACTTAATGACTACATATGCTTTTTAACTTATTTTTTTTAGGATGAGTTGGTAGGTCCCTTTGAAGATGTGTCTGAAGATGAGTCACTGCCTAGTCGTCCCCCTGGACTCTGTGAGTGCCCTTATTTACGTAAAATGTATTTACTTTTCTCTCCGTCTGCTTGTCACCAAAAGCTCATATTGTTTCACAATGCCCATGTGAGAGAAAAAGGGGAACCGTCCTTTACTTTCCAAGCTTTGAAACTAGTATCTATGTTCTCTTTATGTCTGTGAAGTCTTCCCACAGCGATGTTATGTTTGAAAGTCTGTTCTAACTTGTTTGTAACCTTTATTTCAGTAGGCTACAACATGCACTGTTCACTCTACCCATATCTGACAATCACATTCCTTTGGCATATCGAAGTATGTTGTATTTCCTGCCAGCCAATTCGGTGATATAGGAGCTAAAGGTTCTTTCCGTTCTTGTCTTTGTCTTTCGCTCTTACTTGCTCTATTTCTCTCCCCTTCCACCTCTCCCTGGCTGGTTCCTTTATAGCGGACTCTGAGGCGGTGGAGCTGCTATGGCAGGTGCGTGCCCAGCGGCGCCAGTCCTCCCCAGAACTCCCTGAAACAGTCACCCGGCTGACTGCCCCAGATGGCAGCCTGCTCTACTTGGTAGGCACCGCCCACTTCAGTGACAGCAGCAAGAAGGACGTGGCCACGGTGAGCACAACAAATCTGACATGCAAGCATTAAGGGCTGTTTTCCTTGACACAGCTTATCCTAGCCAGTTTGGCCAGACAAAGTTCAATTACTACTTAACGGATTTTCAATTACTACTTAGCCTCACTTTTTTCCACACACTGAAAAAAAGAAAAAGTCATATGTTATTTTTTTGGGCCAATCTATGCGGCTCTTTGTTTATAATGCACTGTCCGCTCTCCCTTGAGGCTTTCCCAAGTTGATGCCCAAGAGACCAAACAACCTCAGATCACGCGCTCAGATCATTTTCGAGCCTCTGATTGGACAGTGAAATACACACACACTCGCACCTGCAGGAGACATGCAGATGTTTAATTTCTCTCTCATGCAGTCATGGCTGAAGCCAGCATAAATTCCTACTATTTATGTGTCCAGGTTAAACGTGGGAAGTCCCTCATTATAAACAAACAGTTGGTTAAATTCATGGTTATTGCATCATTTTCAGATTAATAAGAAGCGATTTAATAGACGAAACAGCAATGTAACTTAACCAATTGAATGGCCAGAGATCAGGGCATTCATCAGCAAAGACGCAGTGCAAGCTGATAGTATTTTGGACAACCAAATTGAAGTCAAAATGATTGCTGAAATCGAAGTATCAGCTGTATGGTGATTTGCGATTCATAACTTACATTTTACCGGTACTACCAGTAGTAGTAGGCTAACCGATAACACCACAACAGAATGCGTTTGATGTGATGATGCGCTGCTGACAACAGCTAGCATGTCCAGCAAAATCCGTTGCCAGTGGCACGCACACACTTTGTGCAGATCAGCAGGTGGGGCTTTTCGTGGCAGCCAGACGAGACAATCGAAGGAGGATGCGGTGAGCAAAGTTACTGGGCTCGAATTTAGTCATGCTTGATCTATATAGATTGATGCTTCTAATTGTGCATGTTATAAAAATAAAAAAAATTGTTGATGATGATAGGTTATACTCTATGGCTGGATTTATAAAATTTTTCCCATGCTACATTAATTTGGCAGACTTAACTTGATTGACCCTCTTTCTACAAGGCCTACTAGTCTATGAGAGACCTCATCATATTTGTATGAATATTTTGTTAATGCCTAGGCTATAGAGATGCATTCAGGTAATTAACTCATTATTATGCATCAACATTTTAATTTGATTACAATTATTTATTGTCAATCTTTCTTGAATTTGTTAGGCTATACAATTAAGTAGATTAATGAACTGATACATTCATACAACTTTTTTTTAAATAATTTTTGAATATCATAGAATATTGCATTATATTATACATCCCATGTGAATAATGTTCATTAATGTTGTGTATTATTAATAATCTGAAAATCAGTCTGAAATAGAATATTTATCCTATTGTTCATGTCCATATAGCCTAGGACAATGTGGTAAAGTACTGTTATTCCTTATCCACCTAATTATATAAAAAAATGCTCGCTCGTGTCGCTTTTTTGGGGGGAAATCTGTTAAACAGTGAATCAATTTTGTCTGGCCTTACTAAAAAGTATGCCAAATGAGGAATCTCCATTCAAATACATTTTTGAACTAGACAGAATCTGTGTCTGGGAAACCGGCCTTAAATGATTGTCATAGGTATCTCCTGGAATGGCCTCTGAGTTTGTTCAAATTCATGGGATTCATACATTTTCTAAATGATTGTCCTTCAGATACACCCTGAAGTAATGATTGAATAAAAAGTATTCTGAAATCTGCCAATCAGAACTATCTATTTAACCTTTTTTCAACCAGGCAAGTCAGTTAAGAACAAATTACTATGACATCCCCCTTATACATGTCCTGGTTTCCCAGACTCCTGTTTGTTTTGTTCCCTCAGGCAAAATCAATTATATTGTCAGTCTTGTACTTCTACCTTTCTCTCTCTTACCGCCCTTGCTCCCCTTTCTCCCCTTCCTCTCCTTCTACCCCCTTTCCCTGTTTTCCTCCTCTCCTTATCCTCCCACTCTCTCCTCCCCCTTTCTCCCCTGTCCCCTTTGTTTGCCTTCTTCCCCACCCTCAGACGATCCGTGCAGTGCAGCCAGACGTGGTGGTGGTGGAGCTGTGCCAGTACAGGGTGTCCATGCTGAAGATGGATGAGAAGACGCTGCTGAAGGAGGCCAAGGACATTAATCTGGACAAGGTCCAGCAGGCCATCAAACAGGTACCACTATTGGGGGGGGGGGGGGGTCAGTGTGGCTTTTTTTGGCCCTGGAATGAGTAAAAAAGAAAAAAATCTCTAATCCTGTGTCATTTAAATATATCACAACCGATAAATCTACGATAATCGAGAATTTCAATAAGCATTTTTCTAACGCTGGCTAGTGGACCCAAACTGTTAGAAACGTATATCTATCCTACCCTGCCTTTCTAAAGTCTTCAAAAGCCAAGTTAACAAACAGATCACCGACCATTTTGAATCCCACTGCACCTTCTCCGCTATGCAATCTGGTTTCCGAGCGGGTCATGGGTGCACCTCAGCCACGCTCAAGGTACTAAACGATATCATAACCGCCATCGATAAAAGACAATACTGTGCAGCCGTCTTCATCGACCTGGCCAACGCTTTCGACTCTGTCAATCACCGCATTCTTATCAGCAGACTCAACAGCCTTGGTTTCTCAAATGACTGCCTCGCCTGGTTCACTAACTACTTCTCAGATAGAGTTCAGTGTGTCAAATCGGAGGGCCTGTTGTCCGGACCTCTGGCAGTCTCTATGGGGGTGCCACAGGGTTCAATTCTCGGGCCTACTCTTTTCTCTGTATACATCAATGATGTCGCTCTTGCTGCTGGTGATTATCTGATCCACCTCTACACAGACGACACCATTCTGTATACTTCTGGACCTTCTTTGGACACTGTGTTAACTAACCTCCAGACGAGCTTCAATGCCATACAACTCTCCTTCCGTAGCCTACAACTACTCTTAAATGCAAGTAAAACTAAATGCATGCTCTTCAACCAATTTGCTGCCCGCACCCGCCCACCTGTTTAGCATCACTACTGTGGACGGTTCTGACTTAGAATATGTGGACAACTACAAATACCTAGGTGTCTGGTTAGACTGTAAACTCTCTTTCCAGACTCACATTAAGCATCTCCAATCCAAAATGAAATCTAGTATCGGCTTCCTATTTCGCAACAAAGCCTCCTTCACTCATGCTGTCATTTACAAAATAGCCTCCAACACTCTACTCAGCAAATTGGATGTAGTCTATCACAGTGCCATCTGTTTTGTCACCAAAGACCCATATACTACCCACCACTGCGACCTGTATGCTCTCATTGGCTGGCCCTCGCTTCATATTCGTTGCCAAACCCACTGGCTCCAGGTCATCTATAAGTCTTTGCTAGGTAAATCCCTGCCTTATCTCAGGTCACTGGTCACCATAGCAGCACCACCCGTAGCACGCGCTCCAGCGGGTATATTTCACTGGTCATCCCGAAAGCCAACTCCTCCTTTGGCCGCATTTCCTTCCAGTTTTCTGCTGCCAATGACTGGAGCGAATTGCAAACATCACTGAAGCTGGAGACCCATATCTCCCTCACTAACTTTAAGCATCAGCTGTCAGAGCAGCTTACCCATCATTGCACCTGTACACGGCCCATCTGTAAATAGCCCACCCAGTTACCTCATCCCCATATTGTTATTTATTTGTTTGATCCTTTGCACCCCATTATCTATACTTGCACATTCATCTTCTGCGCTATCACTACAGTGTTTAATTGCTAAATTGTAATAATTTCGCCACTATGGCCTATTTGTAGCCTTACCTCCCTAATCTTACTACATTTGCACACACTGTATATAGATTTTTCTATTGTGTTATTGACTGTACATTTGGTTATCCCATGTGTAACTCTGTTTGTGTCGCAGTGCTTTGCTTTATCTTGGCCAGGTCGCAGTTGTAAATGAGAACTTGTTCTCCACTGGCCTACCTGGTTAAATAAAGGTAAAATAAATATTGAACATGTTAACAGTATGTGCCCTATAGAATCAGTTTTGTTGAAATAACAAAACGGGCAGTGATATTGTATTTAACCAGGCAAGTCAATTAAGAACAAATTCTTATTTCCAATTATGGCCTGACAAGAAGTGAAATGCCTCCTAGGGGGGGGGGGGGGGGGGGCTGGGATAATAAAAAAAACACCTCAATGTGAGACAAAATGGACAATGCAGACAGAAGACACTGGCAACAGCACAAATACAACAGCAAACAAACAGTGGGTGTGTGTGCGTACGTGCAGGCATGCGCGTGTGAAGTAACACAGCATGCTTCCTTACATAAGGCAACGCAAACTAGTGACATCGGGTGACTAATGGAAACAACTACGTGTCTCAACAACCGGTTGATCTATTTGTCCTTTGAACTCATCCAGGAACACCAGGTCCTAGACTTTTAGGTTGGCTTGGAGGGAATTCCAAGACCAGGGGGATGAGTAATGAAAGGACCCCTTTCCATGCTCAGTTCTAATTATCTAGACTGTTAGCATAGAACAAGATATTGAGATCTGAGCTTGTATGTGTTTTAATTGCTCTGCTAGAAGAGAGGATAGATAGGATGTTAACTTACAGTTCACCGTTTTGTCTCTTTGGTATTTGGTATTTTTTAGGATCCCCCTTTAGCTGTTGTAAAAGGAGCAGCTACTCTTCCTGGGGTCCACACAAAACATGAAACATAATACAGAATGACATAATACAGAACATCATTAGACAAGAACAGCTCAAGGACAGAACTACACACATCTTTCTCCTATCTGTCCTTCCCCCTCTTTATTATGTCCTCACAGAATGGAGTGATGTCTGGCCTGATGCAGATCCTGCTGCTCAAAGTGTCGGCTCACATCACAGAGCAGCTGGGCATGGCTCCTGGAGGAGAGTTCAGGGAGGCCTTCAAACAGGTGAGACATTCACGCACTCACTAAAAATAGTTTATCTTGATAAGGGTCACAGGTTTGTTCTCGCACAAGGTGTCAGGTCAAGGTCACAAATACTTTCAAATACACACTAATGTTCTTATCTCACACAACATAACATACTGAACTTAACACCCTCTTACCTGTTACCCACTAGGTACGGTATTAGTAAGGTTGTATGTAAAGACCCTCCCTCTCTTCTCTCCACCCAGGCGGGCCGAGTGCCCTTCTGTAAGTTCCACCTGGGGGACCGGCCCATCCCGGTGACATTCAAACGGGCCATCGCTGCTCTCAGTCTGTGGCAGAAAGCCAGACTGGCCTGGGGCCTGTGCTTCCTGTCAGACCCCATCAGGTACAATAACCTGACAGTTACTCCTCTCTAGTGTCTAGGTTAAGTCAACAGCTTACTCCGCTATACACTTCCTCTCAGTATTTCCTTTGCTTAGTATGTAGTAAGATTAGAGCAGAAATATTATTAGGGTGGTACTGTATTTAGTAATATCCAATTTAATAATATATTTAATTTATATAGGGCTTAATTTATTTACCTGAATACAAATGATAGCAAGCAATTGGGAATTAATTTGGGGACTTGGTTAAACCCAGTTGGTACAATGCTTTTGTTATTGCAATATGTTTGTTGTTGGGTGTCAGTAAGGAGGACGTGGAGAAGTGCAAACAGAAGGACCTGCTGGAGCAGACGATGCTAGAGATGATCGGCGAGTTCCCCGCTCTCCACCAGACCATTGTGGCCGAGCGAGACATCTACCTCACACACACGCTCCGCCAGGCCGCACGCTGTGTGGAGGCGCCCCCCAATGCCCAGAGTGAGTATCACAGCATCTGCATGTTTCACTTTTCACCTGAGGAAGTCCAGACAAGTTTCTCCATTAGTCTGTTCACACTGCTCATGGGAAAAACACTACCATATCATTGGTTGTAGTCTGCGCAAGATTGCAATTAAACCAATGAAAATACTTACTTTCTGGCATAGTTTTCCGTCATCAGTTTGAATGGACCCTTACTCTGAAAGATGGACGAGCTGGGTTATTGTGTCTGTGTTTTGCACACTGCCTAAGATGCCAATTAAGTTTATTCTCAACTCCTAATGTATCTATGCATAATAGATGGACTGTTACAGACCAATGTTTTTTGGGAACATGGATGCCATTTCAGCTGGATAAATTTGCTTGTTTCTTGTAACAGAAGTGCCTGCTGTGGTGGTGGGAGTGGTGGGGATGGGACACGTCCCTGGCATCGAGAGGAACTGGGAGAAGGAGCTCAACATTCAGGAGATCATGAGGTGTGTGTATCTTTCTTAGCAGTCTAGACCAAGTTGTTACTACTTATATTATAGAGCAATAGAATCATTGTATTTCGGCATCTTCTAACTTTTATGAGTTAATATTGACCTCTTTCTTTTGCTTTTCTGTGTGACTGTCAGTGTTGCGCCCCCATCTCGTTTTGGCTGGATGTTGCGCACGGTGCTGAAGGCTGGGGTGATAGGAGTACTGGGATACGCCTGCTACCGTGCAGGAGGGGGCATGGGGAGGGCTCTTCTTTCCCTACCCGCTGTCCAATCACTACTGGACAACCTGCGACCACTGCCCCCAGCAGCGGCTTGACCCCTCTCCTATACCTATGACATGAACGATCCCCTCTAGTACGAAAACAATGCATCTACCACCAATGGCCTTATTGACAGGAGGGGTTAGAGGTCAAGGTTCACCTCCTACCCTATGAACTGACATGGACTTAAGGGGTTCGAGGGCTTGAGCTGCCCTCCCTCTCGTTTCCTTCCTTCCTCTCCTCCATGTCCCTGTGGAACACAGAACAGTACTGCCAAAGAAACCATGACAGTACCCTTATTTTATTTTTGTATATTTAAAAAAAGAAATGGCAAAAGAAGGATTTTTGTAAGATTTACAAATGTTTTTCCATTTATTACATCTGCTATCCCCCACATTCCAATTGATGTTACATTGAAATTTGAGATTTTGGTGCATATGGTCTTTGAAGTTGATATTATTGCCCCAAGTCATTATATATAAAAATAAACTGGGTGGTTTGAGCCCTGAATGCTGATTGGCTGACAGCCGTGGTATATCAGACCATATACCATGGGTATTACAAAGCAGTTTTATAATAGCAGTAAGGCACCTTGGGGGTTTGTGGTATGTGGCCGCCGCGTTGCGCTTAAGAACAGCCCTTAGCCGTGGTGTATTGGCCATGTACCACACATCCTCGGGCCTTATTGCTTAAGTGTGTATATATATATATATATATATATGGACGCACAAACATATACAGTTGAAGTCGGAAGTTTACATACACGTTAGCCAAATGCATTTAAACTCAGTTTTTCACAATTCCTGTAAAAATGCCCTGTCTTAGGTCAGTTAGGATCACCACTTTATTTTAAGAATGTGAAATGTCAGAATAATAGTTGAGAGAATAATTTATTTCAGCTTTTATTTCTTTCATCACATTCCCAGTGGGTCAGAAGTTTACATACACTCAATTAGTATTTGGTAGCATTGCCTTTAAATTGTTTAACTTGGGTCAAATGTTTCGGGTCGATTTTGGCCCATTCCTCCTGACAGAGCAGGTGTAACTGAGTCAGGTTTGTAGGCCTCCTTGCTCGCACACGCTTTTTCAGTTTTGCCCACAAATCTTCTATAGGATTGAGGTCAAGGCTTTGTGATGACCACTCCAATACCTTGACTTTGTTGTCCTTAAGCCATTTTGCCACAACTTTGGAAGTATGCTTGGCGTCATTGTCCATTTGGAAGACCCATTTGCAACCAAGCTTTAACTTCCTGACTGATGTCTTGAGATGTTGCTTCAATATACCCACATAATGTTCCATCCTCATGATGCCATCTATTTTGTGAAGTGCACCAGTCCCTCCTGCAGCAAAGCACCCCCACAACATGATGGTGTCACCCCCGTGCTTCACGGTTGGGATGGTGTTCTTCTGCTTGCAAGCCTCCCCCTTTTTCCTCCAAACAGAACGATGGTCATTATGGCCAAACGGTTCTATTTTTGTTTCATCAGACCAGAGGACATTTCTCCAAAAAGTACAATCTTTGTCCCCATGTGCAGTTGCAAACCGTAGTCTGGCTTTTTCTATGGCGGTTTTGGAGCAGTGGCTTCTTCCTGGCTGAGTGACCTTTCAGGGTATGTCAATATAGGACTTGTTTTACTGTGGATATAGATACTTTTGTACCTGTTTCCTCCAGCATCTTCACAAGGTCCTTTGCTGTTCTGGGATTGATTTGCACTTTTTGCACCAAAGTACATTCATCTCTAGGAGACAGAACGCGTCTCCTTCCTGAGCGGTATGACAGCTGCGTGGTCCCATGGTGTTTATACTTGCGTACTATTGTTTGTACAGATGAACGTGGTACCTTCAGGCGTTTGGAAATTGCTCCCAAGGATGAACCAGACTTGTGGAGGTCTACACATTTCTTTTCTGGGGCCTTGGCTGATTTCTTTTGATTTTCCCATGATGTCAAGCAAAGAGGCACTGAGTTTGAAGGTAGGTCTTGAAATACATCCACAAGTACACCGCCAATTGACTGAAATGTTGTCAGTTAGCCTATCAGAAGCTTCTAAAGCCATGGCATAATTTTTTTGAATTTTCCAAGCTGTTTAAAGGCACAGTCAACTTAGTGTATGTAAACTTCTGACCCACTGGATTTGTGATACTGTGAAGTAATCTGGCTAGAAACAATTGTTGGAAAAATTACTTGACTTTGTTATGCACAAAGTAATGTCTTTACCGACTTGCCAAACCCATAGTTTGTTAACAAGACATTTGTGGAGTTGTTAAACGAGTTTTAATGACTCCAACCTAAGTGTATGTAAACTTCTGGCTTCAACTGTACATGCATACAGTACATTCAGAAAGTATTCAGACCCCTTGATTTCCCCCCCCACATTTTTTTTTACGTTACAGCCTTATTCTAAAGTGGATTAAATTGTGTTTTCCTCAATCTACACACAATACCCCATAATGACAAAGCAAAAACAGTTTTTTTGAAGTTTTTGCAATATCACATTTATGTAATTATTCAGCCCCTTTACTCAGTACTTTGTTGAAGCACACCTTTGGCAGCGATTACAGCCTCGAGTCTTCTTGAGTATGACACTACAAGCTTGGCACACCTGTATTTGGGGAGTTTCTCCCATCCTTCTCTGCAGATCCTCTCAAGCTCTGTCATGTTGGATGGGGAGCGTTGCTGCTCTGCTATTTTCAGGTCTCCAGAGCTGTTTGATTGGCGCTGAAAAAAATCCCCACCGCATGATGCTGCCACCCCCCTGTTTCACTGTAGGAATGGTGCCAGGTTTCTTCCAGATGTGACACTTTGCATTCAGGCCAAAGACTTCAATCTTGGTTTAATCAGACCAGAGAATCATGTTTCTCATGGTCTGAGATACTTTAGGTGCCTTTTGGAAAACTCCAAGCGGGCTGTCATGTTCATTTTACTAAGGAGTAACTTCTGTCTGGCCACTCTACCATAAAGGCCTGATTGGTGGAGTGCTGCAGAGATGGTTGTCCTTCTGGAAGGTTATCCCATCTCCACAGAGGAACTCTGTCAGAGTGACCATCGGGTTCTTGGTCACCTCCCTGACCAAGGCCCTTCTGCCCCGATTGCTCAGTTTGACCCGGCAGCCAGCTCTAGGAAGAGTCTTGGTGGTTCCAAACTTCTTCCATTTTAAGAATGATGGCCAGTGTGTTCTTGGGGTCCTTCAATGCTGCATGAATGTTTTGGTACCCTTCCCCAGATCTGTGCCTCGACACAATCCTGTCTCATAGCTCTATGGACAATTCCTTTTAACCTCATGGCTTGGTTTTTGTTCTGACATGCATTGTCAACTGTGGGACCTTATAAACAGGTGTGTGCCTTTCCAAATCATGTCCAATCAATTGAATTTAACACAGGTGCACTCCAATCAAGTTGTAGAAACAGCTCAAGGATGCTTCATGGAAACAGAATGCACCTGAGCTGAATTTCGAGTCTCATAGAAAAAGGTCTGAATACTAAATAATGTACTTCAGTTTTACATTTTTAATACATTTGCAAAAATGTCTAAGCCTGTTTTTGCTTTGTCATTATGGGGTATTGTGTGTAGATTGAGGATTTAAAAAAAAATGTAATCCATTTTAGAATAAGGCTGTAATGTAACAAAATGTGGAAAAAGTCAAAGGGTCTGAACTCTTTCCGAATGTGCTGTAATGGACCCCAATAGTTGAAGAATAGAGCTACCGTCCCACTAATGACTTTTCATTCTCATACAGTCTCTTTAATCCTGGATCCAGGACCTACATGGGACCATCTAGGCTTTAACAATGACCATGTTTAAATATAGTACTTTATTACATTTTTGGGTACAGATTCCCACCTATGGCTAGTAAGGAATTTAACAAATTAACTCAAAGTCAAAAAGTACAAATATGACCAAATAACATATGTAACTGACTACACTGTAGTTTACCACCACAGTGGGGGTTTTGGGGAAAGTTCTCTCCCCAGCCAAGAGACAGAAGGTTTTAGTAAGAAATTGTAGTTGTGCTATCCCAACATGGACACCTAAGTTCCTCCATCGCTCATGAGGAAAGTCAACCCAGGGACTAGGCTATGTCTGGTGTTATAGTGACTACCTCTCCTGGTCACACAATATACTGTTCCTCAAGGCAAACTGATCTGTGCTGGTTGGTGTTACACACAACCAACCATACTGATTGATAGACGGTACAACCTAATGCTTCGACGTGTGTTATAAATACCTGTACTGTATAAGGCAATGCCCAACTCAAATTTGTACTGGTATTTTGAATTGCATATTTGTTTTTCAAAGAATGCTACATTCTGGAAGATCAGTTGTGTGTTTTGTATTGGTTGGAGTTGGAAGGGTAAAACACCATGACCACCACACTTATAACATACTTAATTTAACAGAGGGCTAATGTGGGATGATTTTTTTTTTTTTTTAAGATAAATATGCAGAGGAGGGCGGAGTAAAATTGCCTCAAAGCAAGCAATGTATTTTAAATGGGGGCATTTTGTATATTTGACTGTACTTGCAATGAGGCACCATCAACATGTATGTTTTAAAACATAAACTGCCACTTTCTGCGTGATGGTGGTAGATACTGGACATGATCAGAAAATATGCACTTTGTACTACAAGCCATCAATGAACTCTCTCTTTGTATGGGAACATCTGACATTTCAGACTACATGCTTCTACGACATGCATGATTTTAGTACAGCCGATTGCCAGATTGTTCCCTAATCCCTAGGAATGAATGGGGAATGTTGGGGATTATGTTCGATGGGAGCTGGGAAGGGTTGGTTGGGGTTAACGCCTTATTCTGCTATCGCCTTATTCTGCCTTGGACCTGTAGATTGCCTGCCTCTGCTGCAGCTGTGGCTTGTTCATCTCTCACTGTCCTCCATTGTTTTGTGTCTCCCTATCTCAGTCTGTTCATGCTGTATGTCTGGATCTGCTGGATAGGACCAGGTTGGGTGACACCCTCAGACAAATAGTTGTGGATTCTGTTTCCCCCAAAATGAAATGTTTATCTGATAGATGTACTTTTGGAAGATAATGCCATGTTGCATTTACATATCTGTCATTGCCCCTTCAAATTTATTTTGAATTTGTAATTGAAATATATTGGGAAATTAGCCTACCGCTGTAGCTCAATCGATCATATCAGCGGGTGTATTTAGGACTTCAGTTTGAGTTTACTCTGAGCCAATAAGGAAACCACTGTCAGAAAATAGTTGGGTCATTTACCACGATAACTTGATATCTATGTTTCCCGACATACTGTAGTTTCTGATGTGTATGGTGGAATAGGGGCACGCAGCGGTCCTATATCATCCGCACCATTCTGTCAGTATTGGTGTAGTTTGTTTTGTGTTTGTATGTTGACAAGAGAAAACGGTGTGTATGAATGACAATCTGTATTCCCATCCTCACTCTATCATTGTAAACAAGCCAAATATTGAAGCCTACATTCTATATTGAACTATACAACTTTTAAATAAAAATGTATATAAATAAAAAAAAGTATTCAATCTATTTTTTTATTACGTCTCTTTGCTGCCATCCTTGGGTGCCATGATCAATGTAGTTCCGTCTTCGTTTCCGGTAGGACCAATAATAGAGTAGCACAATATTTTAGACAAATGTCCGTAGTGCAGTGTTGCGACAACTGACTCGGACAGCGAGAACTACGTCTCTGGTGACTTTAAACAAACAGATATATGGCCTTTAGTTTGATGGCTGCTTTAAAACTTCGTCTGGCACAGTATAATTTTCTTCGCTCTGGTATTGTCGTCGTTGTTAAATACTTATCCACTGTCAGGATGGACGGCATGGGTCTGGCGGTCAGTCGTTCATCGCTCGAGCGCCTCGAGTTTGACAATGTCGCACTCAAGAAACTTCCGTTGGATACATCAGAAGAGCCTGGTCCGCGAAGGGTGGAAGGAGCCTGTTTCTCCTGAGTAAAGCCGAAGCCAGTGGTCAAGCATAGGTTCGTGGCTGTCTCTAATGACGTTTTAGCTCTGCTTGGGCTGAACGCCGAGAAGGTTCTGACCGGCCCGCTTGATCCAGAGTAACTGAGCGGCTCCAAAGTAATGCCAGGGTCCGAGCCTGCCGCGCACTGCTACTGCGGTCACCAGTTCGGCTCGTTCGCCGGACAGCTGAGGGACAGGGCAGCCTGCTATCTGGGTGAAGTAAAATCTCCAGCTGACTAGAGGCCAGTGCTGCTCCGGGAGAACCCCAGTGTCCGGTGGGAGATTCAAGTCAAGGGAGCTGGTCTGACTCCCTACTCCTGGTCGGGCAGTTTACACAGTATTGCATGACTAGACAGATGTTTTTTGTTGTTGACTATTTACCTAAGGAAATCTGTTTTCTCAGTTTTTGGCGAGCATTGTGTCTTTTGGCCTATATATTGTTTTTTTTCATATGCAGTGCACATTCTGGAAGCACAGTCTATGGAATTATGAATAATTCTCTCATTCCCAGACAAGCTGACGGCAAGGCTCAGGGCTCCAGCATCAGACAGTTTCTGTGCAGTGAGGCGGTGTTCGCTCTGGGGGTGCACACTACCAGGGCAGGGTCACTGGTGACATCTGACAGCAAGGTGGTACGAGACGTGTACTACAGCAGGTACCCCACCAAGGGCCCCAGCTACGGCCACGATGAGAGCAGAGGTCAGATGATGGATTCTGTCATATAGAGCTTCTACCGAGAGATCCAGCAGAACCACACAGACAGAGTGGAGAGGAATGTGTCATTCTTCAGAGGTAATCATGGACACTAGATTCAGTGAAGCATCAATCATTTATACGGAGTACAATAATGCTCTGATATGATTTTTGAAGGAATATGGCTATCCTTTTTGACAGTGAAACTACTTTGTGTCAAAGCAGACTGTAGGCCTACATTGGAGCTCTCTCTATCCTTTACCTTTTTGTTGTGGAGCCAATGCACACTGCTATCTATCCTCTTATCCTGTTCATGCTGTGACAGGAAGTCTTAATACAGTGAGAGTGTGACTTCCTTAGCGCACACACACTGCTATTAATTCATTATCTTCTTTAATGCTAAATGGTATTAACAAAGTAGTAACATGTAAGATGCTATTGTTTAGCGATTAACTATGCATTGTTATGCACATTCACATCCCTCATGAAGATTATCAAAAACCCAGCATACGATCCCCAAATATTTTTGCCTAACCCAGCGCCTACGCATGATATGACTGAAACTAGTAGACCCAAATCAACTCTTCTCGTCCAGTCTGACCCTTCTCTGTGTGCGTCCATGTTTTGGTGGTAGGTGATGCTGCGTACTGGTGGCCCAGTGGCAGTGTGTGGGCTTCTGCCATGGAGTCCCCCGATTACCTGCCCCTCTACAACACCTTCTACCTGGGCAACATGAGAAAGAAGCTGGGCCTGCTGAGGAAGGAAGAGCCAGAGGATGAGATGTTGATCACTGAGCTCCTGCAGACCATGCACAACACAGGTAGGGAGAGAGACTCACTACATACTCAAATCAAATTTGTCACATACAGGTGTTTAGCAGATGTTATTGCGGGTGTAGCAAAATGCTTGTGTTTCTGGCTCCAATAGTGCAGTAATATCTAACAAGTAATATCTAACAATTTCATAACAAAACACACAAATCTAAAGGAATATAATTAATATATAAATATAGGATAGAATACAGTATATACAGTGGCAAGAAAAAGTATGTGAACCCTTTGGAATTACCTGGGTTTCTGCACAAATTGGTTATAAAATCTGATCTTCTAAGTCACAACAATAGACAAACACAGTCTGCTTCAACTAATAACAAACAATTATATGTTTTTATTGAACACACCGTGTAAACATTCACAGTGCAGGGTGGGAAAAGTATGTGAACCCTTGGATTTAATAACTGGTTGACTCTCCTCAATAACCTCAATGTCTTCTGTAGTTGTGGATCAGACCTGCACAACGGTCGGGAGGAATTTTGGACCATTCCTCTTTACAAACTGTTTCAGTTCAGCAATATTCTTTGGATGTCTGGTGTGAACCACTCTCGAGGTCATGCCACAGCATCTCAAGCGGGTTCAAATCAAGTTAATTTATATAGCCCTTCTTACATCAGCTGATATCTCAAAGTGCTGTACATAAACCTAGCCTAAAACCCCAAACAGCAAGCAATGCAGGTGTAGAAGCACGGTGGCTAGGAAAAACGCCCTAGAAAGGCCAAAACCTAGGAAGAAACCTAGAGGAACCAGGCTATGAGGGGTGGCCAGTCCTCTTCTGGCTGTGCCGGGTGAAGATTATAACAGAACATGGCCAAGATGTTCAAATGTTCATAAATGACCAGCATGGTCAAATAATAATAATCACAGTAGTTGTCAAGGGTGCAACAGGTCAGCACCTCAGGAGTAAATGTCAGTTGGCTTTTCATAGCCGATCATTGAGAGTATCTCTACCGCTCCTGCTGTCTCTAGAGAGTTGAAAACAACAGGTCTGGGACAGGTAGCACGTCCGGTGAACAGGTCAGGGTTCCATAGCCGCAGGCAGAACAGTTGAAACTCGAGCAGCAGCACGGCCAGGTGGACTGGGGACAGCAAGGAGTCATCATGCCAGGTAGTCCTGAGGCATGGTCCTAGTGCTCAGGTCCTCCGAGAGAGAGAAAGAAAGAGAGAATTAGAGGGAGCATACTTAAATTCACACAGGACACCGGATAAGACAGGAGAAATACTCCAGATATAACAGACTGACCTTAGCCCCCCGACACAAACTACTGCAGCATAAATACTGGAGGCTGAGACAGGAGGGGTTAGGAGACACTGTGGCCCCATCCGATGATACCCCAGACAGGCCCAAACAGATAGGATATAACCCCACCCACTTTGCCAAAGCACAGCCCCCACACCACTAGAGGGATATCTTCAACCACCAACTTACCATCCTGAGAGAAGGCCGAGTATAGCCCACAAAGATCTCCGCCACGGCATAACCCAAGGGGGGCGCTAACCCAGACAAAAAGACCACGTCGGTGACTCAACCCACTCAAGTGACGCACCTCTCCTAGGGACGGCATGGAAGAGCACCAGTAAGCCAGTGACTCAGCCCCTGTAATAGGGTTAGAGGCAGAGAATCCCAGTGGAGAGAGGGGAACCGGCCAGGCAGAGACAGCAAGGGCGGTTCGTTGCTCCAGTGCCTTTCTGTTCACCTTCACACTCCTGGGCCAGACTACACTCAATCATAGGACCTACTGAAGAGATGAGTCTTCAGTAAAGACTTAAAGGTTGAGACCGAGTCTGCGTCTCTCACATGGGTAGGCAGACCATTCCATAAAAATTGAGCTCTATAGGAGAAAGCCCTGCCTCCAGCTGTTTGCTTAGAAATTCTTGGGACAATTAGGAGGCCTGCGTCTTGTGACGTAGCGTACGTGTAGGTATGTACGGCAGGACCAAATCGGAAAGATAGGTAGGAGCAAGCCCATGTAATGCTTTGTAGGTCAGCAGTAAAACCTTGAAATCAACACTTGCCTTAACAGGATGCCAGTGTAGGGAGGCTAGCACTGGAGTAATATGATCACATTTTTTGGTTCTAGTCAGGATTCTAGCAGCCGTATTTAGCACTAACTGAAGTTTGTGCTTTAGCCGGAAAGTAGAGCATTGCAGTAGTCTGACAAAAGCATGGATACATTTTTCTGCATCATTTTTGGACAGAACATTTCTGATTTTTGCAATATTACGTAGATGGAAAAAGGCTGTCCTTGAAACAGTCTTGATATGTTCGTCAAAGAGAGATCAGGGTCCAGAGTAACGCCGAGGTCCTTCACAGTTTTATTTGAGACGACTGTACAACCATCATGATTAATTGTCAGATTCAACAGAATATCTATTTGTTTCTTGGGACCTAGAACAAGCATCTCTGTTTTGTCCGAGTTTAAAAGTAGAAAGTTTGCAGCCATCCACTTCCTTATGTCTGAAACACAGGCTTCCAGCAAGGGCAATTTTGGGGCTTCACCATGTTTCATAGACATGTACAGCTGTGTGTCATCCGCATAGCAGTGAAAGTTAACATTATGTTTTCGATTGACCTCCCCAAGAGGTAAAATATATAGTGAAAACAATAGTGGTCCTAAAACAGAACCTTGAGGAACACCGAAATTTACAGTTGATTTGTCAGAGGACAAACCATCCACAGAGACAAACTGATATCTTTCCGACAGATAAGATCTAAACCAGGCCAGAACTTGTCCATGTAGACCAATTTGGGTTTCCAATCTCTCCAAAAGAATGTGGTGATCGATGGTATCAAAAGCAGCACTAAGGTCTAGGAGCACGAGGACAGATGCAGAGTCTCGGTCTGACGCCATTAAAAGGTAATTTACCACCTTCACAAGTGCAGTCTCAGTGCTATGATGGGGTCTAAAACCAGACTGAAGCATTTTGTATACATTGTTTGTCTTCAGGAAAGCAGTGAGTTGCTGCGCAACAGCTTTTTCTGTTGAGGTCAGGTTGAGGTCAGGTTGAGGTCAGGACTCTGACTGGGCGACTCCAGAAGGAGTATTTTCCTCTGTTGAAGCCATTCTGTTGTTGATTTACTACTGTGTTTTGGGTCGTTGTCCTGTTGCATCACCCAACTTCTGTTGAGCTTCAATTGACGGACAGATAGCCTTACATTCTCCTGCAAAATGTCTTGATAAACACGGAAATTCATTTTTCCATTGATGATAGCAAGTTGTCCAGGCACTGAGGCAGCAAAGCAGCCCAAACCATGATGCTCCCTCCACCGTACTTTACAGTTGGGATGAGGTTTTGATGTTGGTGTGCTGTGCCTTTTTTTCTCCACACAGTGTTGTGTGTGCCTTCCAAACAACTCAACTTTAATCTTTCCACGGAATATTTTGACAGTAGCGCTGTGGAAGATCCAGGTGCTCTTTTGCGAACTTCAGACGTGCAGCAATGTTTTTTTGGACAGCAGTGGCTTCTTCCGTGGTGTCCTCCCATGAACAACATTCTTGTTTAGTGTTTTGCATATCGTAGACTTGTCAACAGAGCCGTTAGCATGTTCCAGAGATTTCTGTAAGTCTTCAGCTGACACTCGAGGATTATTCTTAACCTCATTGAGCATTCTGCACTGTGCTCTTGCAGTCATCTTTGCATGACGGACACTGCTAGGGAGAGTAGCAACAGTGCTGAAATTTCTCAATTTATAGACAATTTGTCTTACTGTGGACTGATGCACATCAAGGCTTTTAGAGATACTTTTGTAACCCTTTCCAGCTTTATGCAAGTCAACAATTCTTAATCTTAGGTCTTCTGAGAGATCTTTTGTTTGAGGCATAGTTCACATCAGGCAATGCTTCATGTGAATAGCAAACTCGCATTGAGTTTTTTTATATTGCAGGGCAGCTCTAACCAACATCTCCAATCTCGTCTCATTGATTGGACTCAAGGTTAGCTGACCCCTGACTCCAATTAGCTTTTGGAGAAGTCATTAGCCTAGGGGTTCACATACGTTTCCCAACCTACACTGGGAATGTTTAAATTATGTATTCAAAATAGACAAGAAAAATACAATTTGTGTGTTATTAGTTTAAGCACACTGTCTGTCTATTGTTATGACTTAGAGGAAGATCAGATCGCATTTTTTGAGCAATTTATGTAGAAATCCAGGTAATGGGCAGCAGGCAGCCTAGTGGTTAGAGCATTGGGCCAGTAACCGAAAGTTTACTAGCTCGAACCGCCGAGCTGACAAGGTAAAAATCTGTCGTTCTGGCCCTGAACAAGGCAGTTAACCCACTGTTCCTAGGCCGTCATTGTAAATAAGAATTTGTTCTTAACTTACTTGCCTAGTTAAATAAAGGTAAAATACATTTTAAAAATCCAATGTTTTTCTTGCAACTGTACGTATGAGATGAGTAATGCAAAATATGTGAACATTATTAAAGTGACTAGTGTTCCATTATTAAAAGTGGCCAGTGATTAACTTCTTATGGCTGCAATCCCGTTAACGGGATGATATGACAACAGCCAGTGAAAGTGCAGGGCGCCAAATTCAAACAGAAATCTCATAATTAAAGTTCCTCAAACATACATGTATCTTATACCATTTTAAAGGTGATCTTGTTGTTAATCCCACCAAAGTGTCCGATTTCAAATAGGCTTTACAGCGAAAGCACCACAAACGATAATGTTAGGTCACCGCAAAATCACAGACAAACACAGCTATTTTTCCAGCCAAAGACAGTAGTCACAAAAAGCTGAAATAGAGATAAAATGAATCACTAACCTTTGATGGTCTTCATCAGATGACACTCATAGGACTTCATGTTACACAATACATATATGTTTTGTTCGATAAAGTTCATATTTATATCCAAAAACCTCAGTTTACATTGGCGCCATGTTCAGAAATGCCTCCAAAATATCCGGAGAAATTGCAGAGAGCCACGTCAAATAACATAAATACTCATCATAAACTTTGATGAAAGATACAGGTTTTACATATAATTAAAGATACACTTGTTCTTAATGCAACCGCTGTGTCAGATTTCAAAAAGCTTTATGGCAAAAGCACAATATTCAATAATCTGAGAACAGCGTTCAGCCACAAAAGGAAGCCATACAGTTACCCGCCAAATTGTGCAGTCAACAAAACTCATAAATAGTATTATAAATCTTCACTTAGCTTTGCTGATCTTCGTCGGAATGCACTCCCAGGACTCCCACTTCCACAAGAAATGTTTGTTTTGTTCGGTAATGTCCATCATTCGTCCAAATAGCTATTTTTGTTAGCGTGTTTGGTAAACAAATCCAAAGTCAGGAAGCGCGTTCACTAAAAGCAGACGAAATGTCAAAAAGTTCCGTAACAGTCAGTAGAAACATGTCAAACGATGTATTGAATCAATCTTTAGAATGTTTAACATAAATCTTGAATAACGTTCCAACCGGAGAATACCATTGACTTCAGATAGAAGCTGTTTTTCAGTCTCTTGGTCCCAGCTTTGATGCACCTGTACTGACCTTGCCTTCTGGATGATAGCAAGGTGAACAGGCAGGGGCTCAGGTGGTTGTCCTTGATTATATTTTTGGCCTTCCTGTGACATTGTGTCCTGGAGGGCAGGTAGTTTGCCCCCGGTGATGCGTTGGGCAGACCGCACCACACTCTGGAGAGCCCTGAGGTTGCGGGTGGTGCAGTTGCCGTACCAGGTGATGATCCAGCCCGACAGATGCTCTCAATTGTGCATATGTAAAGGTTTGAAGGTCTTAGAGGCCAAGCCAAATTTCTTCAGCCTCCTGAGGTTGAAGAGGTGCTGTTGCGCTGCCTTCACCACACTGTCTGTGTGGGTGGACCATTTCAGTTTGTCAGTGATGTGTACGCCGAGGAACTTGAAGCATTCCACCTTCTCCACTGCGGTCCTGTCGATGTGGATAGGGACGTGCTCCGTTTGCTGTTTCCTGAAGTCCACGATCAGCTCCTTTGTTTTGTAGATGTTGGGTGAGAGGTTATTTTTCCTCGTACCACACTCCCAGGGTTCTCACCTCCTCCCTATAGGCTGTCACGTCATTGTTGGTAATCAGGCCTACTATTGTTGTGTCATCTGTAAACTTGATGATTGAGTTGGAGGCATGCATGGCCATGCAGTCATGTGAGAACAGGGAGTACAGGAGGGGGCTGAGCACGCACCCTTGTGGGTTCCCTGTGTTGAGGATCAGCGAAGTGGAGGTGTTGTTTCCTACCTTCACCACCTGGGGGTGGCCCGTTAGGAAGTCCAGGACCCAGTTGCACAGGGTGGGGTCCAGACCCAGGGACCTCGAGCTTAATGATGAGCTTGGAGGGTACTATGGTGTTAAATACTGAGCTATAGTCAATGAACAGCATTCTTACATAGGTATTCCTCTTGTCCAGATGGGATAGGGCAGTGCGATGGTGATTGTATCGTCTGTGGATCTATTGGGGCGGTAAGCAAATTGAAGTGGGTCTAGGGTGTCAGGTAAGGTGGAGGTGAAATTATCCTTGACTAGTCTCTCAAAGCACTTCATGATGACAGAAGTGAGTGCTACGGGGCAAAAGTCATTTAGTTCAATTACCTTTGCTTTATTGGGTACAATAACAAAGGTGGGTATCTTGAAGCATGTGGGGACAGCAGACTTGGATAGGGAGAGATTGAATATGTCCGTAAACACTCCTGTCAGCTGGTCTGCGCATGCTCTGAGGACGCGGCTAGGGATGCCGTCTGGGCCGGCAGCCTTGTGAGGGTTAACATGCTTAAATGTCTTGCTCACGTCGGCCACGGAGAAGGAGAGCCCACAGTCCTTGGTAGCGGGCTGCATCGGTGGCACTGTTATCCTCAAAGCAGGTGAGAAAGTGTTTTAGCTTGTCCGGAAGCAAAACGTCATTGTACATAACAAAGCTAAGGGAAATGAGGAGGGACAAAGAGAACTGAGGGATGTGCCGCAGTACACTCAACACAGATGCATAAAAAGGAGACTCACAGTAACACCATTCACATGAAATGCATGTAGCCAATAGAAGACAGCTTTGACACTACACTATGACTAAGCATGACTGATTTCATCTCTGATCATTCCCTTCCTTCCCCATTGTAGGTACAGACTTCACTAACACGTTTCGCTGTCTGAGCCAGATTCCCTTCCCCACTTCGGGCGACGAGGAGGCAGAGGAAGGAGTCATCAAAATGGCAACAGACCTCTTCCTGGAGCAGTGCGCCTCTCTGGAGGAGCTCAAGGCTGCCAACAAGCCCAGCATGGACACAGTGAGAATAGATTGACATGAGCAGTGAGAACACAGTTAATGGTTTGTTTGAAGCTGACTTGAAGTTGGAGTAGGGGGACATTCTCATTGTAGACAAACTATTTGGTCAATAATACAGTAGTGGGAATTAGGGGTGTGAAAGTTCAAATGAAATTGGGATCCTTAACGTTAAGAGAACCTGCTCCAGAGCGGTTAAGGATTTTTCATTGAGGATCTCTGTACTTTGCGCCGTTCATCTTTCCCTCGATCCTGACTAATCTCCCAGTCCCTGCCACTGAAAAACATCCCCACAGCATGATGCTGCCCCTACCATGCTTCACCGTAGGGATGGTGCCAGGTTTCCTCCAGACGGGACATTCAGACCAAAGAGTTCAATCTTGGTTTCATCAGGCCAGAGAATCTTGTTTCTCATGGTCTGAGTCCTTGAGGTGCCTTTTGGCAAATTCCAAGCAGGCTGTCATGTGCCTTTTACTGAGGAGTGGCTTTAGTCTGGCTGCTCTACCATAAAGGCCTGATTGGTGGTGCTGCAGAGATGGTTGTCCTTCTGGAAGGGTCTCCCATCTTCACAGAGTAACTCTGGAGCTCTGTCAGTGACTGTCGGGTTCTTGGTCACCTCCCTGACCAAGGCCCTTCTCCCCTGATTGCTCAGTTTGGTCAGGTGGCGTGCACTAGGAAGAGTCTTGGTGGTTCCAAACTTCTTCCATTTAAGAATGATGGAGGCCACTGTGTTCTTGGGAACATTCAATGCTGCATAATTTTTTTTTGGTACCCTTCCCCAGATCTGTGCCTCGACACATCTGTTTCGGAGTTCTAGGGACAATTCCTTTGACCTCATGGCTTGGTTTTTGCTCTGACATGCGCTGTCAACTGTTGGACCTTATATAGACAGGTGTGTGCCTTTCCAAATCATGTCCAATCAATTGAATTTACCACAGGTGGACTCAAGTTGTAGAAACACCTCAAGGATGATCAATGGAAACCGGATGCACCCAAGCTCAATTTTGAGTCTCATAGCAAAGGGTCTGAGTACTTCTGTAAATAGGGTATTTCTGTTTTGTATTTAATAATTTTGCAAAAAATTCCAAAAACCTGTTTCACTTTGTCATTATGGGGGTATTGTGTGTAGATTGATATTTTTTATTTATTTAATCCATTTTAGAATTAGTCTAAAGTAACAAAATGTGGAAAAAGTCAGGGTCTGAATACTTTCCAAATGCATTGTATCTCTTTACTCTCTGCTTCTTACTTCTCTTTTTTCATCTCTTTCTCCTTCCTCTCTGCTTCTCCCTTCTAAAATACATTTTTATTGACTTTTTGCATTAAGAGACACCACTCGCCGTTCAGTGAGTTGACCATGCTACTGCATTTGGCCCAGAGCAACCCGTCCCTGTTCCAGATGGTCTCGGAACGGAGGACGGTGAGCATGAAGCTGGGTTGGCCGAAGGAGCTGCTGGAGGTCGAGGCCAAGCACAGCGAGAACTGGGTCACCTCATACAGGTCAGAAATAAGTAATTTAGTTTTAATTACATACTTACCTCTTTCTCATACTCAGTGTTTGACACTAGGCGACTTACTCACCCCTCCACCACCAGTGTGTATATCCCTAGCACTCACCTGCTCTATAAATATAGCATGAGGAATTAAAGGCATGGAAAAGAGCAGGTTGGTCTAGTGTTTGCAGTAGAGGTGTTTTTAGTCAGAGATATTTTTTGTCTGAGTCATCCAGCTCTGTGTTGTGACTGGTGCAGTAAGCGTCTGGCTGGTGAGGTTGAGGGCCAAAGGGATGTCCAGGCACTACAGGAGGAGAGGGTGAAAGTGATGAACGGCACCAACCCACAATACGTCCTCAGGAACTACATCGCCCAGAATGCAAGAGGCAGCCGAGAACGGAGACTTCTCTGAGGTCAAAGCTCCGATCCATGTTTTCTTCATTATTCTGTAATAGGGACCAAACCTTCAATATCGCTTCCCTCTTGACTTTCATTTGTGTTATTCCAAGTAATGATGTCACCATTACAGAAGCATTCTCACAATGAAAAAAACATGCTCTCTTTCCCTTAACTTGCTTCTCTGGATTTCCATCTCATAGTTTGATCTTTCTCCCATCTCTCTGTGCCATAGGTCCAGCGGCTCTTGAAGGTTCTGGAAAAGCCTTTCTCTACCCAGCCGGGTCTGGAGCAACCGAGTTGGCTGGGCCAAGGGGTGGTGGAGGAGCAGGGAGAGATGGAGTGGCAGAAGCGGCAGCATCCCGAATGCGTGTTCCCTATGACAGCAAGCCCCCAAGTTTTGGCCAATGAAATCTGTGTGACCTGATCTTCCCTTCTGATCACCCTTCCCTGACAGTCTACCCACCCATATGTACAATAGAGACTGCCACTGTCTTTTCTTCCTTTGTTTACCTATACCTCTCTCCTCATACTCTCTCTTTACTTGGGTGGGTAATGGCACGGAAGGTACATTTTAATGAGGTAAGATGCTCCTATGTTAACCACTCAGCCTATAGATATGCAAGGTAAGGATGTGTTAAGAGTTTTGGCACAATTCACAAAGTACAACCCCAGAAATCTGAAATGACACCTTTTTTTGATCCAAGTGATAATTACATTTATGGAAATATCATGTGTTCAGTTGATTTGTAGTCTTTATACAGATGTCTCTGTAGATCTGTGTAGCTTATTGTCTTATTTGGTTATGAATGACAGCCCAGACGTCCAGTCCTACAATGACCCATCTGAGTCCGAGAGACTAGGAGTATCACCTCTATGTACCAAATAATGTGTGTGAAAAGGAATGTACATGATTTACATATCATCTGAATTTTACAGAATGAGTCACATAATGTGACTGACTGAGCCACGAAGGACTTCACACACAAGTATAACATAACATAAATGTCAACATTGTAAATGTCATAGGAACTGTAACACAGTTTGGTGCCTCATTGCACAAATACTACTACACCACATTGCATCGTGTAGGTAATGGTAACATTTTATGTATTGCATACATTTTCCAGGAAGCTTCAAAACTGCAATTGTCAACTATATATATGCCAAGGAAATCTTGAGCAATGGTTTTGTTTGTTAATTTCTTGGAATAAATGTTTTTTTATCAATTGATATGGAAATGATATGTCATGATGCTGAAGAAATGGCTTTTATAGGGTGTTCCTTGGTAACTTCAATTTCTTTGAAACGTTAATATTGTGGCACAAAGTTGAGCTATTTGTAACTTAAATGTAATGGACTGTTCAATATTCTTATTTGGTAAGTTGGAAGGTTTTACATATGGCAATTTTAGTGAAGGAAAACAATATGCACTACTCAAATGGCTTCTCTTGGGCTCCAGGTAAATTCTCTGAGGTACATATGAATCAAACTCATAAATGAACATTTCAACCACTGTGACCACCACCATATATCTTTGTCATTACCCCCTTCAAAACATGCATACCATGAGGAATAGAGGGACCTCTGTCAGGTGACGGATGAGCAATAATTCTGTTCATATTGATCAGCAAAATATTGCTTATAATAGAATAGACTATCCTAAATTATAACCTGTGTTTTTGTTTATTGATTCATGTACATATGAAATGTATTATCTTCTGAGAGCTTCCTCTATATGTGAATTGTAGTTGGTAAACTTATACAAAAATATGTTGGCTGTTGTCTTTTTCTGTTTTTTGTGTGCACACCAAGGCGTAGGCCTAAACATGCACAACAGTATAGCCTTCATTGACATTACATTCCAGCCTGTCTCTTCATGCCTGGTTTCAGTAACCTTTCATCTGAAGGATTAATGTTGCTCATGTTAAACAGTAAATACTAGAGCCCACCTAACCTACCATAAAAAATACTTGAGGCCATTTGATTTGACAGTGTTAAGAATTTTGTTGACATGTTTGTGTGAGGATATTGTGTATCTGTGTCTTCCTCAGGCACTAACTGGCCTACACACAGCATTGCGATTCTCCCAAACCAACCTCAGAGCAGTGGGAGGAATGTCTGTACTCCTGGTGCCTCCTTAATGCACAGGTCCTAGCAAGCCCTGAAAACAGTGAGTACTCTACATCTCAACACGCCCAAGGCAGAAAGCCACATAGGGAGCAGTAGCAACAACAAGCAGGCCTGTAACAATTAATCTTACACACAGTCATACTTGTATTCGATCCTTGTTGTATACCATTGATATTCTTATCTTCCAGGTGATCTAATAATAGGAATTGATTAGGGTGCTTTCTTGACAATATATTCTACGCTGCAGAGTTATTTATCGAAATAGAACTCATACAACACTAATCAGCACTTGTATTGTGCACCCAGCATGGGTCTACATATGCATGTCCTTTTTTAGTTAGTGACTGTCTTGTCACACTACACTTCATGAGACTCGGGAGTGGCTGTGCTGTGGTTGACCCCGGGCGGCATCTTATAGCTGCGCAAGCTGCGCGGTCGACGCGCTGCGCATTCGGTGACGAGAATGAATTCAAGAACGCATAGGTAGGACAATGGGTGTGTAAACGAAACTGGGGAATCACTTCTTGGAACACGTACTAGATTTGTTAAATCGGGTCAAATAAGATGTCGAGCCGGACCAGACCTGGCTACTGTCGCCAGGACGTGAACAAAACCACCTGGGAGGTACCGGAGCGGTACAGGGATCTAAAACAGGTGGGGACAGGGGCGTACGGTACAGTCTGGTAAGTGTCGTGGCAACTGGGGTGGGAAGAGATGTCAGGCTAACGTTACATGCTTTGTTGCACTTTGACATAGCTTGGTGCAGGGCTCTCCAACACTGTTCTTGGAGAGCTACAGTCATGTTTTTCACTTCAACCCTAATTTAGCGCACCTGATTAAATGAATGTTTAGTTTTTCGCAGTAGAACAAAACGAGAGAAAAGCTATAGCTTCTCTCGAGTTTCACACAAAAGAGCGCCACTTCCTTATTTAAGGGACACATTTAATTTATATCATATCAACCCATTTAAAAATTTCACAGCCTTTGGATTACTGACTAGCCTCCCGGGTCTTTGCAATAGACCTACACATGTAATTTATGTCTGTAGAATGACAATCTGTATGATACAACTCAAATAAAGCGTGTATTATTATTACATACTTCAAATGTGTATATAATCAAAAACGAAAGAAACAGATGTGCTTTAAATCATTTGCTTATTGCCGTTGTACTCTAGACGCAATACCTTTGTGTGGCTCACAGCATGAGGTCGTTACATTGTTGTTATCAATGATTAACTCTGTGGGCGTATTCAGAGTTGTGTTGGCTGGCTGAATGGTTTTTGCAATCCGGGATCCTTGGGACGCCCTTAGTTACCCCCCATTGAAGTTTATATTTACAATTGTAAGGGTAAAATGCGCTGCATGGTAATTCCGACCTCCGCATTTACGGTGATATGGCCTCCGCAGAAGTCATGGCATTCACACTTCTTGCGCTTCTCGGAGCAGCACAGAGCTGTTGTCATGGAGGTGAGTTTGTGTTTATACACTCCCGCCCTCGCCTACATCAATCATGTAATTGCGGAGCTATACTATGGCGCGAGATACCTGCCAAATGTTTGAACATACGTATCGTTAGGATCGTAAGAAAAGCTGTGCGTGAAACAAACCTTTTAAATAAAATATTTTGATATTTATTTATTCTCTCAACATCTTGCCAAAGCATGTTTTGTAGGAGGGGTAAATATGAATTTTAAATAATTTGACACAATTTATATGAATCGGGTCATGAACATATGGACTTTGAAATTAACAAGAGAGAGGTTAAACGTAGGCTAAGTCTGACAAACTTATTTCCACACTTTACAATAACTCTGTTGCAGTGGTCTTAGTCTCGTATAGGCTCTTCCCGCCATTGCGACACTGCTGCCCAGTTTATTTATTTTTTAATTTCACCTTTATTTAACCAAGTAGGCCAGTTGAGAAAAGAGGAATAGGCTTTGGGGGTGACCAGTGAAATATACCTGCTGGAGCGTGTGCTACGCGTGGGTGCTGCTATGGTGGCCAGTGAGCTGAGATAAGGCAGGGCTTTACCTAGCAAAGACTTATAGATGACCTGAAGCCAGTAGGTTTGGTGACGAATATGAAGTGAGGGCCAGTATACAGGTCGCAGTGGTGGGTAGTATATGGGGCTTTGGTGACAAAACAGATGGCACTGTGATATACTGCATCCAATTTGCTGAGTAGAGTATTGGAGGCTATTTTATAAGTGACATTGCTGAAGTCAAGGATCAGTAGGATAGTCAGTTTTACGAGGGTATGTTTGGCAGCATGAGTGGAGGAGGCTTTGTTGCGAAATAGGAAGCTGATTCTAGATTTCATTTTGGATTGGAGATGCTTAATGTGAGTCTGGAAGGAGAGTTTATAGTCTAACCAGACACCTAGGTATTTGTAATTGTCCACATATTCTAAGTCAAAACCATCCAGAGTAGGGATGCTTGACGGGCAGGCATGTGCGGGCAGCAATCGGTTGAAGAGCATGCATTTAGTTTTACTTGCATTTAAGAGCAGTTGGAGGCCACGGAAGGAGTGTTGTATGGCATTGAAGCTCGTCTGGAGGTTAGTTAACACAGTGTCCAAAGAAGGGCCAGAAGTATACAGAATGGTGTCGTCTGTGTAGAGGTGGATCAGATAATCACCAGCAGCAAGAGCAACATCATTGATGTATACAGAGAAAAGAGTCAGCCCGAGAATTGAACCCTGTGGCACCCCCATAGAGACTGCTAGATGTCCGGACAACAGGCCCTCCAATTTGACTCACTGAACTCTGTCTGAGAAGTAGTTGGTGAACCAGGCGAGGCAGTCATTTGAGAAATCAAGGCTGTTGAGTGCCGATAAGAATGTGGTGATTGACAGAGTCGAAAGCCTTGGCCAGGTCGATGAAGACGGCTGCACAGTATTGTCTTTTATCGATGGCGGTTATGATATAGTTTAGGACCTTGAGCGTGGCTGAGGTGCACCCATGACCAGCTCGGAAACCAGATTGCATAGCGGAAAAGGTACGGTGGGATTCGAAATGGTCGGTGATTCGTTTGTTAACTTGGCTTTCGAAGACCTTAGAAAGGTAGGGTAGGATAGATATAGGTCTATAACAGTTTGGGTCTAGAGTGTCTCCCCCTTTAAAGAGGGGGATGACCGCGGCAGCTTTCCAGTCTTTGGGGATCTCAGACGATACTAAAGAGAGATTGAACAGGCTAGTAATAGGGGTTGCAACAATTTCGGCAGATAATTTTAGAAAGAGAGGGTCCAGATTGTCTATCCGAGGTGATTTGTAGGGGTCCAGATTTTGCAACTCTTTCAGAACATCAGTTATCTGGATTTGGGTGAAGGAGAAATGGGGGCGGTTTGGGCAAGTTGCTGTGGGCGGTGCAGGGCTGTTGACCAGGGTAGGGGTAGCCAGGTGGAAAGCATGGCCAGCCATAGAAAAATGCTTATTGAAATTCTCAATTATCGTGGACTTATCGGTGGTGACAGTGTTTCCTAGCCTCAGTGCAGTGGGCAGCTGGGAGGAGGTGCTCTAATTCTCCATGGACTTTACAGTGTCCCAGAACTTTTTGGAGTTTGTGCTACAGTATGCACATTTCTGTTTGAAAAAGCTAGCCTTTGCTTTCCTAACTGCCTGTGTATATTGGTTCCTGACTTCCCTGAAAAATTGCATATCGCAGTGGCTATTCGATGCTAATGCAGTATGCCACGTTTTTGTGCTGGTCGAGGGCAGTCAGGTCTGAAGTGAACCAAAGCACTTTTAAAGATTAACCAGGCATCCTCTACTGACGGAATGAGGTCAATATCCTTCCAGGATACCCAGGCCAGGTCATTTAGAAAGGCCTGCTATCTGAAGTGTTTTAGGGAGCATTTGACAGTGATGAGGGGTGGTCGTTTGACCGCAGACCCATTACGGATGTAGTCAATGAGGCAGTGATCGCTGAGATCCTGGTTGAAGACAGCAGAGGTGTATTTAGAGGGCAGGTTGGTCAGGATGATATGTATGCCGGTGCCCGTGATTACAGATTTGGGGTTGTACCTGGTAGGTTCCTTGATAATTTGTGTGAGATTGAGGGCATCTAGCTTAGATTGTAGGACGGCCGGGGTGTTAAGCATGTCCCAGTTTAGGTCACCTAACAGTACGAGCTCTGAAGATAGATGGGGGCCAATCAATTCACATATGGTGTCCAGGGCACAGCTGGGGGCAGAGGGTGGCCTATAACAAGCGGCAACTGTGAGACTTGTTTCTGGGAAGGTGGATCTTTAGAAGTAGAAGCTCTAATTGTTTGGGCACAGACCGGGATAGTATGACAGAACTCTGCAGGCTGTCTCTGCAGTAGATTGCAACTCCGCCCCCTTTGGCAGTTCTATCTTGTCGGAAAATGTTATAGTTAGGGATGGAAATTCCAGGATTTTTGATGGCCTTCCTAAACCAGGATTCAGACAAGGCTAGGACATCCGGGTTGGCAGAGTGTGCTAAAGCAGTGAGTAAAACATACTTAGGGAGGAGGCTTCTAATGTTAACATGCATGAAACCAAGGTTTTTACAGTTACAGAAGTCAACAAATGAGAGCGCCTGGGGAATGGGAGTGGAGCTAGGCGCTGCAGGGCCTGGATTAACCTCTACATCACCAGAGGAACAGAGGAGGAGTAGGATAAGGGTACGGCTAAAGGCTATAAGAGCTGGTGGTCTAGTGCATTGGGAACAGAGAGTAAAAGGAACAGGTTTCTGGGCGCGGAAGAATAGATTCAAGGCATAATGTACAGACAAGGGTATGGTAGGATGTGAATACAGTGGAGGTAAACCTTGGCATTGAGTGACGATGAGAGAGGTTTTGTCTCTGGAGACGTCATTTAGAGCAGGTGAGGTCACCGCATGTGTGGGAGGTGCAACAAAAGGGCTAGCTAAGGCATATTGAGCAGGGATGGAGTCTATACAGTGAAATGAGACAATCTCTAACCAAAACAGCAATGGACAAGACATATTGACATTAGTGAGAGGCATGCGTAGCCGAGTGATCATAGGGACCAGTGGGAGGCGAGCTGGAGACACGGCGATTCAGACAGCTAGCGGGCCGGGGATAGCAGAAGGGCCTTTGGGGGGACGTCGCGATGGAAGTAGTCTGTTGTAGCCCCCTTGGACGGTTACGTTGGCAGACCAGTCGTGTTGGATTGGCAGGGCTCCGTGTAGGCAGTAAAAGGGTCCAGGTCAATTGGCAAAATAGGTATTGTAGCCCAAGAAATTGGCTGATGGTCCTCTTCAGCTAACATTTCGATATGCTCTAGACAGCTAGCGGGCCGCGACAAGCAGGCTAGCGGATGGGTCTTCAGGGGATGTCGCGATGGAGCCTGTTGAAAGCCCTCGGGCGTATTACGTCGGTAGACCAGTCGTGGTGGAATCGGTGGGGCTCCGTGTCGGCAGTAAAAGGGGTCCAAGCCAATTGGCAAAATATGTATTGTAGCCCAAGGAGTGGCTGATGGACCTCTTCAGCTTCCCGGGAGATGGGCCTAGCACGAGGCTAGTTCCAGGCTCACTGGTGCTTGCTTCGGGACAGAGACGTTAGCCAGGGGGTTGCCACACGGATAGCAGCTATCTAGCTGCGATGATCCAGGTGAAAGGGTTCAGAGCTTGCGGTAGAAAACCGGAGATGTGGAGAAAGAGCAGTCCGGTATGCTCTGGGTTGAATCGCGCTGTGCAGACTGGCAGGAGTTGACCGGGCTAAGGTTAGCTGATGACTGCTAGCAGTGGCTAACTGACTATTAGCTAGTAGCTAGTTAGCTGGCTAGCTTCTGTTGGGGGTTCCGGTTCTAAAGTATAGAAAATAGCAGATCCATACCACATTGGGTGAGGCGGGTTGCAGGAGTGTATGTTGAAACTGAGGTTAAAAATAAATAAAAATATATACGAAGGGGGAAAAAATGATATATACACAGGACACGACAAGACGAAGACAAAGACGTCTGAACTTCTGCGCCATCTTGGAAGAATGTTGAAGAACTTGTGATCTCCATGCAGCACCACAGCACCATTCGCCTTCGGAAAAGCACCCCTCAGCCTAAGAAGATGCCCTTCTGGAGGCATGCAGCCATAGAGTCAATTTGCCTACTAGCAAAGTAAAGTGCAGAGCATGCATAATGCGTGCAACTCATCATTCCAAAATATTTGAACATTTAATTCATCCTTCATTCAGTATGTCATCCATTCAGTCATTTGTCTGAGTTGCAATAGGAACTAAATCAAAGAGAATAGAACAGTCTTATCCATTTGTTTGTTGAAATCCATGTGTGTATTCAAAACTATCGAAATTCTCTAAAGTTCTTTAGCCAATCACTTTATTTAGGCATATCCAAATACAAAATAGGCCATCACCTTGGAGGCATTGCCATTCAGGCTATTATTTTGGGTACTGGTGTCTTGCAGAATAATGTTAGAACTCTATTTGTGTTTTATAACTGTTTTTATTACAGGGCTCCCCTTAACAAGAGACCTTAGCTCACAGGCCTCTAATTATAGCCTCCTAATAGATTTTTAACAAAATACTTGAAGAAGCACATGCAGTGGCTGATAGGGACAACAGATCTGGCAATAAGAATAGGCCATATGGATAGTTTTGACCATTTGAGGCCCCTTGGCTATTTCGCTCAGGACAGGTTATAGCCAATACTTAATCAATATTTTGTTTTGTCTCATTTATTGATATGGTTATAGCCTCTGCGTGATGGGGTTGTGCAATGCAAATGGCTATAACAAGCCTACACACAGAGTGGAATTCACAAATACAACAGTATTTAATATAAGTAGGCCTAATATAAGGCCTACAGAACGTGCTCCCAAATACTGGAAAAAGTGTGATTCATTAGGTTGCATGATCACCACAGTAGGCTATAAAAATGTATTATGCAATTATATGGCTATTAAATAAGACACAACAGCATGACATAATAAGCCTAGCCTACAACATTAATATTTTCTATTTTGCCACTCAGGCAGTTATTCTAGACAAGGCTCTTCTGTGTCTTTATCATTCTCAGACAAGTCATTTGCTGAAGGTCCAAGCCTATACTACGCCATCTACTGGTATAACGTTGTTATTTAATGCAGTTCTAAAACAAGCTCAAGACTTTTATTTTGGAAATGAAACCGGAAGCTGCAAAGCATCTCTAACGTCTGGGCGAGAGTTGCTTGATTGACTAGCTAACTTCGACTAGCTACGTTCGGTTCGTCCTTTGCAGATGCTACATAAGTATAAAAAAAAAGATATGTAACCGAGTAAAGGGAGACTTAAAATAAGAATTGAACATGTAAATGTTAATTCATAGTCATAACATAGGGTTTGTAAGTTTACAGATCTAATTTAACGCTTACATTTCATGTTTCACGCATGGCTTTTCCAAACAATTTCCGTATGGATTTTCTTACAATTCTAATGATACATATATTCAACCTTTTGGCAGCTATCTCGCTCCATACTATATGGAGCCCTCCACATTGTTACAACATTTCAGAGGCGCACGGCGATGTAGTACGGAGCTCAATTTGTCATTTGCACCTCTCCAGAGGATTCGCAATTGCGTCACACCATCCATAAGGCGCCTCCGACCACATTTTCAGATCAAGCATACATTTTCTCTTAGTGTACGGTATGGACGTCCCAAGGATCGCGGATAGTACTAACTCTGGGTGAATGCCAATTTGTAACAAATGATCAACTCAGTGTTCCAAAGGTTGCTTTTACACAGGCAATTCTGATATTCTTATCTACTAATTGTTATTTGGACCAATGACGTCAGAACTTCTCACGTCAGATATTTTTCAGATCTGATCTGATTGGTCAAAGACAAATTAGTAAAGAAGATATCCATCCTCTTTCCTACTTTTAAAAAGGTCAAAGTTAATCGAGGAGAGGCGGGGAGGAGAAGGAAAGTGGACGAAAATGTTGTTTTTCACCTATGATCTAAATATACTTTCCTGCAACCCGCCCCACTCAATGCGGTACGGATCTGCTATTTTTATACGTTATAAATGGAACCTCCATCAGATGCTAGCCAGCTACTAGCTACTAGTCACTGTTAGCCACGGCTAGCGGTCTTCACCTTTAGCTCGGTCAATACCTGCCAGTCTGCACAGCGCGATATCGGGCTGCTTCTCTCCACCACATCACCGTATTCTGCAAGCTCTGTGCCATTACACCGGATCATCGCAGCTAGCTAGCTGCAATCGAGTGGCTACAACTGGCTAACGCCTTTGTCCCGAAGCAAGCACCAGTTAGACTTGAGCTAGCCTCGAGCTAGGCCCATCTCCCGGCTAGCTGAAGCCTGCTAATTCGTGGGCTACAATACCTCTTTTGCCAATTGGACCCTTTATTGCCGACACGGAGCCCCACCGATCCATCGCGACTGGTCTGCCAACGTAATTCGGTTAGTTATCATTTTATTTCACTGTAGAGCCCCTTGGCCAGCTCAACATGCCGCAGATAACTCTTTTGTCACACACCCCACACATGGGGAGACCTCACCTGGCTTAGCTGGCGCCTCCAGAGATGCAAGCTCTCTCATCGTCACTCAATGCCTAGGTTTACCCCCACTGTACTCACATCCTACCATACCTTTGTCTGTACATTATGCACTGAATCTATCCTACCACGCCCAGAAATCTGCCCCTTTTACTCTCTGTTCCCAACGCACTAGACGATCAGCTCTTATAGCCTTTAGCCGTACCCTTATCATACTCCTCCTCTGTTCCTCTGGTGATGTAGAGGTTAACCCTGACCCCGTAGCCCCCAGCATCACACCTATTCCCCAGGTTCTCTCATTTGTTGACTTCTGTAACCGTAAAAACCTTGGTTTCATGCATGTTAACATCAGAAGCCTCCTCCCTAAATTTGTTTTATTCACTGCTTTAGGACACTCCGCCAACCCTGATGTCCTAGCCGTGTCTGAATCCTGGCTTAGGAAGGCCACCAAAAATTCTGAAATTTCCATCCCTAACTTCAACATTTTCCGTCAAGATAGAACTGCCAAAGGGGGTGGAGTTGCAATCTACTGCATAGATAGCCTGCAGAGTTCTGTCATACTATCCCGGTCTGTGCCCAAACAATTCGAGCTTCTACTTCTAAAAATCCACCTTCCCAGAAATAAGTCTCTCACTGTTGCTGCTTGTTATAGACCCCCCTCAGCCCCCAGCTGTGCCCTGGACACCATATGTGAATTGATTGCCCATCTATCTTCAGAGTTCGTACTGTTAGGTGACCTAAACTGGGATATGTTTAGAACCTCGGCCATCCTACAATCTAAGCTAGATGCCCTCAATCTCACACAAATTATCAAGGAACCTACCAGGTACAACCCTAAATCAGTAAACATGGACACCCTCATAGATATCATCCTGACCAACTTTCCCTCTAAATACACCTCTGCTGTCTTCAACCAGGATCTCAGCGATCACTGCCTCATTGACTGCGTCCGTAATGGGTCTGCGGTCAAACGACCACCCCTCATCACTGTCAAATGCTCCCTAAAACACTTCAGATAGCAGGCCTTTCTAATCGACCTGGCCTGGGTATCCTGGAAGGATATTGACCTCATCCCGTCAGTAGAGGATCCCTGGTTGTTCTTTAAAAGTATTTCCTCACCATCTTAAATAAGCATGCCCCATTAAAAAAAAATTGAACCAGGAACAGATATAGCCCATGGTTCACTCCAGACTTCACTGCCCTTGACCAGCACAAAAACGTGGCGTACTGCATTAGCATCGAATAGCCCCTGCGATATGAAACTTTTCAGGGAAGTCAGGAACCAATATACACAGTCAGTTAGGAAAGCAAAGGCTAGCTTTTTCAAACAGAAATTTGCATCCTGTAGCACTAATTACAAAAGGTTCTGGGACACAGTAAAGTCCATGGAGAAAAAGAGCACCTCCTCCCAGCTGCCCACTGCACTGAGGCTAAGAAATACTGTCACCACCGATAAGTCTGCGATAATTGAGAATTTCAATAAGCATTTTTCTACGGCTGGCCATGCTTTCCACCTGGCTACCCCTACCCCGGCCAACAGCTCTGCACCCCCCCCCACCCCCCCCCCCCACCCGCTTCTCCTTCACCCAAATCTAGATTGCCGATGTTCCGAAAGAGCTGCAAAATCTGGATCCCTACAAATCAGCTGGACTAGACAATCTTGACCCTCTCTTTTTAAAATGATCTGCCGAAATTGTTACAACCCCTAATACTAGCCTGTTCAACCTCTCTTTTGTATCTCTTTAGGATCTCCTAAAGATTGGAAAGCTGCCTCGGTCATCCCCCTCTGCAAAGGGGGAGACACTCTAGACCCAAACTGTTACAGACCTATATCCATCCTGCCCTGCCTTTCTAAAGTCTTCAAAAGCTAAGTTAAAAAACAGGTCACCGACCATTTCGAATCCTTATCCACTATGCAATCTGGTTTCTGAGCTGGTCATGGGTGCACCTCGGCCACGCTCAAGGTCCTAAACGATATCATTACCGCCATATATAAAAGACAGTACTGTGCAGCCATTTTCATCGACCTGGCCAAGGCTTTCGACTCTGTCAATCACCACATTCTTATCGGCAGACTCAACAGCCTTGGTTTCTCAAATGACTGCCTCGCCTGGTTCACCAACTACTTCTCATATAGAGTTCAGTGTATAAAATCGGAGGGCCTGTTGTCCGGACCTCTGGCAGTCTCTATGGGGGTGCCACAGGGTTCAATTCTCGGGCCTACTCTTTTCTCTGTATATATCAATGATATCGCTCTTGCTGCTGGTGATTCTCTGATCCACCTCTACGCAGACGACACCATTCTGTATACATCTGGCACTTCCTTGGACACTGTGTTAACAAACCACCAAACGAGCTTCAATGCCATACAACACTCCTTCCGTGGCCTCCAACTGCTTTTAAATGCTAGTAAAACTAAATGCATGCTCTTCAACCGATTGCTGCCAGCACCTGCCCGCCCGCCTAGCATCACTACTCTGGACGGTTCTGACTTAAAATATGTGGACAATTACAAATACCTAGGTGTCTGGTTAGACTGTAAACTATCCTTCCAGACTCACATTGAGCATCTTCAATCCAAAATTAAATCTAGAATCGGCTTCCTATTTTGCAACAAAGCCTCCTTCACTCATGGTGCCAAACACACCCTCGTAAAACTGACTATCCTACCGATCCTTGACTTCGGCGATGTCATTTACAAAATAGCCTCCAACACTCTACTCAGCAAATTGGATGTAGTCTATCACAGTGCCATCCGTTTTGTCACCAAAGACCCATATACTACCCACCACTGCGACCTGTATGCTCTCGTTGGCTTGCTCTCGCTACATATTCGTTGCCAAACCCACTGGCTCCAGGTCATCTATAAGTCTTTGCTAGGTAAATCCCCGCCTTATCTCAGCTCACTGGTCTCCATAGCAACACCCACGCGTAGCACACGCTCCAGCAGGTATATTTCACTGGGCATCCCGATAGCCAACACCTCTTTGGCCGCCTTTCCCTGCTGCCAATGACTGGAACGAATTACAAAAATCACTAAAGCTGGAGACTTATATCTCCCTCACTAACTTTAAGCATCAGCTGTCAGAGCAGCTTACCGATCACTGTACCTGTACACAGCTCATCTGTAAATAGCACACCCAACTACCTCATCCCCATATTGTTATTTATTTTTTTAGGCTCTTTTGCACCCAAGTATCTATACTTGCACATCATCTCCTGCACATCCATCACTCCAGTGTTAATGCTAAATTGTAATTATTTCGCCACTATGGCCTATTTATTGCCTTACCTCCCTAACCTTACTACATTTGCACACACTGTACGTAGATTTTTCTATTGTGTTTTTGACTGGACGTTTGTTTATCCCATGTGTAACTCTGTGTTGTTGTTTTTGTCGCACTGCTTTTCTTTATCTTGGCCAGGTTGCAGTTGTAAATGGGAACTTGTTCTCAACTGGCCTACCTGGTTAAATAAAGGTGAAATAAATGTTAAAAAAAAAATATATATGTGTGTACAGTGCATTCGGAAAGTATTCAGACCCTTTGACTTTTTCCACATTTTGTTACGTGACAGCCTTATTATAAAATGGGTTAAAAATATATATACCCACAGCAATCTATACACAATACCCAATAATAACAAAGCGAAAACAGGTTTTTAGAAATACCTTATTTACACAAGTATTCAGACCCTTTGCTATGAGACTCGAAATTGAGCTCAGTTCCATTCTGTTTCCATTGATCATCCTTGAGATGTTTCTACAACTTGATTGGAGTCCACCTATTGTACATTCAATTGATTGGACATGATTTGGAAAGACACACACCTGTTTATATAAAGATCCCACAGTTGACAGTGCAGGTCAGAGCAAAAACCAAGCCATGAGATTGAAGGAATTTTCCGTAGACCCCCGAGACAGGATTGTGTCGAGGCACAGATCTGGGAAAGGGTACCAAAATGTCTGCAGCATTGAAGGTCCCCAAGAACACAGTGGCCTCAATCATTCTTAAATGGAAGAAGTTTGGAACCACCAAGACTCTTCCAAGAGCTGGCTGCCCGGCCAAACTGAGCAATCAGGGGAGAGGGGACTTGGTCAGGGAGGTGACCAAGAACCCGATGGTCACTCTTGACAGAATTCCAGAGTTCCTCTGTGGAGATGGGAGAACCTTCCAGAAGGACAACCATCTCTGAAGCACTCCACCAATGAGGTCTTTATGGTAGAGTAGCCAGACTGAAGCCACTCCTCAGTAAATGGCACATGACAGCCTGCTTGGAGTTTGACAAAAGGCACCTAAAGACTGACACCATGAGAAACAAGATTCTCTGGTCTGATTAAACCAAGATTGAAGTCTTTGGCCTGAATGCCAAGCATCACGTCTGGAGGAAACCTGGCACCATTCCTACAGTGAAGCATGGTGGTGGCAGCATCATGCTGTGGGGATGTTTTTCAGCGGCAGGGATTGGCAGACTAGTCAGGATCGGAGCAAAGTACAGAAAGATCCTTGATGAAAACCAGCTCCAGAGTGCTCAGGATCTCAGACTTGGGCGAAGGTTCACCTTCAAAGCACACAGCCAAGACAACGCAGGAGTGGCTTCGGGACAAGTCTCTGAATGTCCTTGAGTGGCCCAGCCAGAGCCCGGACTTCAACCCGATCAAACATCTCTGGAGAGACCTGAAAATAACTGTAGAGCAACGCTCCCCATCCAACCTGACAGAGCTTGAGATAATCTGCAGAGAGGAATAAGAGAAACTCCCCAAATACAGATGTGCCAAGCTTGTAGCTTCATACCCAAGAAGACTTGAGGCTGTAATCACTGCCAAAGGTGCTTAAACAAAGTACTGAGTAAAGGGTCTGAATAATTATGTAAATGTGGGGGGGTTGCAAAAAATAATATAAAAACCTGTTTTTGCTTTGTCATTATGGGGTATTGTGTGTAGATTGATAAGGGAATACATCTTTTTAATCAATTTTAGAATAAGGTTGTAACAAAATGTGGAAAAAGTCAAGGGGTCTGAATACTTTCCAAACACTGTAGATACATACGCACATCAGGACATGTACATAGTGAACTCGTAAACACATTATAAATATGAAAATAGAATACAGTATTTCAGAACGTGTGATTTCCCCCTATCTGCAAGCATGACCAATGGCATAACACTTTATTGACATCTGACTTGAACCAACCAATTAGAATACATAAACATGAAATACATATTTCTGCAGTGTCAAGTGGAAACGTAACCAACCCTGTTTGTTACACATGAAACGTACGTTATGGAAAACATCTCGCACTCAGTCATAGTTATAGAATAATGAATGGATTGGCAAGATTTTGGCACTGTCAACTTTAAGAAGGTTAGTAGTTACAATCAATTAAATCACCTAAATATACTCACCTTTACTGAACATTTAGTATTTGAAACACAAACATTCATTTCCCTACTGCTTTACCTATAATCCTACAGGCTCTTTATCATTCTCCATACTTTATATTCCAATGCATTCGATATTATGCATACCCAGCATGGTGTTGGGCTGCTGCTATTTGAGAACTCATCTGGTTTAGAAATCAAACTGGTTATCTTATTGCAGAGCACATTGTACAACTGTTTTTAGAGAATATTGTATTGCAAGGTATGATATATGTGTAGGCTATTCCACATGTATTGGCTAATATGCATATGTCGTTTTTAAACCTCCATTCTAGCATACAGTAACTTATATGACACACATCTTTATCTGCATGCTTTTATTTGGGTTTCTATGCAAATTATATGATTGAATGTTTCTTTAAGCCTTCAGCTAGTTACTTGAAATTAGACAGTCATGCCAAAACATTATTCAAAATTGAATTAACTGACAGAGATAGCTAATGAAAAACTAGCTTCCTGAACATGCACATTGACGTTTACAGCAAAGATGTTTAGAACTGTGTGTTTACAGCTGGCTAGGCTAGTCAACTGTAACATTGGCTAGCTTTCAATAAATTAGCTAAATGGTCAACGGCGTTACCTCTTCATATGATCAAGACCATTCCTATTGCATGCTGCATATTTAAAGTGTACTCGAAAACAGATATTTATATTTTTTCAGTCTTTGGGAGCTGACAGCAGATCACGATTTCATGTGAGGCTGTTTACATCTTAGAAGCAGGCCATTGGCTGCCTTCATCACGAGGTGTATGTACGGAAGTTCTGATTGGTTTCAAGTGTAGCAGTTCCCAAATTTGAAATATACTATTTTTCTAAGAAAACGTGTAAGAATTAAAGGTGCCAACAAATGTTGTCATATAGTTTTAAAAATATGCTCCTCCCTCGACGTAGATCGATCAACTTCACTGTTTTCTGCGTCGGCCCACCACCTAATTGAGGCCACGGAAGTTCAAGGCTGACCACAGTTCTGCATGTATTGTTTGCAGAAAACAGAATTCCTCATTATAGTGAATGGAAAATTGTCAATCTTCATGTAAGTAATTGTTTTTCCCGAAGACAATCATGGTACCAATAATTGCTTCTAATACACCAGATGTAGGTCATTGAACCAATTCTAAAAATTAAAAAAATCGCACACATAAGTAGTTATAAGGATAATTTAGTTGCTAATGGCAGCCTGCAGTACTCAGGTTGTCCTTCAACTGGAGTTAGACTGCAACGTCACTTCTTGGAGTAGCTCAAACAGCGCATTAATTTGGCTTCAAAAGAGTATTCACATAGGAATGAATGGTGTCACGTGATCGATAGCTTTGTCTTTCATATATACAGTAACATGTTCTATTACAAAGAAGCATTGCCATAGATAGAACAATGAGACATATTTCACTGGATGTATAAAGGATGTATAAATATGAAGCAGCCGCTTGGCGTTTCCACTCACTACCAAATATGGTGGTGAGTGGAATGGAACAAGATGGATTTTGGCCTACATTCTGCAAATTTTCTCATCGATGAAACATTTGATCTCAATGCAGTTTTCTGTTCCCAAAACCAGAATCTATTATGAACAAAGTGGACTAAGTTCTGTAGACTTTAGCCTTTGACAAAAGTTTTAAAAATCGCGTTGTTAAGGAGTGCAAAGTCGAATTTGGCATTGCTTTCTATGTTTGGCTGAGAAATAGTGTATTGTAGCCCTGCTACCGCCAGATGGCGTTATTAATAAGTGTATAGGCGGTGGGAAGGGCATTGAACTACAGACTGCTGGGTTGTTACATTGTGTTAGTCTATTTAAAATCAAATCACATTTTATTCATCACATGCGTAAACCACAGGTGTGGACTAACAGTGAAATGCTTACTTACGTGCCTTTCCCAACAATGCAGAGAGAAAGAAATTAGAGAAATAATAGAAAAGTAAAACACATAATAATAATAAAAAGTAATAATAGATACATAGTGAGTAACAATAACTTTCCTATATACAAGGAGTATTAGTACCAAGTCGATGAGCAGGGTTACGAGGTAATTGAAGTAGGTATGTACATATACATACATGTACATACATGTGAATTGTTAGATACTACTGCACTGTTGGAGTTAGGAACACAAGCATTTCGCCACACCTGCAATAACATCTGCTAAATATGTGTATGTGACCAATACAATGATTTGATTTTTAAACTATGATTAAAGTGAAAGATGGTAAACAGTAGCAGCAGCGTATTCACTGTAATGAGTCAAAAAAGTGAGTGCAAAAAGGGCCAATGCAGATAGTCCGGGTAGCTATTTGGTAGCTATTTGGTAAGCTATTTATCAGTCTTATGGCTTGGAGTTAGAAGCTGTTCATGTTACCTCTTGCTGTGCGGTAGCTGAGAGAACAGTCTTTTTTATTTTTTTATTTCACCTTTATTTAACCAGGTAAGCTAGTTGAGAACAAGTTCTCATTTGCAACTGCAACCTGGCCAAGATAAAGCATAGCAATTCGACACATACAACAACACAGAGTTACACATGGAATAAACAAAACATACAGTCAATAATACAGTAGAAAAATAAGTCTATATACAATGTGAGCAAATGCGGTGAGATAAGGGAGGTAAAGGCAAAAAAGGCCATGGTGGCGAGGTAAATACAATATAGCAAGTAAAACACTGGATTGGTAGATTTGCAGTATAAGAATGTGCAAAATAGAAATAATGGGGTGCAAAGGAGCTAAATACAGCAGGGGAAGAGGTAGTTGTTTGGGCTAAATTATAGATGGGCTGTGTACAGGTGCAGTAATCTGTGAGCTGCTCTGACAGCTGGTGCTTAAAGCTAGTGAGGGAGATAAGTGTTTCCAGCTTCAGAGATTTTGCAGTTCATTCCAGTCATTGGCAGCAGAGAACTGGAAGGAGAGACGACCAAAGGAGGAATTGGCTTTGGGGGTGACCAGTGAGATATACCTGCTAGAGTGGGTGCTGCTATGGTGACCAGTGAGCTGAGATAAGGCGGGGCTTTACCTAGCAGAGACTTGTAGATAACCTGTAGCCAGTGGGTTTGGCGACGAGTATGATGCGAGGGCCAACCAACGAGAGCGTACAGGTCGCAATGGTGGGTAGTGTATGGGGCTTTGGTGACAAAACGGATGGCACTGTGATAGACTGCATCCAGTTTGTTGAGTAGAGTGTTGGAGGCTATTTTATAAATGACATCACCGAAGTCGAGGATCGGTAGGATGGTCAGTTTTACGAGGGTATGTTTGGCAGCATGAGTGAAGGATGCTTTGTTGCGATATAGGAAGCCGATTCTAGATTTCATTTTGGATTGGAGATGCTTAATGTGAGTCTGGAAGGAGAGTTTACAGTCTAACCAGACCCCTAGGTATTTGTAGTTGTCCATATATTCTAAGTCAGAGCCATCCAGAGTAGTGATGCTGGACGGGCGGGCAGGTGCAGGCAGTGATCGGTTGAATAGCATGCATTTAGTTTTACTTGCGTTTAAGAGCAGTTGGAGGCCACGGAAGGAGAGTTGTGTGGCATTGAAGTGGGAGTCTTCTGACACCGTCTGCTATAGAGGTCCTGGATGGCAGGGAGCTCGGTCCCAGTGATGTACTGGGCTGTCCACACTACTCTCTGTAGCGCCTCGTGGTCGGATGCCAAGCAGTTGCCCTACCAAGCAGTGATGCAGCCAGTCAAGATGCTCTCAATGGTGCAGCTGTAGAACGTTTTGAGGATCTGTGGGCCCATGCCAAATTTTTTCAACCTCCTGAGGGGGAAGAGATTGTTGTCCCCTCTTTACGACTGTGTTGGTGTGTTTGGACCATGATAATTCCTTACTGATGTGGACACTGAGGAACTTGAAGCCCGCGACCCGCTCCACTACAGCCCTGTTGATGTAAATGGGGGAGTGCTCGGCTTTCCATTTCCTGTAGTCCACGATTAGCTCCTTTGTCTTGCTGATGTTGAGGGAGAGGTTGTTGTCCTGGAACCATACTGCCAGGTCTCTGACCTCCATATTGGCTGTCTCATTGTTGTCGGGAATCGGGCCTACCACCGGTGTGTGATCTGCAGCCACGCTTTCGTGGGTGAACAGAAAGTACAGGAGCGGACTAAGCACACACCCGTGAGGGGCCCCTGTGTTAAGGGTCAGCCTAGTGGATGTGTTGTTGCCTACCTTCACCACCTGTGGGCATCCCATCAGGAAGTCCAGGATCAAGTTGCAGAGGGAGATGTTCAGTCCCAGGGTCCTTAGCTTAGTGATGTTTATGAAAACTGAGCTGTAGTCATTGAACAGCATTCTCACGTAGGTGTTCCTTTTGTCCAAGTGGGAAAGGGCAGTGTGGAGTGCAATAGAGATTGCGTCATCTGTGGATCTGTTGGGGCGGTATGCGAATTGGAGTGGGTCCAGGGTTTATGGGATGATGGTGTTGATGTGAGCTATGACCAGCCTTTCAAAACATTTCATGGCTACAGATGCGAGTGCTACGGTGCGATAGACATTTAAACAAGTTACTATGGCTTTCTTGGATACAGGGACTATGGTGGTCTGTTTGAAACATGTAAGACACTTGCCAGCTTGTCGGGGCATGCTCTGAGTATGCGTCCTGGTAATCTGTCTGGCCCTGGTCATACTCACATTGGTTACAGAGAGTATTATCACACAGTCATCCAGAACAGCTGGTTCTCTCACACATAATTCAGTGTTGCTTGGCTCGACACGAGCATAGAAGGCATTTAGCTAGTCTCTTAGGCTCATGTCACTGGGCTGCTCATGGCTGGGGTTCCCTTTGTAAACCGTGATAGTTTGCAAGCCCTGCCACATCCGACGAGCATCAATCAGTGTAGTAGAATTCGATATTAGTCCTGTAATGAAGCTTTGCCTGTTTGAAGGTTCGACGGAGGGCGTAGCAGGATTTCTTATACACGTCCAGGTTAGTGTCTAGCTCCTTGAAAGCGGCAGCTCTAACCCAGTGCGGATGTTGCCTGTAATCAATGGCTTCTGGTTGGCATATGTACGTATAGTCACTGTGTGGACGATGTTGTCAATGCACTTATTAATGAAGCTGGTGACTGATGTGGTAAACTCCTCAATGCCATCGGATGAGTACCGGTACATATTCCAGTCTGTGCTATAGAAAATGTGCTGTAGCTTATCATCTGCTTCATCTGACCATTTCCGTTTTCAGCTGTTACTTCTTGTTTGATTGTTTGCTTGTAAGCAGGAATCAGGAGGATAGAGTTATGTTCAGAGGAGGACGAGGGAGAGCTTTGTATGTGTCTCTTTGTGTAGACTAAAGGTGATGTAGAGTTTTTTTCACCTCTAGTTGCAAAGGTGACATGCTGGTAGAAATGAGGTAAAATGGTTTTCAGTTTCCCTGCATTAAAATCACCGGCCACTACGACCTTTGCCTCTGAATTAGCATTTTCTTGTTTGCTTATGGCCCTATACAGCTCCTTGAGTGCGGTCTTAGTGCCATCATCAGTTTGTGATGGTAAATAAAATATAATGGATGAAGACTCTTGGTAAATAGAAGGGTCTAAAGCTTATCATGAGGTATTCTAACTCAGGCGAGCAGAACCTCAAGACTTCCTTAATATTAGAGCTTGCGCACCAGCTGTTGCTAACAAAGAGACACACACCACTCTCCTTGAGCTTACCCGACGCTGCGGTTGGTTCTTTCCTGCCGATGCATAGAAAAACCAGCTAGAATATTATCGATGTCCTTGTTCAGCCAAGTTTCAGAGAAACATAGGATATTACAGTTCTTCAGATCCCGTTGATAGGATAGTCTCGAACGGAGCTCGTGTACATTCACCAATAGAACAGAGGGTAGAGGTGGATTATTTACTCCCCTCCATAGTTTCATCAGGGTACCCGCACGTCGGCCTCTATATCGCTGTCTCTTTCTCTTCAGGTTGTCGGGGATTAGGGCCTGGTCCGGGGCTAACATTATGTCCTGTGCTGCCGACTCATTGAGGTAGAAATCTTCATCCAAATCGAAGTTAGGGCTGAGCTATAGCAGTGTTTGTGAGTCAAGGGCGGATCCCGAAAATGGTTATTCTTACAAAAATGTCTGCAAAGTCCGAACGGTTTGAGCTACAAACTATTATGACCCATCTATGAAAAGCTGGAACTCTAACGGACATGCACTGTTTTGCTCTATGACGCTCACAAGTCACACGAGTCGTTAGAAGGTAAGAGGTTATTCTACATAGAAGATCATAGGAAATCACAGGACGTAGTGTCTATAATACTGTAATAAGCTCACATAGTTTCTGTCACAAACTCCAAACTCCACACAATTGTCACTGACTAGTTGGATATTAATTTCCCACTAAGCAAACAATTTCAGGCTTTTGCTTGACAGACCTGTCACATCTACTCGCGCTCCTCCTCTCTGGCGCGCGTTGTCACCAGGTTACTACTCATCATTATGCACACCTGCCACCATCGTTACGCGCACCTGCGCTTCATGAGACTCACCTGAGACTCACCTTCCTGATTTCCTCCCCTATATCTGTCACTCCCTTTGGTCCTTTCCCCAGGCGTTATTGATTCTGTTCCTGTGTTTTATGTTGGTACGCTACTCGTGGTTCTTGTTTTGTTCCATGTTTCAGTTATTATTACATTTACTCCCTGTACTTGCTTCCAGACTCCTAGCGTACATGTTACAGAATAACGCCTCACCAAAGGGAAGCAAGGGGGATTTTTTTGGTAGATTTTTTTATTATTTTTTACTGGTGACGTCGGGTCCAAGGGCGGCTGCCAAAGCAACTGGGGTTGCCTCAGCACATCAGGCTTCCATGCCTCTGTAACAGTATAACTTTAAACCGTCCCCTCGCCCCGACACGGGCGCGAACCAGGGACCCTCTGCACACATCAACAACGGTCGCCCACGAAGCATCGTTACCCATCGCTCCACAAAGGCCACGGCCCTTGCAGAGCAAGGGGAAACCCTACTTAAGTCTCAGAGCAAGTGACGTAACTGATTGAAACGCTACTAGCGCGTACCCGCTAACTAGCTAGCCATTTCACATCCGTTACACTCACCCCCCTTTCAACCTCATCCTTTTCCGCAGCAACCAGTGATCCGGGTCAACAGCATCAATGTAACAGTATAACTTTAAACCGTCCCCTCGCCCCGACACGGGCGCGAACCAGGGACCCTCTGCACACATCAACAACGGTCGCCCACGAAGCATCGTTACCCATCGCTCCACAAAGGCCACGGCCCTTGCAGAGCAAGGGGAAACCCTACTTAAGTCTCAGAGCAAGTGACGTAACTGATTGAAACGCTACTAGCGCGTACCCGCTAACTAGCTAGCCATTTCACATCCGTTACACCTCAGCTGGCTCGACAGGTTCTCAAGCCTCGGGTTTGCTCGTCAGGCTTCCGTTGCTGACTCTACCGGGGATGCCTCAGCTGGCTCGACAGCTTCTCAATCCTCGTTTGGCTCATCAGGCTTCCATTGCCGACGCTAGCGGGGATGCCTCAGCTGGCTCGACAGGCTTCCATGCCTAAGCCGGCTCATCGGACTCCCGCGCTTCAACTGGCTCTACAGGTTCCCTCGCCTCAGCTGGCTCTGCAGGTTCTCACGCCACAGCAGAAGCGATCGGCCCACTCCTGGTCCTCAGGACCGTCCCTCTGGTCTGCGTCCTGCGGCTGGAGCCGCGTGTCAGGGAGGGGGTACTGTCACGTCTACTCCCGCTCCTCCTCTCTTGCGCTCGTTGAGCCAGTTTACTCATCATTACGCACACCTGCCACCATCATTACGAGTACCTGCGCTTCATGAGACTCACCTGGACTCCATTACCTTTCTGATTTCCTCCCCTATATCTATCACTCCCTTTGGTTCTTTCCCCAGGCGTTATTGATTCTGTTCCTGTGTTTTTATGTTGGTATGCTACTCGGGTTTCAGTTATTATTAAATTCACTCCCTGTACTTGCTTCCCGACTCCTAGCATACACGTTACAAGACCTTTTTTGTTTATTGACATTTGTCAATAAAATCCATTAATTTAAATGTTGATGTCAAATTCTTTTGTGTTCTACTTGTATCCCTGGTTGTCCGCAAAAGTAAATGATAAAACAGAAAGTAGAGAATTCCAGCTTTTTCACTGTGGGAGGCCTGGGACCAATGGAGTTAAAACAGAAATAACCTGATTCCGCGTTTGTATAGGACTCAAAGCTAAAATGTTTGTTTTAAATAACTATTTGAGAACCAGATGACCTTGTACCTCTCTTCCTCTCTCCTTCCATCTCACCCTCATCCCCATCTCCATGTCCGTCTCTAGCTCTGCGGTGGACTTCAGGACAGGGACCAAGGTGGCCATCAAGAAGCTCCACAGGCCCTTCCAGTCTGAGCTCTTTGCTAAGAGGGCCTATCGGGAGCTGAGGCTGCTCAAACACATGAAACATGAAAATGTAAGACTTGCAAGCCAAAAGTCCGAAATCAACCCTTATCCAATTTAATTGCACTACTTTAGTTCTTAAGGGTTGCAGTCCTCAAGGTTTTTTTGCACCCTGAGTGACACTTAGTAATTGCAAGCAAGTAGCCTAAGTGATTGCCTTGGGTAATCCACTCCACACACAGTCTCTGATTAATTGGCAAGATGAAAACCAGAGGCTCCCGAAGACCAGAGTTATGCAAACTTGCCCTAAAAACACTAGGGCTTATTAGCAATATACTGTAAGCTAGGCCTATAGGGTGTTTGTTTCTTACTGTATCTCCCCTCCAACTGCTATGTAACAACCTGATCAAAACCTAATATAAGTTGTTTATTTTCCCTCGTTCTCTCCCTGGGGTTAGGTGATTGGCCTTGTGGATGTATTCACTGCTGACCTCTCCTTAGACAGATTCCATGATTTGTGAGTACACTTTTGTTTTTGTTTTCATATTTGGTCATGAACTTCAAGTAAACAAAAAATGGAAGTTGGAGACACAATATCCACATTCCATACCACTGGATGTTTAGCAAAGTCAAAGTTCCATCTTTCCTCTCCATGTTGGTTGGTCATTGCGAAGATATATAGACATTTAGTCTCTCTCTCTCTCTCTTGCTCTCGCTCAGCTATCTGGTGATGCCTTTCATGGGAACGGATCTGGGGAAGTTGATGAAGTTACAGCAGCTCTCAGAGGACAAAGTACAGTTCCTGGTCTATCAGATGCTGAAAGGACTCAAGGTGTGTCTCAGTCACACACACAATCTCATAAATACTTCTATACAGTACATGCATGTATATAAATATGTGTACACCCTGATATTGTATGTTATTGATGGAAATGCCTGTTGTATTCTTTTATGACAGTATATCCATTCTGCTGGCATAATTCATAGGGTAAGTGAATCTCCTTTTTCCTGTGTGTGTGTTTGTGTGTGTGTGGCTCCTCAAAATGACCCACTGGATGTTTGTATCTGCAGGACCTCAAACCAGGGAATCTGGCCGTTAATCAGGAATGTGAGCTCAAGGTACCCAGTCACACACCCAGTGCTCTGATATCCTATAACGTATCATATGAATTGGATTCGTAACATATCATATGAATTGGTTTCGTAACATATCATATGAATTGGATTCGTAGCATATCACACGAATTGCACACAAAAAAACAGGGAGCACCACTTTCAAAACTACTGGCTGAAAGAGGGCATCTTTAATAGCCTTTGCACAGACCAACAGACAACATTTCTCTCCATTGACTTTGTTGTCATGGTTTGATGCATGAGCACAGTTTTTCAGCAATAATGACTTCCATAGTATTTTGTAGTGTTATAGCTGTTATGATGTAGGTACAACGGTATGATGCAGTCATGAACTGTCCCACTGATGTGCAATTCATTACTTTGACTGACAGTGGCTATTTTGAAGGATGTTTTACTTATGATTGTGACACAGTTCAAGTCAGAAGTTTACATACACCTAAGCCAAATATATTTAAACTCAGTTTTTCACAATTCCTGACATTTAATCCTAGTAAAATGTCCTTGTCTTAGGTCAGTTAGGATCACCACTTTATTTTAAGAATGTGAAATGTCAGAATAATAGTAGAGAGAGTGATTTATTTCATCTTTAATTTCTTTCATCACATTCCCAAGGGGTCAGAAGTTTACATACACTCAATTAGTATTTGGTAGCATTGCCTTTAAATTGTTTAACTTGGGTCAAACGTTTCAGGCAGACTTCCACAAGCTTCCCACAATAAGTTGGGTGAATTTTGGACCATTCCTCCTGACAGAGCTGGTGTAACTGAGTCCGGTTTGTAGGCCTCCTTGCTCGCACACGCTTTTTCAGTTCTGCCCACAAATGTTCTATAGGATTGAGGTCAGGACTTTGTGATGGCCACTCTAATACCTTGACTTTGTTTTCCTTAAGCCATTTTTCCACAACTTTGGAAGTATGCTTGGGGTCATTGTCCATTTGGAAGACCCGTTTGCGACCAAGCTTTAACTTCCTGACTGATGTCTTGAGATGTTGCTTCAATACACCCACATAATTTTCCATCCTCATGATGCCATCTATTTTGTGAAATGCACCAGTCCCTCCTGCAGCAAAGCACCCCCACAACATGATGCTGCCACTGTCGTGCTTCACGGTTGGGATGGTGTTCTTCTGCTTGCAAGCCTCCCCCTTTTTCCTCCAAACATAACGATGGTCATTATGGCCAAACAGTTCTATTTTTGTTTCATCAGACCAGAGGACATTTCTCCAAAAAGTATGATCTTTGTCCCCATGTGCAGTTGCAAACCGTAGTCTGTTTTTTATGGTGGTTTTGGAGCAGTGGCTTCTTCCTTGCTGAGCGGCCTTTCAGGTTATGTCGATATAGGACTCGCTTTACTGTGAATATAGGACTCGCTTTACTGTGAATATAGATACTTTTGTGCCTGTTTCCTCCAGCATCTTCACAAGGTCTGTTTGCTGTTGTTTTGGGATTGATTTGCACTTTTTGCACCAAAGTACGTTCATCTCTAGGAGACAGAATGTGTCTCCTTCCTGAGCGGTATGACGGCTGCGTGGTCCCATGGTGTTTATAATTGCATACTATTGTTTGTACAGATGAACGTGGTACCTTCAGGCGTTTTGAAATTGCTCCCAAGGATGAACCAGACCTGGTTCATCCTTGGGAGGTTTAAAAAAAGGTTTAAAAAAAAAAAAGAAGGTCTTGGCTGATTTCTTTTGATTTTCCCATGATGTCAGGTAAAGAGGCACTGAGTTTGAAGGTAGGATTTGAAATACATCCACAGGTACACCTCCAATTGACTCAAATTATGTCAATTAGCCTATCAGAAGCTTCTAAAGCCATGACATAATTTTCGGGAATTTCCCAAGCTGTTTAAAGGCACAGTCAACTTAGTGTATGTAAACTTCTGACCCACTGGAATTGTGATACAGTGAATTATAAATTAAATAATCTGTCTGTAAACAATTGTTGGAAAAATGACTTGTGTCATGCACAAAGTAGATGTCCTAACCGACTTGCCAAAACTATAGTTTGTTAACAAGAAATTTGTGTAGTGGTTGAAAAACAAGTTTTAATGACTCTAATCTAAGTGTATGACTCTAATCTAAGTGTAACTTCCGACTTCAACTGTATGTGGTTGTTTTACCTACATTGGTTGAATGCAGAGAGCATCAGCAGAATGACTAAAATGCTAATGTAATGTCCAGTAATAATAAGAGTGTGTTGTGTCTGTGTCAGATCCTGGACTTTGGGTTGGCGCGGCAGGCGGACAGTGAGATGACAGGCTACGTGGTGACCCGCTGGTACAGAGCCCCAGAGGTCATCCTCAGCTGGATGCACTACACCCAGACTGGTCAGCAGCACACCACCCTAACACTCCTCTTATCTGGTCCAGGATCAGATGTGTTAAGTCGCTGATGGTTAAGGCTAATACTGGAATACAGACAACAGATCCTGGATCAGCTTTTTAACAAGGCTGTAAATTCATCTGAGTGGTCTACATAGATGACAGAGTCAACTGAATGCGTTAAAGCCTATGGAGAATGGTAGTGCTCAAGCTTGTATTTTCTGCCTAGTGATGATTGCCCTTCAACATGCTTCTACCAGATTTAAACACCAACCATGTTAATGGAGGTCCTTTCTATCAGTTAACAGTATTCGCTCCATTTCCTCTCTTCTCAGTGGACATCTGGTCTGTGGGCTGCATCATGGCAGAGATGCTGTCAGGGAAACCACTGTTCAAAGGCAATGACCGTATCCTGATCTGACCTGCCCATGAGCCCTACTATCCACTGTTGCACAAAACACATATGAAACTCTATTACTGTGGTTAATGTTGTTTATGTTGGAATCATACTTGCTTCCATTCTTACTTTTCGGTTTGACTGACTAGAACTAGATTATAACCTTATCATGGCCAGGTGGTTTTGTTTCACTTTCACACTAGACGCAATGTGTTTCCCGATGAGGATGTGTTCAGTATGTAGTTTCACCTTTGAACCTTGACTTGTGGAGCACAGACCTGGATCAGCTGACTGAGATCATGAAGATCACAGGGACACCCACTCAGGAGTTCATCACCAAACTGCAGTCTCAGGATGTGAGTCATGTACTTACATGCCAAACACATACTATAGGTCTACATGCACACAGGCCTTGATTAAATAGGTTGACGTTCTCTTTCTCAGGCTAAAAACTATGTCAAAAGCCTTACCAAAGTGCAAAAGAAAGACCTTCAGGCACTCTTTTCCACAGTCAACCCACAGGGTAAGACCATCACCATGTCATGTATAGTGAATCTGCAGTATCCCATCGTCATGACTACTGTTCCTATGTCTGCTGTCTGTATCTCTCTGTTTAGATGTGTCCATTCCCTCTTAGGTGTATTGAGACTGATGATGCACTTTAAATGAAATTTGACTTGATTTTATTCTATATCTCCCTTCCCTTCATCTCCAGCGGTGACAGTTATAGAGCGCATGCTGCTGCTGGACCCAGAGAGCAGGGTGACGGCAGCGGCGGCCCTCGCCCTGCCATACTTCTCAGAGTTCAGGGAGCCAGAAGAGGAGACCGAGGCCCAGCCATACGACCACTCTGTAGACAACTCTGACCTGCCTCTGGAGCAGTGGAAACGTAAGGAGGGGAAGGCTGGGACAGAACCCAGGGTGTATTCAATAGGCTCCAAATGGAAGATTATGTACTGAAACAGGGAGGGTTACCTGGACTTGTCCATTAGAAGCGCTCGTTTTCTGTTGCAAAACGTGTGCTACTGTGTGTCCTAATGAATATGATCCCAGGACAGAGGTGAGGAGGTGTCAACAGGGACCTGTTTGTTTTCATTATAACATTAAACTTCTATTTAAGGCATTTTTGAAAGATATCCAGACAAGTTCTGGGGTGGTATGACAGAGTCATGCCTCTCTGGAATAGGGACTTACTTTTGATGTGCTGCTGATGGATTTTACAATGAGCTACTACAATACGCATATTTTCAGAATTTCATTCTCTTCCATGAATTTCAATGATAACCTTCTCTATGTAAACACTGTTGTGTTATGTATCTGTCTTCTCTTTCTCCTTCTGTTTGTTTACAGGTCACACGTTCACAGAGATCCTGTCTTTCCAGCCCATAGTGGTAGAGTCCAGGGAAACCGCACTGTAAGATGAAGCGTCACACATGGGAAACCCCCCCCCCCCCCCCACCAACATTTTTACAAGTGTGTCATCCTCTGTTCAATCAACATTCTCAGTCCATCGTGTGTGTGTGTGTGTGTGGGTGGGGGGGGGGTCCTCCCCTTGTGTGTAGTTTTTCAGCCATTTTCACACCAATGTGTTGTTGCCTCCTGTATAAAGCCCATATTCAACTGAAATTCTAGGATGTTTCCTTGTGTGTGTAGCTGTGTAGTCTAAACATTTGTCTGTAACCACTACTGATCTTTCCTAAACCTTGTAATTCCCTCTTATTGCCTTAATGAAAGAACAATTTGTATACAGCCAAACAACATCTGAAAACCATTTACTAAAGTGTAAGCACAGAGGCAGTTTTCTGCCAAGGCATCCACACACATAAAAATCATTGGTTGCCTGTAAAATGTTGCGCAAAAGAATCTATTTGTTTATTTGCCATTTACTGTAATTTTTCCTTACACTGGTTGTATTTTTAATTAACCCAGTTGTTCAAAAGAAAATCCAGATATGACTCTATGCAAATATTATGCCATTAGGCTACTAACCACAATCTCTAATCAATATAGCTTTTTTTTTTTAGATGTATGTAAAATTTAAAAAGGTATGTTTTGATGGGAACATGCAGTGAATGCTCTGCCTATAATAAAACAAGGCAACAGTAAACATGTCGTCCCCCATGAATGATGCAGCGCACCCCCAATTGCGATATTGCGTGTACCCACAGATGATCCATTATTATTGACCAGATACTCAAGTGGCTGCTCTAACAATGAAAATAAATGTCTTCAAAAAGGGAAGGCAGTTAGCCTGGGTACCAGGCCAGGGCTTGACATTCATCTAAATTTGCCAGTGGCACACCGGGCCAAGATCACAGGAAAGCAAGTTATATTCAATTGTGGGTGATTTCATGTTTAATTTGCAGTCTGGGCAAGTATCTTATATTATAGCCAACCATAAAATCTGATATTTACACTGTTTGTTTGGAGAAGAAAATATAAAACCATCCCCCCTCAATGATGACATGTAGCCTATATTAAACCGTTTAAGATGTAATATTACCCAGAAATGAGCGCAATAACAAATTGATGAAAAGCAATATCATTAGGTACATAGTCCATATTAATCAGGCAGGTGTGCAATTTTAGCAATAAGCCTTATCACCTGTCTGATGCAGCATCGTGACTACATGGCTAAAGCATGGGGTTGCTCCTCTGCATCGTTTACCACAATGGGCTAATCATTAGCTAGATCGCAGACTCTAAATATCATCTTGTTGCTTGTTTAATGTCCTAAAAATAACTCCCACTGGCACTAATAAAATCATTGGATTTTTACAGTGTTTAACACGGTGTAATTGTGTGAATTTTACAGTGACTAATAGGTCTACCATTTATGCATTGGAATGGCTGACGCACTTCCTGTGGTTACGGGAGGCCTAAAGGCTAGAGCTACCTCTTACAAGGAACGGGACATGGACACATACAAGAAAGCCCGCTATGACTTCCGCTGAGACATCAAACATGCAAAAGGAATACAGGAGGAAGGTGGAATCGTATTACACCGGCTCCAACGCTCGTCGTATGTGGCAGGGGTTGCAGATGGATTACAAAGGGAAACCCGTGAGATGCCCAGTGATGCAGAACTCCAAAATGAACTAAATGCCTTTTATGCTTGCTTTGAGTAATACGACACTGAGTCTTGCATGAAAGCCTCGTTTGTTTCCGGATGACCGTGTGATCTCGCTCTCCGTGGCCGATGTGAGTAAAACTTTTAAAAAGGTTAATACTCGCAAAGCTGCCAGGCCAGACGGAATACCAGGGCGCGTTCTCAGAGCATGCGCAGACCAGCTGGCAAGTGTCTTCACGGACATTTTCATCTCTCCTTGTCCCAGTCTGTAATCCCAACATGTTTCAAGGTGACTATTATTGTCCCTGTTCCCAAGAACTCCAAGGTAAATGACTATCGCCCTGTAGCACTCACATCTGTAATTATCAAGTTCTTTGAAAGGCTGGTCATGACACACATCAACATGATCATCCCAGACACCCTGGACCCACTCCAACCACCCCTCCTCTCTGATTAATAGGATCCCAAGTATCCAGAAATGTCATCAGTGCTATTAAAGTTGATGACACTGCTCTTAAAATAGCGTGTTCTCTCATCTGTAAAATAAATATCCAGAACTGATTAGTGTTATTAGTGGTCCAAAGTTTGGATAGCTGCCCTACACTGTGTATGCCTGACTCTATCTGTATATGTGTGTACTGTAACTCTATACTGTATATTTAATCTCTCACAGGAGCAACAAACAGCCTGTTATGTGTATTTGATATACACCATGTGACTATGTGCTTGGTTCCAGATGTTTGAGCCTATCTGGGATCCAGAGCGAGGCGTTCTGTGGCTAGTTTACAGCAGCCTGCATTTCCTCATACATGACAACATGTGTTGTGTACAGTACTGTAATATAAAGGCAGAGTGATTGGTGTCTGTAAGGAGATGTATACTGAAATGACAGAGTAAAGTCGTAAGCTGCATTGCCATGTACACAAACTGGGCATTTACTGTAGTAGTGCTCTGTAAATATGAAATATTAGGGTTGCTACACTCTTAGTAAAAAAAGTTCCAAAAGGGTTCTTCACTGTCCCCATAGGAGAACCCTTTTAAGTTCGAGGTAGAACCCTTTTGGGTTCCAGGAAAGGGTTTTACATGGCTCACATCAATACCAGCCAGTGGAAAGGCTGGTCATGGCTCACATCAACACCATCATGCCGGAAACCATAGACCCACTCCAATTCGCATACCGCCCCAACAGATCCACAGATGACTCAATCGCACTCAACACTGCCCTTTCCCACCTGGACAAAAGGAACACCTATGTGAGAATGCTGTTGATTGACTACAGCTCAGCGTTTAACACCATAGTGCCCTCAAATCTCATCACTAAGCTAACTGCAACTGGATCCTGGACTTCCTGACAGGCCGCCCGCAGGTGGTAAGGGTAGGTAACAACACATCTGCCATGCAGATCCTCAACACTGGGGCCCCTTAGGTGTGTGCTTAGTGCCCTCCTGTACTCCCTGTTCACACATGACTGCGTGGCCACACAACTCCAACACCATCATTAAGTTTGCTGACAACACATCAGTGGTAGGCCTGATCACCGACAACTATGAGACAGCCTATAGGGAGGAGGACAGGGACCTGGCAGTGTGGTGCTAGGACAACAACCTCTCCCTCATTGTGAGCAAGACAAAGGAGCTGATCGGGGACTATAGGAAGAGGAAGGCCGAACAGGCCCCCATTAACATTGACGGGGGTGAAGAGGAGCGGGTCGAGAGATTCTTGGTGTCCACATCACCAACGAAATATCATTGTCCAAACACACCAAGACACTTGTGAAGAGGGCACGACAACACCTTTTCCCCCTCAGGAGAATGAAAAGATTTGGCATGGGTCCCCAGATTCTCAAAACGTTCTACAGCTGCACCATCGAGAGCATCCTGACCTGTTGCATCACTGCCTGGTATGGCAATTGCTCGGCATCTGGCCGTAAGGCGCTACAGAGGGTAGTGTGGATGGCCCAGTACATCACTGGGGCCAAGCTTCCTGACATCCAAAAAGACTCCAGTCACCCAAGTCATAGACTGTTCTCTCTGCTACCGCACAGCAAGCGGTACCGGAACGCCAAGTCTAGGACCAAAAGGCTCCTTAACACCTTTCTACCCCCAAGCCATAAGACTGCTGAACAATTAATCAAATTGCCCCCCGGACTATTTAGACTGCTGCTACTCGCTGTTTATAATCTATGCATAGTGACATTACAAATGACCTCGACTAACCTGTTCCCCCGCACATTGACTCGGTACCGGTACCCCCTGTATATGGCCTCGTTATTTTATTGTGTTACTTTTTTACTTTAGTTTATATATTAAATACATTTTCTTAACTCTATTTTCATGAAAATGCATTGTTGGTTGAGGGCTTGTAAGTAAACATTTCAAGGTAATTTCAAGGTAATGTTTACGTGTTGTATTCAGCGCATGTGACAAATAAAAATGTATTTGATTGGACATGGAACCAAAAGAGTTCTTTAAATGGTTCTCCAATGGGGACAGCTGAAGAACCCTTTTAGGTTCTAGATAGCACCTTTTTTTCAAATCGTGTATATGCTGTGATGCACAGTTATTTTTCAGAAATATCTGTCCAACAGAGCCCAGGAATGCACAATGTTCCAACATCGCGTAACCATTTCCCAGGACTGTATTTGTGTTTTCTGGGTATTTGTTTGGGAGTGAATATGCCTGTGTATATTGTCCGTGAGGGTTTATTTTCCCATTTGCAGTATTACTGTGCGTTTGTGCGTGCGTGTGTATTTTTCAAGTAAATCTCACTCTGAAATTCTCCTGGTGTAATGTGGCTTCTCTCTCTCTCTCTCTCTCTGAGATATACCGGGGGAAGCACACTTGTCTGTGGTCCCTTTGAACGAATCACTGGGCTAGCCAGGCAGGCGGAACGGGGGGGGGGGGGGAATTCCACAGGTTCACATGTTCCATGTCAACCTAACCCGCCAGTTTGGCTCTGGGGATCTTCTCCAGCTCCCCTGACCTTAGTGGAGGTGTCAGGGTTGCGCAGAGGGGGTACTATAGGAGTACAGATGGAGGAAGTTGGGGTAAGAAGAGGTGGGAGAGAAGGGAATTATGGGGGAAGTAGAGACAAGCGAGAAGGGAAAGTGCAGAGAAATATAGGGGGAGAAGAGGAAATATGGGGAAGAGGGAAAAGATGGGGGGGAAGGGAGATGGAGGGAGAGGAAGGGAAGTATGGAGAGACCGAGAGAGGGAGGTCAAAGAGAAGGCCCCGCGGCCCCAGGACAAGGCTCCAGGGAGGGCCTATGGTACCTCCACTCTACAGGGAGTTGTTTCATTTACATCAGCTCATTCATTAGCTGGCCTCCCTCTGTTTGAAGGCTTCTGTCAAACACTCAATAGTGCAGCATGCCACTGTGTCTGATTGTGTTCACATGGAACCATTAATTAGGAAGAAGCTCTATGGATATAGAAGTATCTGCTAGATGTTGTTGATGTATGGACTTGTATAGTGTGTCCCAAATGGCACTCTATTCTCTATATAGACCAAAAGTAGTGCCCTACATATGGAACAGGGTGCCATTTGGGACGCATCCATGATGGAGGTACAGTATGTGCTGGTGAAGAGCACTCAAACCCCACCCCCACGCACCCCACAGAGCGGTCACTTTCATGGGGCCTTCAGTTTATGGAGTGGGATAAAGTTCCACTTTTAGCCAAAGATCACGTTTAGAGTCAAGGTCAACACCGAGTCTCATATTGCAGTTGGCTTGCCACAGAGAAGGGCAAATGTTGGGCCTGCTTCTTTTCGTCCTGGTGTGAGGTGAGGATTTTGGATATCCTGCATCTGTTTCTCACTGAGAGCATTGAATACAGCTGTCAGGAAGAGCAGAATATTCGTCTAACTCAGTCAAGCAACTGTGGCGTTTTTGCAGCTATTGTGGAGGGCATTTCCTTTGGTTTTTGCAGTTTTTCTGGATGATATTATATTCACTCAGTTCCTACTATAGTTTAGAATGTAAGTGTAAGATGTGTATTGTTGAGATCTACAGGTAACTGCCAAAAATAATGGAAACACTTGAGTAAATGAGGGATAACATTTTATTGAAAGCAGGTGCTTCCACACAGGTATGGTTCCTGAGTTAATTAAGCAATCAACATCCCATCATGCTTAGGGTCATGCATAAAAATGCTGGGCATGTAATTTATTTATTTTGGCTATGCTCCAGTAGGATGGCAGTGCACCCATCCACAGGGCACGAGTGGTCACTGAATGGTTTGATGAGCATGAAAACAACGTAAACCAAATGCCATGTCAGTCACCAAAACTCAACCCAATTGAACACTTATGGGAGATTCTGGAGCGGCGCCTGAGACAGCGTTTTCCTCCACCATCATCAACAAAACACTAAATTATGGAATTTATTGTGGAAGAATGGTGTCACGTCCCTCCAATAGAGTTCCAGACACTTGCAGAATCTATGCCAAGGGACATTGATGCTGTTATGGCTCAAGGTGGCCCACGCCTATTAGGAAGCGTTATGTTGGTGTTTCCTTTATTGTGGCAGGTACCTGTATGTGTGTGGCCCAATCATTATGGTACACAATTTGATTCAGACTATCACAGGGCAATGCCTCCTGCCTCAATTCATCAGCTTATGCAATATTTGATCCACCAAACACATTGGAACCTTTTGCTTTATTGTATACTGCCAAATATTAGATGGTGTGAAATTGGATTACAAGGTATTAACACACATTCCAACTTCTGTGTAATTGCACATTATGGACACCAATAGTTCAGCCTAGCTGAGTCCAATCATCTGCCAAGATGAGACCCCCCTTGTGGGCCTGGCGAAGACCTTCGTGTCGAAACGTTGGGAGCAATGAACAGTGTGCAGGCATTTACAGGTGTATTCATTTAGCAGACGCTCTAATTCAGAGCGACTTAAAGTTAGTGCATTCATCTTAAGATAGCTAGGTGGGACAACCACATATCACAATCATAGTAAGTAAAAATGTTCTCAAAGTAGCTATCAGCAAAGTCAGAGCTAGTAAGGGGGGAAAGTTTGAGTTACAGTAAGCCCCAAAAGTATCATCAGTTTACTTCTTGTACCCTGCACCTGCATGTTACTGGATTAGCATACTTTAAAACGTATTTAGTGAACATATTTACTTAACTTGGGACGATATACAGGGATTACTTACATAACAGCCGTGGCTAGTATTTGGAGGAACAATAGTAAATCATAATTGATTTTATGGTCAAGTGGACATATGGCCAGCTGACCCCGGAGCAGACCCCAGCCGTCCCTATGTTATCCCTCACCAAGGGTAACCTAATGCAGCAGGCGTAAAATAAATGCCTGAAACTAGATCCCCTACATACTGGTCTTGACGAGAGGAAACAAAAAACTGTCTGGGGAGGTTCTCTTCTGCGCTAATCAATCAATCCAGTGAATGTGGAGGAGAAGTTAAGATGGAATGTAACCTTGTTAACGTCCAAAAGCAAAGTCGAGTCACAGGCTCTCTTTCCATTTCCCTGAAAACGGGAACATCCGGCTGTTTGGGACTTGGCAGAGGGTACAGAAAGGGTGATAAACCCAAGAGACAGGGGGGCCCAAGGAATCATGGGTAAGGACTTGCTAGGGGTCAAAGGTCACAGTCAATCATGGTGGGCATCTTTCTCTTTTTAGAACGGGTGTGGAGAGGGGCTCTCTCATGTGATCAGGTCAAGGTTGACAGAACTGCATGTTCCAAATGGAGTAGTCTGTTAGGAGTAGCTAGGACTGTTTCTGGTACCAGGCCAGCCAGGTTCATGCTCTGTTAATGGAATGCTAAGACAACAGTTTGACTTAGATTTAAATGCTATGATGATTTTATGCAGTTATCACATTTTAAAATGAACATCACATGGTTTATATTGGTTTTTCGGCTATTTGGAAAGATAAACTGTTCGTTCACTCCCACACCTAATGCAATGGTAAATCCAAGCACTGGCCATATTACAATAGGTCCAGGGGTGTGTCTGAAATCTTTTGGCTATTTTCACAGCTGGAATTATGAGCGCAATAGCTGACGGTGGCGTGAAAAGGCTGGGTTTTAATGAGTAAACAAGTTTGAGGAGGTCTTGGCCAATTAACACATTCCATGACTTAATACTGCATGCATGAGTCTCAAGTTCTGAAAGTTAAAGGTCTTTGCATTGTCATCAACTCCAATTCGGCTGAGGGCACAGAATATTCTCATCCTGGTATTGATAGCCTAATACAGTTTATTAAATAGCGTAGGACACAGTAATGCGTGATAGCAACAGTAAAACAACATCCAGTGTTTGCGCAATAGCCTATGCTTGGAGTGTTGGCAGTCAACATTGTTGTAACTGGCTTCAACGAGCCTAGCCTACATGTCTTTACGCATTGCACTTCTCCTAAGAAAAAAACACTAGACCCCCGTAAATTGTATTATATGTGTGATGCACATTCGCAAGAAGCAAAATATAGCCTAGGCCTACCATTGGTACTGTATTATAGAACTGAATCATTTAAATACGTTTGGAGGAGCGCAGCTTTGGTAACCGGATGAGAGGCGCTCTTTGGAGATGGGGATGGATACTTGAACAAGCTAAATGAAGTATGCAGGTAGGCATATGTGTGTGTATGTTTTAGGATGTGCAAGGCCAGAATAAAAAAGACACAGCACATTACTGTTGTACCAGACAGTATACAGCGCCTTCAGAAAGTATTCATACCCCATGACTTATTCCACATTTTGTTGTGTTACGGCCTGAATTCAAAAATGGATTGAATCTATTTTTTGTCTACACACAATACCCCATAATGACAAAGTGAAAACATGGTTTTAGAAATTATCGCAAATACAGAAGTACCTTTGGCAGTGATTACAGCTGTCAGTCTTTCTGGGTAAGTCTCTAAGAGCTTTCCACACCAGGATTGTGCAACATTTGCACATGATTATTTTCAAAATTCTTCAAGCTATGTCAAATTGGTTGTTTATCATTGCTAGACAACCATTTTAAGGTATTGCCATAGATTTTCAAGTAGATTTAAGTCAAAACTGTAACTCGGCAACTCAGGAACATTCACTGTTTTAAAGTCACCATTGGCCTCATGGTGAAATCCCTGAGTGGTTTCCTTCCTCTCGGGCAACTGAGTTAGGAAGGACGGCTGTATCTTTGTAGTGAATGGGTGTATTGATACACCATCCAAAGTGTAATTAATAACTTCCCCATTCTCAAAGGGATATTCAATGTTATCTTTTTTATTTTTACCCATCTACCAATAAGTGCCCTTTACAAGGCATTGGAAAACCTCTCTGGTCTTTGTGATTGAAACTGTGTTTGAAATTCACTGCTTGACTGAGGGACTTTACAGATAAATGTGTGGGGTACAGAGATGAGGTAGTCATTCAAAAATAATGTTAAACACTATTATTGCACACAGAGTGAGTCGATGCAACTTATTATGTGACTTGTTAAGCATATTTTTACTCCTGAACTTATTTAGGCTTGCCATAACAAATGGGTTGAATACTTATTGTTCCAAGACAAATGTTCAGCTTTTCATTTTTTATTAATTTGTAAACATTTTGAAAAACATAACTCCACTTTTACATTATATGGTATTGTGTGTAGGCCAGTAACAAAACAATCTCAATTGAATCCATGTTAAATTCAGGATGTAGCACAACAAAATGTGGAAAAAGTCAAGGGGTGTGAATACTTTCTGAAGGCACTCTAGGTATGGGTAAGGGTAGCCTATGGAGGGCTTCATATAAAATGGAAAACAATCTGTTTGGGGTCAGAAGCATGATATCATAAATCGCTTCTCTCGGTCCGTGTATGTACACTTAGGCCTAAATGTATTTACGAATAACATTTGCGCGTCTATACAAATGCTAGACTTCTGTAAATTGTATCATTGCTTTTTGTGGGTCTTAAAATTTCCAATTAGCGCTGCATGAAATTGTCACTTTTGCGCTTGTTTTTAAAGACACGTCAAATACTGCCAACCCTCCGACCGCAGCGCAAGCGCACTGCTGTTAGAACGGTAAATAGCCGAGCCAGACATTATTTTGCTGTGCATAGAATGGAGTAATGAGTGCATTCAGATGCGTGGTCTGTGCCAAATTTTCTTCACAATACAATAAACAGGCTCATTCTGTTCTGGACAACCCAAAGTATCGCGCCATGTCATCTTGTAACTGTACATCAAGCATAGTGATAATAAACGTTGACATTGTATATTATTTGAGTTTTATGATATGGAAATGTGAAGTGCACATTTGGACTCAAGGGTGTTCGGCTTGCTTGTTTGACATCAAAATGCTATTTATTATAACCATCAACGTCTCATCTTTTACAATACATTGAGTTCTCGTAATTTCCAGAATTTCCCTCACTCGGACAACAAAATATTTGCAAAAGTTGGCCAATTAGCGGGAGGGATGGAGGCAACTTTTTTTCCCCGCGCGGTGTTCAAGTTTAGAACGGCTGTCAGTCAAAACCCATACAGCGCCGTGAAGCAGACAGTGCTCTGACGTCATGTAGTATAGCGTGTTACTGTCCAGCCACTGCGTTCCAATTTAGCCGCTTATCAGTCTCGGATGTTCAACTCGTATACGGGTAGAAGTGTAAAGGGCTACACTTAAGTTACGTAAGCTCTCAAGATCTTCAAAGTCTCAAGCTTGACACATTGAGAGTGGATAATTGATTTCAGTCATACAGCCTTACGGAAAGTGAGTATAAACAGAAGAGTTGGCGTTTTCCCCCCTTACTAAAGCCATCATTCACTGAATTAGGTAATAAGGGAAACTCGTGCAGACACGCATGCAGTGGTGGGTTGGTGGTGGAGGAGGGAGGTGGTTTCAGTGTCGGGATATTTTTTATTTTTTTTGCTGAGGATGCCAGCGAGGCAGAGCGAGGTCTGTGGTTCAGACTGACTGGGCTGCAGGCCCACAGACAGGCCTCTGACAGACTCATCATGGCTGCCCACGTGGTTGGGGAAACACTGAACAAGAATCTGGCTTTAGAGTAGACGGTGATATGGCGATTCTCCTTTAAGCCCAAGAAGCAGTCATTCAACATGCCATTTACTAGCTTTTCAAGTTTAATCGTGTCAAAATATGTTCGTTACTCACCAATGAGCAACTATCGTCATTTACTGCCGTTATGGCCGGTATGGACTTCCAAAAAATGTCTAAATAAAAAGTTACATGCAACTGAAAATAAATCCTCTTCTACACAGCAGACAATTTACAATTTTTGGGGGGGAATCAGATACCTTTTATTGTTATCACACAGGTGGGATAAAGAACCGTTCTTATTTCAAACAACAACGGGCAACTTTGTTGCTATGCAATGTAATTAATGGCGCTAGTGTATGTACTAAAGAAAAACATTAAGGTTCCTTTAACTTGAAATAACATGTTTGCTTAAAATAACATATTCAGCAGCATATTTGCATGGTGGGGTCTAGATGTTGTTTTGAATCCATTGTTGCTTGCAACAAAAACTCGGGATTGATACAGTCAATGATGAACAGGCGCGTGCATGCTGAAAGCACATTTGGAGCTGGGGATATCCTTTGTTTTTCTCTTCAGAGTATGCTTGAATGAGAAGATGGACTCACTTTTGTTTGAATCAGGGGTGTCCCTCCCTCCACGCTGCATGTGACAAAAACACTGACCGGCCCCCTTCAATTCCTATGGATCGAACTACAGAACCTCCGCTTCAAGACATCTGTTCCTTTCTAACAGAGCGCGCCCCCGTTTCCAGAGCTGTGACTGAACGACTGACTCTCGTGGTCCCCGGACTGGTGATTTCCACATTTGCCCGTGATATCAACCAAAGATGAAGATCGACGTTGACTCAAACTCACCCTGCTCTTCTTTTCGCAGTTTGTAGATCGGAGGGAATTGCAACGAGGATTTTGCTTCCTCTCCATCAGTCTCGTCCGAGCAGAGAGAGTCACCACCGAGCGTCAAAAGCCCGGTGCCATTGAGTAGCCGATTTATTTTTGTCTGCCCTCTAGCCGGGGGTTTCGCATCCTCTGCGTCTGGCTTGGATGGGAAAGGACAACGAAGGGCGAGTGAAAAGATCGGGGTTCTGATGTTTGAATATTTTGCGCTTCTGGACATTTAATTTATCGTATTCAGTCATCGTTGAGAGACTACTGTGATTATGGAGTCGGTAGAAAAGGAGTGCGGAGCGTTGGGTGGATTATTCCAAGCTATCGTCAACGACATGAAGGTACCAGAGCTCGATTAATGTCGACAGGTTTTACCGAGCTATTGCATTGATGATCAGAAGCAATTTACTGCCTTTGTTTCCTCTCCTATTCCCTATTCCCTACCCCCTCACTGGCTATGCATTAGGATACATTGTGATAAATATTTTTCCTTTGTGTTATTTGCCTAGAGTGGGCAGGTTTGTAGGGGGGCAGCTATTCTGGTGACGACCAACAGTATGTCCTTGAATAGAATCAGGCTGTTGATTTTTTTTACGAGGTAATATTTGTAGGCTATAGGCTATACTTTGTTATGCAAAATGTATGTTATACTATTGTTATCTTTAACTGAATAATAACAGAATAATGTCTGAATAAAAAAGCCTGGGTTCCCATTGACCCACCTCTTAATCAGTCATTGTTACAACCACAGTTATTACGGATGTCTTGATGGATGTATGACAGCTCACTAACCTAATCCGACAAACATGACAAACAACCTTTATATCACCTCAACAGCTGGGATGTGGACATATAAAGCATGATGCATACATTGATCACATAACCCATAACATGTTTTTAGTGTGTGCCTGTGTGCTTACACATTTTCCTGTGTCTAACGTCAGGCCAATGATGGAGAGAGGGGTTGATTGATCAAATTTGGCGACCCCTTCTCATCCAGGAAGGCACCTCTTTGATAAAGTCATTTGACCATTTTGGCCACTAGGCCCTGGTCCCTATTGGCCGTGGTCTGGCTCACGGACACCATATGGCCAATAGGCCCTGGTCCCTATTGGCCGTGGTCCGGCTCACGGACACCATATGGCCACTGGTCCCTATTGGCCGTGGTCTGGCTCACGGACACCATATGGCCATTAGGCCCTGGTCCCTATTGGCCGTGGTCTGGCTCACGGACACCATATGGCCATTAGGCCCTGGTCCCTATTGGCCGTGGTCTGGCTCACGGACACCATATGGCCACTAGGCCCTGGTCCCTATTGGCCGAGGTCTGGCTCACGGACACCATATGGCCACTGGGCCCTGGTCCCTATTGGCCGTGGTCTGGCTCACGGACACCATATGGCCACTAGGCCCTGGTCCCTATTGGCCGTGGTTTGGCTCACGGACACCATATGGCCACTGGGCCCTGGTCCCTATTGGCCGAGGTCTGGCTCACGGACACCATATGGCCACTGGGCCCTGGTCCCTATTGGCCGTGGTCTGGCTCACGGACACCATATGGCCACTGGTCCCTATTGGCCGTGGTCTGGCTCACGGACACCATATGGCCACTGGGCCCTGGTCCCTATTGGCCGTGGTCTGGCTCACGGACACCATATGGCCACTAGGCCCTGGTCCCTATTGGCCGTGGTCTGGCTCACGGACACCATATAGCCACTAGGCCCTGGTCCCTATTGGCCGTGGTCTGGCTCACAGACACCATATGGCCACTAGGCCCTGGTCCCTATTGGCCGAGGTCTGGCTCACGGACACCATATGGCCACTGGGCCCTGGTCCCTATTGGCCGTTGTCTGGCTCACGGACACCTTATGCCCACTGGCCATTGTCCACCACCAAAGATTGTGATGTCTCTCTTTATATTTAGATGATGGGGGTTTGGGGGAATGAGCAGCCAAGCTGGACAAGTGCACATAGGTTGAGGCCGTGGCCTGGTTTGGTCTGTTGTACAAAAGATGGAAAGTATGAACAGGCATGGTCATCAGCCGTGGAGGAAGACTAGTTGGGTCGCTGCCAAGAATTGTCGGGTTACACGAGGATAGACGAGGATAGACTAGGGGAAAACCAGGACAAAGGTAACATTTGTAGCTTTTCCCCTAATTACTCAGAGATCGATAGAGCTAGAGACTCCATATTTTATGACAAACAGCTTATATATGTCCTCTATCATTAGCAACTGTAATTTCATTTCTAGGATAAATTAGTTGCAATGAAATAGACAGAGAACATAACTACTGCGCCGTTATTTATGTACCTGTTGGTAGGGCGGGAGTAACAGAGCATTGGGACGAAAGTAACAGCTGGCGAGTGCACAATATCTGTCTTATCTCCATGTTTATGGTTTGTAATGCTTATTACGTTCAACAAATGTACTGTCGGCCATCATTTCATGTTTGTGTCGATTTGAATAATTTATGCTATAGGTTTATAATTTATGAAAATGAACCATGCGTCAACATCACAATGTTGCGCAACCACAATATTTTGCCGTACAATATTAGTCCGACTAAAATGGATGACATAATAGCTGTATTAACCATCATTTTGTCATCTTACCTGAATGGGGATGTAGTAGGAGGTGTTTTTCACAATTTTCACTGACTATTCATGCTTAGCCCTTCCAATCAGGTGCGCTCCAGCTGTTCTTGTCATACGTGATAGAATACATGTCTGTATGCCCTTCACAAACGGCAAACTCATCATGCTCATCACATTTCCATGTAATTGACCCCCAGAATCATGAAGATATACAAATCAAATCAACATGTGATTTGTCACATACACATGGTTAGCAGATGTTAATGGTCACATACACATAATTAGCAGATTTAAATGTGAGTGTAGCAAAATACTTGTGCTTCTATTTCCAACAGTGCAGTAATATCTAACAAGTATTCTAACAATTCCCCAACAACTACCTGATACACACAAATCTAAAGGGATGGAATAAGAATATGTACATATAAATATATGGATGAGCGATGGCCGATCATCTCCTTTGTTTTGTTGACGTTGAGTGAGAGGTTGTTTTCCTGACACCACACTCCGAGTGCCCTCACCTCCTCCCTGTAGGCTGTCTCGTTGTTGTTGGTAATCAAGGCCACTACTGCTGTGTCGTCTGCAAACTTGATGATTGAGTGGTAGGTGTGCATTGCCACGCAGTCATGGGTGAACAGGGAGTACAGCAGGGGGCTGAGCACGCACCCTTGTTGGCCCCCAGTTTTGAGAGTCAGCGAAATGGAGATGTTGTTTCCTACCTTCACCATCTTGGGGGTGGCCCATCAGGAAGTCAAGGACCCAATTGCACAGGGCGGGGTTGAGACCCAAAAGTATGTGGACACCTGCTTATCGAACATATCATTCCAAAATGATGGGCATTAATATGGAGTTGGTCCCGCCTTTGCTGCTATAACAGCCTCCACTCTTCTGGGAAGGATTTCCACTAGATGTTGGAACATTGCTGCGGGAACTTGCTTCCATTCCGCAACAAGAGCATTTGTGAGGTCGGGCACTGATGTTGGACGATTAGGCCTGGCTAGCAGTCGGTGTTCCAATTCATCCCAGAGGTGTTAGATGGGGTTGAGGTCAGGGCTCTGTTCAGGCCAGTCAAGTTCTTACACACTGATCTCAACAAACAATTTCTGTATGCCCCCTCGCTTTGTGCATGGGGGCATTGTCATGCTTAAACAGGAAAGGGAATTCCCCAAACCGTTGCCACAAATTTGGAAGCACAGAATTGTCTAGAATGTCATTGTATACTGTAGCGCTAAGATTTCCTTCACTGGAAATAAGGAGCCTCGCCCAAACCAATAAAAACAGCCGTTGTTCCTCCTAGACGTTTCCACTTCACAATAGCAGCACGTACAGCTGACCGGGACAGCTCCAGCAGGGCATACATATGACCAACTGACTTGTTGGAAAGGTGGTAAGCTATGACTGTGCCACGTTGAAAGTCACTGAGCTCTTAAGTAGGGCCATTCTACTGCCAATGCGTGTCTATGGAGATTTCATGGCTGTGTGCTCGATTTTATACACCTGTCAGCAACGGCTGTAGCTGAAATAGCCGAATCCACAAATTTTAAGAGCTGTCCACATACATTTGTATATATAGTGGATATTTAACTATTAACCTGTCGATAAAACCTTATGTGAGCTGATCCATCAAGTCAATTGATTAAGGCGTAATTCTAATTATGTCATATCATTTTCAAACATTCAGTCACTTGTTGATATTTTGATGACAATATAAAAGCAATATGAACTAGAAGAGACAATGGCCTGTGCTTAAATGTTTTATTTTATTCCATGTCATCAATTTACATTGTTACTTTCATCCCACCCATCTCTCCTGTAACTTCTCCCAGGCTAACACCCAAGACTAGCTAGCATGATACTTGGAACCTATGCTGTCATTTAGTCACTAGATGGGTTCAGAAAATGACATATGTTCGGAACCTTAACAACTAAACACAACTCTACAACCAACAAATATTTCCGGGTCAGTTTTTTTTTAAACTTACGTCGCTCAAAACCACTTTTTGTTGATTACTCGGCAAAGCACGGTCATACTGGGCTGTTTTTTGTTGCAGGGAGGGTCATCCTCCTTATTAGGAATGTGCTGACTTCACTACAGCATTCTAGCTTCTGTGTTATCTGAGAAAACGGGCGTGTTACTTTCACCCGTGTTACATTCGTCCCGGCTCTGCCCTACTCGCCATAAATAGGACTAGGAGTTTCCTGACCACATAATCTGATCAACTCTGGGCCCTAGTTATAAACTATATAAATATAGAAAGTGTCATATGATCTGACCAGGAAGAACTCTGGGCCCTAGTTATAAACTAGATCTAAACTGTATATATAGAAAGTGTGAGGATATAAAGAATGATTATGTCCTTCCTCTCTAGGCTTGGAGCTCTGCTTCTATAAAGTCTTGTTCAAACTTCAGGCCTTAATGCTCATATCATTTTTTGAATACTGAATGTCCAAACAGTAAGTTACAAGTGACCAAATCAGATTTCTGTGTGTTCAGACAGCTTGTCATTTGTCATAGTAATGACGGGTGTGTGCACGGTGGTGTAGGCTGATTGGTGGTGGCGCTCGTGCTTCCTAAGCTCAAAAGTCATGAAGCAAGCTGACAACAATGCCCGTCATGGACGTTTCCCAGTTCTTTCCTAATGTTCTAAATCATAGTGTAAGAAAATGTTTAGCGCCTCAAAAGATAAGATGTGATTTTTGGCTAGCCAAAGCGGTCAACTAGCCAGCTGGTTAGCGTTCTAGCACATTCACTCATTTGTTTGTTAACAATTAACAAGCTAGTTAGCTAGCACATGTTCTTGTCCAAACTGTCAACAGAGTAGCTACAGTAGCAACAAGATATGCCAAATAACAGTCTAAAAACCACCAAGGTCCCCCCCTTGTCCATTCATTATAATCTAAAAGGCAAAACTGATCCTATATCAGCACTCCTACCCTGAGCCCTGGTATTGATCATCTACTCACAGTGGCTAACTGGCCATGGCCACTCGACACCATCTATTTATGGGGCGTCATTTGTCAAACACTGTACGACGCTCAATGAGATCAGCACTTAATATCGGCATTTCCTACATTTTTTTGTTGTTGCCGTGTCTACGGGAGCAAAATGAGGCTTGGAGAAAGGGACATATTGATAAACAGCTGGAATCAATGGGTCAGGATTCATAAAACTTTACTCAGCAGTCAGCACAACTGGGTCGTATTCACTAGGGCCTTCAAATTCAAATCTGGACCTTGAAGCCAGTTCCACTGTATTTTTTCATTCTTTCCTTCTAATCAGGGACTGATTTAAACCTTGGACACCAGGTGGGTGCAATTCATTATCAGGTAGAACAGAAAACCAGCAGTAATCCGGACCTCGTAGGGTAAGATTTGAATACCCCTGCGCTAGGGCATGCATTGGAAAACGTTTTCAAGTGCTGCAATGGAAAAATGGAAATTAGCCTTTCTTATTGGAAAAGTCCAAGTAATCCCTCCCGGTTTCAGTCAGTTTTCTTCCATTTGGTACCTAATTTATATTACCCAGGTGCCTAGTGCTTAGTCTCCTTCCTGGCAAGCCAAGGAGAGAATTAGCCCCATGTCTCTATGACTAACCCAGCTATTTAGGCTAGGTACACACTGTCAGTGTTGCAGCCTGTTGAGAGCTCTGCGTGTATCACTAACTCCTCTATATCTAACAGCGCAACATGACACAGACCAGCCAGCATCTGATGCAGTTATATAACAGCCATCCCTGCTCTCTTCCGATGAATTCATTAACTGAGGAAGGAAGGGTCTGCCTGGATTTTAGGAGCTCTGTATGTGTGTGTCTTCCTTCGCTGCACTGCATGGATCTCTTAACCCTGCATTCCCCCTGCTCCCTCAGCTGTCCTTGCTCAACCTCCTCTCAGCCTCTTCTCAGCCTCCTCTGTTGTCGCCTGGAGGCGCAGGGCTGAAAAGCTGATTAGCCACCTGTTGCAGCCCAGTGAAGACAGACAGGGAGAATGGTGAAGCATGGGGGAAACATTTTAACAGTGAATGTGATAGCCTTTATAGTGAAACCAGATCACTTTGTGAGCAGTTAATTCTCTCATAGAAAGATCTGGAAAACATGGAATCTCTTCTTTTTATTTTTGTTTAACCTTTATTTCTTGGGAGGATATGAGGAGAGAAATAGAATGAGAGTGAATGATCTGGGATGTTTTTTTGCCTATTTTCTCATTTCTCTGCTGTCTTCTCACTTCGCTGCAAGAGAAGATTGTGAATATGCAGTCAGGCTGTGTCCCCCTCTCTCTGGGGAAAACTGAAAACTAGCTGTTATTGGCAGAGAGGTTTGGAATTCTTTCCTATTGGTCTATTAGCTAATTTACTGCCTGCCAGGCAGGCCAAAACTCCATCCCACCAAACAACTCTTACACTAAAAGGGCATTATCACAATTTCACAGTATTATTCCAACCCCATAGTTTGGAAATGTATATAAAACACAGACAAATCACATTTTTGACTGCATTGGGCCGTTAAAGAGCCGGCATGCAACCTGCTCTGTCCCCCCCAATTTCCCCCTTCCCCCCTCCACATACACCCAGCCCGCCCTGCAGCACCCCACAGGAGCAGAGACGCTATTAGATAGTCACACAGTCTGGGAACATTGTAGCAACGTAGTTAAATGCCCTTTTAAAATACATGTATCAGCAGAAGTTTGTTCTTTAGGCATGCTGTGTTGACTTCAAGACTTACCCTTGGGGGAGAAGCTACCTTTCAGAGTTATGCATCCATGCTGGGCACATGTTTCATTTTCACAGTCAACTGTGTTTTCAGCTTGGTTAGGTAAGAGAGAATATGCAAGCTTGATAGGACGATAATGTATTATGTTGTTCTGAGTCTTACAAATGAGTCATATCAAAATGCTGAGCACAGAAAGTGCTACCAAGTGCTGGTCAACTGGAACAAAGCATGATGTGTGTGTGTGTGTGTGTGTGTGTGTGTGTGTGTGTGTGTGTGTGTGTGTGTGTGTGTGTGTGTGTGTGTGTGTGTGTGTGTGTGTGTGTGTGTGTGTGTGTGTGTGTGTGTGTGTGTGTGTGTGTGTGTGTGTGTGTGTGTGTGCAAAAGGTTTTAACTAACATTTGCTTCCTTTTTCATCCAGAGTTCCTATCCCGTGTGGGAAGACTTCAGTGCCAAGGCTACTAAACTGCACTCCCAACTCAGGTGAGACCTTCATTTCTTTAGTATTTATGTCTATGAGACTGACTATAATTGAATGTCCTATCCAATCCCTCTTCAGTAGACTGGTAACTCCAACTGTCCTGTGTTGACATTCTGGACTGTTGATGGTTTCTAGTCAATGTAGATGTTGAATACTGACTGCTGTTTCCTCCTCCTGTCCACATGTAGGACCACAGTTCTGGCAACAGTGGCATTTCTAGATGCCTTTCAGAAGGTGGCAGACATGGCGACCAACTCAAGAGGTAAGGAGACTTTCTAATATCCTTGTTTCCTCATCCTTGACTCAACCAATCTGAAAACATTGTATAGGTGAAACTAATATCCTACAGTGATTTTGTTATTGCTTTCACTTATCTAGTATTTTTCACATCAGTGTGGCTCAGGAAAAAGAAGAGAGGAAGGAAAAAGAAGAGCGGGAAGCCACTTAAACAGATTGAATGGGATCTTACGCACTTACAAATTCAAAACATATCGTACGAATTGGAATTCGTAACATATCATCCGAATTGCAGGAAATTTGTCAGGACGTAACCTATTTCGAAATGTACGACGTTCTACACAATCGTGCACAAATTTCTAATAATATCTGTCTGCGGACTGCGATTACTAGAAGAAAAGTTGCAAGCATTGGGCTGGTAACCAAAAGGTCACTGGTTCAAATACCCGAGCCGACAAGGTGAGAAATCTGTCGATGTGCCCTTGAGCAAGGCACTTAACCCTAATTTGCTTCAGGGACGCTGTACTACAATGGCTGACCCTGTAAAACAACACATTTCACTGCATCTATTCGGTCTATGTGCCAATAAATTACATTACTGCCTTCGGGAAACACAAATACAAGGCTCGTGAGCGCTACTTTTAAAACTACTGGCTGAAATGATACAAAACCTTTATAACGCATCTTTAAGACTACTGGGAAGCGCACAGTGTCTGCTATCAGCAGTATACAGGCTCTATGGTCCTGTTCAAATGCAGCCTTCCTTGGTAGAGGTAGTCAATGAGATGACTTGATTGAAGGGAGGATGCATTTGAAGAGTATTTGAACAGGTCTCATGTCCAGATTCAGTACTGTATCGTAATTTAAGATCTGAAAGGAGGGGTGAATCTGCATGGAAACAACCCACCAAAGTGTAAAGCTGAGCTTATTGTATGTAGGGCTGGTGATGAGGTCGTGTTTTGATCTTGCTTTGTCACTGTATGGAGCGGCAGACAGATCCGATGTAGGACAATGATTAAAACAGATTTCCACCCAGTTGATCATCGAGTGCAGTGTTTAGGTCAAAAACCTACACACACAGTCATATGCACGCACGCACGCACACACAGACACACACACACACACAACAGCTGGTGCTCAGCCACCTGACCTTAGACCCCATGCTGACACACACGAAGCAGTCTGTAGAATCTAGTAGTGTGCTATGTATACTTTACATGTGTACCGTCCTATAGAGAATAATCTATACCTCCACATAACCACCTCTGAGTCTGTATAGTCTGCACCAGCCCATCCCCTGTTCTATAGTCGCCCATTCGTTACAAATGAACTGATGAATAGTGTAGCACGTTATTTGGAGAGTCCATTTGTAGATGCTCTACAAAACGTCTGTCTCAGTAACATGTCAACAGCATCGTCTAATGATAGTTTACTAAGCATCTACAGATAGGGCTATCCTAATAAAGTGTTACCATGAATAGGGATACACCAGCTAATTGCCAAACGGGACTGCATCACTGATGAGGCTGCATCACATAACCTAGAGTGAGGTCAGACGCTGTAACAGTGGGCCGCCAGGTGTGATGAGGCTGTCCGATGGCCTAGACATAAGAAGGTCCAATATGTCAGTCATCCTCACAGCATGGGAGCTCTCAGAGGGGCTGGATCCTGGCAACATCTGGCAACCTGAACCTATTCTCACTAGTAATGTTATGACCGTGCCAGGGCAACTCTTCAAAGGAGTTTGTGGATGGAGTGAGAGCAAGGAGGGAAGGGGGGGAGAGAGAAAGAGAGAGGCAGGAGAAAGAAGAGCAGAATTATTTGAAATGCTTAGAGAGGACATGATGTAAATCTATGTCACTCATACGCCCGCTCACACTCCCACCCCATCGGTCTCCCAGTGACATTAGCTTTAGGATTAAAGACAGACATCATTGCATCCAAGGCTGCAGCATCAGAAGGATGCATATGCACACAGTATGGAGAGAGATGTTCTAAAACGAATGATTAAAGAAGAATTGCCTCCATTGCACCAGGCAAGCGCCTTCAAGCCCAGATCAAATATTAGAATTGATTTCAAGTGGTATTTGAACCCAGGTCTGTGGAAGACACACAGCATCCCAGGTTATAGACCGTAAACAGTAATAACTGATCCCTGTGTCTATGTAAAAAGATGGAGATTCTGAATGTTCTGCTCTGAATCATTAGCGATTTGTCAGTGACACCAATTCCATTCCATTTGTCCTCCGGGAGCCCTTTGGTGCTCAGTGCCAGTCAGTGGACTCTACAACCGCAGCCATTCTTTTTGCTGGAGGAATGTCAATATTTATGGTAACCGGCTGGTGCTGGAGAACGATGACCCCTGAACTCTCACTGCAGGCTGGGTAGTTTGGGCCATTTCACCTCCCTGATTTGTGGTACAGCAGGGTTCGCTGGGATCTCTACAAGTGTTTAAATAGCTGGTTCAAGTGAGGGAGATAAGCTAGAGTAGCAATAGTGTTATAACACGGTGTTGTAGAGAGAGACAGAGAGAGACAGAAAGAGTGTGTGTATGTCTATTAGTCTGTATGTGTGCGTTAATGAGTCTGTGTGTGTGTGTCTTTGTGTCTGTGTGTGCGTTTATTAGTCTGTGTGTGTGTCTGTGTGTGTCCGTGTAGGGGTTATTGCGCTACAGGGGTCTGCTCTGTGCCCTGATTCTCTCTCAGCATCAGGGGATGAACCCCAGCTGCTGGCACAGCTGGAGATTTCATCACGTTCTTCCCCTTTAATCTAGCCCCCGACACACTTACCCATCACCCTATTAACTCACTACCCATCTCACACACTTACCCATCACCCCATTAATTTACCACCCATCTCAAACCCATCACCCCATTAACTCACCACCCATTTCATACACTTACCCGATCACCCCATTAACTCACCACCCATCTCTCACACTCAGCCCATCACCCCATTAACTCACCACCCATTTCTCACACTCACACCATCACCACATTAGCTCACCACCCATCTCACACACTCATCCCATCACCCCATTAGCTCACCACCCATCTCACACACTCACCCCATTAACTCACCACCCATCTCACACACTTACCACATTGACTCACCACCCATCTCACACACTTTCCCCATCACCCCATTAACTCACCACCCATCTCACGCACTCACCACATTAACTCACCACCCATCTCACACACTTTCCCCATCACCCCACTAACTCACCACCCATCTCACCCCATCACCCCACTAACTCACCACCCATCTCACACACTCACCCCATCACCCCATTAACTCACCACCC